>NC_068955.1:11316420-11621412 GCF_026419915.1 Harpia harpyja | reverse complement strand
CCACAAGGAAGGGCCCAGCCCTGAAAGCTCTTGCTGCTCTTCACGGTGCCTTGGCGCCCTATCTACAGGCACAACAGCACTGGGGATCTGTGCTTTCCCAGAGACGCAACAGCTCATGGCGCTCGGCCGTGGCAGAGCCTCTTGCCGAAAAGGCAAACGTCCGGCTAATCTCCTACAAGGAAGGGCCCAGCCCTGAAAGCTCTTGCTGCTCTTCACCTACACTTGGTGCCCTATTTACAGGCACAACAGCATTGGGGATCTGTGCTTTCCCAGAGACGCAACATCTCATGGCGCTCAGCCGCGGCAGAGCCTCTTCCCGAAAAGGCAAACGTCCGGCTCCTTCTGTCACAAGGAAGGGCCCAGCCCTGAAAGCTCTTGTTGCTCCTCTCGGTGCCTTGGCGCCCTATCTACAGGCACAACAGCAGTGGGGATCTGTGCTTTCCCAGAGACACAAGATCTCATGGCGCTCGGCCGCGGCAGAGCCTCTTGCCGAAAAGGCAAACGTCCGGCTAATCTCCTACAAGGAAGGGCCCAGCCCTGAAAGCTCTTGTTGCTCTTCACGGTGCCTTGGCGCCCTATCTACAGGCACAACAGCACTGGGGATCTGTGCTTTCCCAGAGACGCAACATCTCATGGCGCTCGGCCGCGGCAGAGCCTCTTGCCGAAAAGGCAAACGTCCGGCTCCTTCTCCCACAAGGAAGGGCCCAGCCCTGAAAGCTCTTGCTTCTCTTCACCTACCCTTGGGCACCCTATCTACAGGCACAACAGCAGTGGGGATCTGTGCTTTCCCAGAGACGCAACATCTCATGGCGCTCGGCCATGGCAGAGCCTCTTGCCGAAAAGGCAAACGTCCGGCTCCTTCTCCCACAAGGGAGGGCCCAGCCCTGAAAGCTCTTGCTGCTCTTCACGGTGCCTTGGCGCCCTATCTACAGGCACAACAGCAGTGGGGATCTGTGCTTTCCCAGAGACGCAACATCTCATGGCGCTCGGCCGCGGCAGAGCCTCTTGCCGAAAAGGCAAACGTCCGGCTCCTTCTCCCACAAGGAAGGGCCCAGCCCTGAAAGCTGTTGCTGCTCTTCACGGTGCCTTGGCGCCCTATCTACAGGCACAACAGCAGTGGGGATCTGTGCTTTCCCAGAGACGCAACATCTCATGGCGCTCGGCCGCGGCAGAGCCTCTTGCCGAAAAGGCAAACGTCCGGCTCCTTCTCCCACAAGGAAGGGTCCAGCCCTGAAAGCTCTTGCTGCTCTTCACCTACACTTGGTGCCCTATTTACAGGCACAACAGCATTGGGATCTGTGCTTTCCCAGAGACGCAACATCTCATGGCGCTCAGCCGCGGCAGAGCCTCTTGCCGAAAAGGCAAACGTCCGGCTCCTTCTCCCACAAGGAAGGGCCCAGCCCTGAAAGCTCTTGCTGCTCCTCTCGGTGCCTTGGCGCCCTGTCTACAGGCACAACAGCAGTGGGGATCTGTGCTTTCCCAGAGACACAAGATCTCATGGCGCTCGGCCGCGGCAGAGCCTCTTGCAGAAAAGGCAAACGTCCGGCTAATTCTCCTACAAGGGAGGGCCCAGCCCTGAAAGCTCTTGTTGCTCTTCACGGTGCCTTGGCGCCCTATCTACAGGCACAACAGCACTGGGGATCTGTGCTTTCCCAGAGACGCAACATCTCATGGCGCTTGGCCGCGGCAGAGCCTCTTGCCGAAAAGGCAAACGTCCGGCTCCTTCTCCCACAAGGAAGGGCCCAGCCCTGAAAGCTCTTGCTTCTCTTCACCTACCCTTGGCACCCTATCTACAGGCACAACAGCAGTGGGGATCTGTGCTTTCCCAGAGACGCAACATCTCATGGCGCTCGGCCATGGCAGAGCCTCTTGCCGAAAAGGCAAACGTCCGGCTCCTTCTCCCACAAGGGAGGTCCCAGCCCTGAAAGCTCTTGCTGCTCTTCACGGTGCCTTGGCGCCCTATCTACAGGCACAACAGCAGTGGGGATCTGTGCTTTCCCAGAGACGCAACATCTCATGGCGCTCGGCCGCGGCAGAGCCTCTTGCCGAAAAGGCAAACGTCCGGCTCCTTCTCCCACAAGGAAGGGCCCAGCCCTGAAAGCTCTTGCTGCTCTTCACGGTGCCTTGGCGCCCTATCTACAGGCACAACAGCAGTGGGGATCTGTGCTTTCCCAGAGACGCAACATCTCATGGCGCTCGTCCGCGGCAGAGCCTCTTGCCGAAAAGGCAAACGTCCGGCTCCTTCTCCCACAAGGAACGGCCCAGCCCTGAAAGCTCTTGCTGCTCTTCACGGTGCCTTGGCGCCCTATCTACAGGCACAACAGCACTGGGGATCTGTGCTTTCCCAGAGACGCAACATCTCATGGCGCTCGGCCGCGGCAGAGCCTCTTGCCGAAAAGGCAAACGTCCGGCTAATCTCCTACAAGGAAGGGCCCAGCCCTGAAAGCTCTTGCTTCTCTTCACCTACCCTTGGCACCCTATCTACAGGCACAACAGCAGTGGGGATCTGTGCTTTCCCAGAGACGCAACTTCTCATGGCGCTCGGCCGCGGCAGAGCCTCTTGCCGAAAAGATAAACGTCCGGCTCCTTCTCCCACAAGGAAGGGCCCAGCACTGAAAGCTCTTGTTGCTCTTCATGGTGCCTTGGCACCCTATCTACAGGCAGAACAGCAGTGGGGATCTGTGCTTTCCCAGAGACGCAACATCTCATGGCGCTCGGCCGCGGCAGAGCCTCTTGCCAAAAAGGCAAACGTCCGGCTAATCTCCCACAAGGAAGGGCCCAGCCCTGAAAGCTCTTGCTGCTCTTCACGGTGCCTTGGCGCCCTATCTACAGGCACAACAGCAGTGGGGATCTGTGCTTTCCCAGAGACGCAACATCTCATGGCGCTCGTCCGCGGCAGAGCCTCTTGCCGAAAAGGCAAACGTCCGGCTCCTTCTCCCACAAGGAACGGCCCAGCCCTGAAAGCTCTTGCTGCTCTTCACGGTGCCTTGGCGCCCTATCTACAGGCACAACAGCACTGGGGATCTGTGCTTTCCCAGAGACGCAACATCTCATGGCGCTCGGCCGCGGCAGAGCCTCTTGCCGAAAAGGCAAACGTCCGGCTAATCTCCTACAAGGAAGGGCCCAGCCCTGAAAGCTCTTGCTTCTCTTCACCTACCCTTGGCACCCTATCTACAGGCACAACAGCAGTGGGGATCTGTGCTTTCCCAGAGACGCAACTTCTCATGGCGCTCGGCCACGGCAGAGCCTCTTGCCGAAAAGACAAACGTCCGGCTCCTTCTCCCACAAGGAAGGGCCCAGCACTGAAAGCTCTTGTTGCTCTTCATGGTGCCTTGGCACCCTATCTACAGGCAGAACAGCAGTGGGGATCTGTGCTTTCCCAGAGACGCAACATCTCATGGCGCTCGGCCGCGGCAGAGCCTCTTGCCAAAAAGGCAAACGTCCGGCTAATCTCCCACAAGGAAGGGCCCAGCCCTGAAAGCTCTTGCTGCTCTTCACGGTGCCTTGGTGCCCTATCTACAGGCACAACAGCACTGGGGATCTGTGTTTTCCCAGAGACGCAACATCTCATGGCGCTCAGCCGCGGCAGAGCCTCTTGCCGAAAAGGCAAACGTCCGGCTCCTTCTCCCACAAGGAAGGACCCAGCCCTGAAAGCTCTTGCTGCTCTTCACGGTGCCTTGGCGCCCTATCTACAGGCACAACAGCAGTGGGGATCTGTGCTTTCCCAGAGACGCAACATCTCATGGCGCTCGGCCGCGGCAGAGCCTCTTGCCGAAAAGGCAAACGTCCGTCTAATCTCCCACAAGGAAGGGCGCAGCCCTGAAAGCTCTTGTTGCTCTTCAGGGTGCCTTGGTGCCCTATCTACAGGCACAACAGCACTGGGGATCTGTGCTTTCCCAGAGACGCAACATCTCATGGCGCTCGGCCGCGGCAGAGCCTCTTGACAAAAAGGCAAACGTCCGGCTCCTTCTCCTACAAGGAAGGGCCCAGCCCTGAAAGCTCTTGCTGCTCTTCACCTACCCTTGGCGCCCTATCTACAGGCACAACAGCAGTGGGGATCTGTGCTTTCCCAGAGACGCAACATCTCATGGCTCTCAGCCGCGGCAGAGCCTCTTGCCGAAAAGGCAAACGTCCGGCTCCTTCTCCCACAAGGAAGGGCCCAGCCCTGAAAGCTTTTGCTGCTCTTCACCTACCCTTGGCGCCCTATCTACAGGCACAACAGCAGTGGGGATCTGTGCTTTCCCAGAGACGCAACATCTCATGGCGCTCGGCCGCGGCAGAGCCTCTTGCCGAAAAGGCAAACGTCCGGCTCCTTCTCCCACAAGGAAGGGCCCAGCCCTGAAAGCTCTTGCTGCTCTTCACGGTGCCTTGGCGCCCTATCTACAGGCACAACAGCAGTGGGGATCTGTGCTTTCCCAGAGACGCAACATCTCATGGCGCTCGGCCGTGGCAGAGCCTCTTGCCGAAAAGGCAAACGTCCGGCTCCTTCTTCCACAAGGAAGGGCCCAGCCCTGAAAGCTCTTGCTGCTCTTCACGGTGCCTTGGCGCCCTATCTACAGGCACAACAGCAGTGGGGGTCTGTGCTTTCCCAGAGACGCAACATCTCATGGCGCTCGGCCGCGGCAGAGCCTCTTGCCGAAAAGGCAAACGTCCGGCTCCTTCTCCCACAAGGAAGGGCCCAGCCCTGAAAGCTCTTGCTGCTCTTCACGGTGCCTTGGCGCCCTATCTACAGGCACAACAGCACTGGGGATCTGTGCTTTCCCAGAGACGCAACATCTCATGGCGCTCAGCCGCGGCAGAGCCTCTTGCCGAAAAGGCAAACGTCCGGCTCCTTCTCCCACAAGGAAGGGCCCAGCCCTGAAAGCTCTTGCTGCTCTTCACCTACCCTTGGCACCCTATCTAAAGGAACAACAGCAGTGGGGATCTGTGCTTTCCCAGAGACGCAACATCTCATGGCGCTTGGCCGCGGCAGAGCCTCTTGCCGAAAAGGCAAACGTCCGGCTCCTTCTCCCACAAGGAAGGGCCCAGCCCTGAAAGCTCTTGCTGCTCTTCACGGTGCCTTGGCACCCTATCTACAGGCACAACAGCACTGGGGATCTGTGCTTTCCCAGAGACGCAACATCTCATGGCGCTCGGCCGCGGCAGAGCCTCTTGCCGAAAAGGCAAACGTCCGGCTCCTTCTCCCACAAGGAAGGGCCCAGCCCTGAAAGCTCTTGCTGCTCTTCTCGGTGCCTTGGCTCCCTATCTACAGGCACAACAGCACTGGGGATCTGTGCTTTCCCAGAGACGCAACATCTCATGGCGCTCGGACGCGGCAGAGCCTCTTGCTGAAAAGGCAAACGTCCAGCTAATCTCCTGCAAGGAAGGGCCCAGCCCTGAAAGGTGTTGCTGCTCTTCTCAGTGCCTTGGCACCCTATCTACAGGCACAACAGCAGTGGGGATCTGTGCTTTCCCAGAGACGCAACATCTCATGGCGCTCGGCCGCGGCAGAGCCTCTTGCCGAAAAGGCAAACGTCCGGCTCCTTCTCCCACAAGGAAGGGCCCAGCCCTGAAAGCTCTTGCTGCTCTTCACGGTGCCTTGGCGCCCTATCTACAGGCACAACAGCAGTGGGGATCTGTGCTTTCGCAGAGACGCAATATCTCATGGCGCTCGGCCGCGGCAGAGCCTCTTGCCGAAAAGGCAAACGTCCGGCTAATCTCCTACACGGAAGGACCCAGCCCTGAAAGCTCTTGTTGCTCTTCACGGTGCCTTGGCGCCCTATCTACAGGCACAACAGCACTGGGGATCTGTGCTTTCCCAGAGACGCAACAGCTCATGGCGCTCGGCCGCGGCAGAGCCTCTTGACGAAAAGGCAAACGTCCGGCTCCTTCTCCCACAAGGAAGGGCCCAGCCCTGAAAGCTTTTGCTGCTCTTCACCTACCCTTGGCGCCCTATCTACAGGCACAACAGCACTGGGGATCTGTGCTTTCCCAGAGACGCAAGATCTCATGACGCTCGGCCGTGGCAGAGCCTCTTGCCAAAAAGGCAAACATACGGCTCCTTCTCCCACAAGGAAGGGCCCAGCCCTGAAAGCTCTTGTTGCTCTTCACGGTGCCTTGGCGCCCTATCTACAGGCACAACAGCAGTGGGGATCTGTGCTTTCCCAGAGACGCAACATCTCATGGCGCTCGGCCGCGGCAGAGCCTCTTGCCGAAAAGGCAAACGTCCGGCTCCTTCTCCCACAAGGAAGGGCCCAGCCCTGAAAGCTCTTGCTGCTCCTCTCGGTGCCTTGGCGCCCTATCTACAGGCACAACAGCAGTGGGGATCATCTGTGCTTTCCCAGAGACGCAATATCTCATGGCGCTCGGCCGCGGCAGAGCCTCTTGCCGAAACGGCAAACGTCTGGCTCCTTCTCCCAAAAGGAAGGGCCCAGCCCTGAAAGCTCTTGCTGCTCTTCACGGTGCCTTGGCGCCCTATCTACAGGCGCAACAGCAGTGGGGATCTGTGCTTTCCCAGAGACGCAACATCTCATGGCGCTCGGCCGCGGCAGAGCCTCTTGCCGAAAAGGCAAACGTCCGGCTCCTTCTCCCACAAGGAAGGGCACAGCCCTTAAAGCGCTTGCTGCTCTTCACCTACCCTTGGAACCCTATCTACAGGCACAACAACAGTGGGGATCTGTGCTTTCCCAGAGACTCTACATCTCATGGCGCTCGGCCGCGGCAGAGCCTCTTGCCGAAAAGGCAAACGTCCGGCTCCTTCTCCCACAAGGAAGGGCCCAGCCCTGAAAGCTCTTGCTGTTCTTTAAGGTGCCTTGGAGCCCTACCTACAGGAACAACAGCAGTGGGGATCTGTGCTTTCCCAGAGATGCAACATCTCATGGCGCTCGGCCGCGGCAGAGCCTCTTGCCAAAAAGGCAAACGTCCGGCTCCTTCTCCCACGATGAAGGGCCCAGCCCTGAAAGCTCTTGCTGCTCTTCACGGTGCCTTGGCACCCTATCTACAGGAACAACAGCACTGGGGATCTGTGCTTTCCCAGAGACGCAACATCTCATGGCGCTCGGCCGCGGAAGAGACTCTTGACGAAAAGGCAAACGTCTGGCTGCTTCTCCCACAAGGAAGGGCCCAGCCCTGAAAGCTCTTGCTGCTCTTCACCTACCCTTGGAACACTATCTACAGGCACAACAGCAGTGGGGATCTGTGCTTTCCCAGAGACGCAACATCTCATGGCGCTCGGCCGCGGCAGAGCCTCTTGCCGAAAAGGCAAACGTCCGGCTCCTTCTCCCACAAGGAAGGGCACAGTCCTTAAAGCTCTTGCTGCTCTTCACCTACCCATGGAACCCTATCTACAGGCAGAACAACAGTGGGGATCTGTGCTTTCCAGAGACGCAACATCTCATGGCGCTCGGCCGCGGCAGAGCCTCCTTCCAAAAAGGCAATCGTCCGGCTCCTTCTCCCACAAGGAAGGGCCCAGCCCTGAAAGCTGTTGCTGCTCTTCACCTACCCTTGGAACCCTATCTACAGGCACAACAGCAGTGGGGATCTGTGCTTTCCCAGAGACGCAAGATCTCATGGCGCTCGGCCGCGGCAGAGCCTCTTGCCGAAAAGGCAAACGTCTGGCTCCTTCTCCCACAAGGAAGGGCCCAGCCCTGAAAGCTCTTGCTGCTCTTCACCTACCCTTGGAACCCTGTCTAAAGGCAGAACAACAGTGGGGATCTGTGCTTTCCCAGAGACGCAACATCTCATGGCGCTCGGTTGCGGCAGAGCCTCTTTCCAAAAAGGCAAACGTCCGGCTCCTTCTCCTACATGGAAATTCGCAGCCCTGAAAGCTCTTGCTGCTCTTCACCTGCCCTTGGCACCCTATCTACAGGCACAGCAGCAGTGGGGATCATCTGTGCTTTCCCAGAGACGCAACATCTCATGGCGCTCGGCCGCGGCAGAGCCTCTTGCTGAAAAGGCAAACGTCCGGCTCCTTCTCCCACAAGGAAGGGCCCAGCCCTGAAAGCTCTTGCTGCTCTTCACGGTGCCTTGGCGCTCTATCTACAGGCACAACAGCAGTGGGATCTGTGCTTTCCCAGAGACTCAAAATCTCATGGCGCTCGGCCGCGGTAGAGCCTCTTGCCGAAAAGGCAAACGTCCGGCTCCTTCTCCCACAAGGAAAGGCCCAGCCCTGAAAGCTCTTGCTGCTCTTTAAGGTGCCTTGGCACCCTATCTACAGGAACAACAGCACTGGGGATCTGTGCTTTACCAGAGACGCAACAGCTCATGGCGCTCGGCCGCGGCAGAGCCTCTTGCCGAAAAGGCAAACGTCTGGCTCCTTCTCCCACGAGGAAGGTCCCAGCCCTGAAAGCTGTTGCTGCTCTTCACCTACCCTTGGAACCCTATCTACAGGCACAACAGCAGTGGGGATCTGTGCTTTCCCAGAGACGCAACATCTCATGGCGCTCGGCCGCGGCAGAGCCTCTTGCCGAAAAGGCAAACGTCCGGCTCCTTCTCCCACAAGGAAGGGCCCAGCCCTGAAAGCTCTTGCTGCTCTTCACGGTGCCTTGGCACCCTATCTACAGGCACAACAGCACTGGGGATCTGTGCTTTCCCAGAGACGCAACATCTCATGGCGCTCGGACGCGGCAGAGCCTCTTGCTGAAAAGGCAAACGTCCAGCTAATCTCCTGCAAGGAAGGGCCCAGCCCTGAAAGGTGTTGCTGCTCTTCTCAGTGCCTTGGCACCCTATCTACAGGCACAACAGCAGTGGGGATCTGTGCTTTCCCAGAGACGCAACATCTCATGGCGCTCGGCCGCGGCAGAGCCTCTTGCCGAAAAGGCAAACGTCCGGCTCCTTCTCCCACAAGGAAGGGCCCAGCCCTGAAAGCTCTTGCTGCTCTTCACGGTGCCTTGGCGCCCTATCTACAGGCACAACAGCAGTGGGGATCTGTGCTTTCGCAGAGACGCAATATCTCATGGCGCTCGGCCGCGGCAGAGCCTCTTGCCGAAAAGGCAAACGTCCGGCTCCTTCTCCCACAAGGAAGGGCCCAGCCCTGAAAGCTCTTGCTGCTCTTCACCTACCCTTGGCGCCCTATCTACAGGCACAACAGCACTGGGGATCTGTGCTTTCCCAGAGACACAACATCTCATGGCGCTCGGCCGTGGCAGAGCCTCTTGCCGAAAAGGCAAACGTCCGGCTAATCTCCTACACGGAAGGACCCAGCCCTGAAAGCTCTTGTTGCTCTTCACGGTGCCTTGGCGCCCTATCTACAGGCACAACAGCAGTGGGGATCTGTGCTTTCCCAGAGACGCAACATCTCATGGCGCTCGGCCGCGGCAGAGCCTCTTGCCGAAAAGGCAAACGTCCGGCTCCTTCTCCCACAAGGAAGGGCCCAGCCCTGAAAGCTCTTGCTGCTCCTCTCGGTGCCTTGGCGCCCTATCTACAGGCACAACAGCAGTGGGGATCATCTGTGCTTTCCCAGAGACGCAATATCTCATGGCGCTCGGCCGCGGCAGAGCCTCTTGCCGAAACGGCAAACGTCTGGCTCCTTCTCCCAAAAGGAAGGGCCCAGCCCTGAAAGCTCTTGCTGCTCTTCACGGTGCCTTGGCGCCCTATCTACAGGCGCAACAGCAGTGGGGATCTGTGCTTTCCCAGAGACGCAACATCTCATGGCGCTCGGCCGCGGCAGAGCCTCTTGCCGAAAAGGCAAACGTCCGGCTCCTTCTCCCACAAGGAAGGGCACAGCCCTTAAAGCGCTTGCTGCTCTTCACCTACCCTTGGAACCCTATCTACAGGCACAACAACAGTGGGGATCTGTGCTTTCCCAGAGACTCTACATCTCATGGCGCTCGGCCGCGGCAGAGCCTCTTGCCGAAAAGGCAAACGTCCGGCTCCTTCTCCCACAAGGAAGGGCCCAGCCCTGAAAGCTCTTGCTGTTCTTTAAGGTGCCTTGGAGCCCTACCTACAGGAACAACAGCAGTGGGGATCTGTGCTTTCCCAGAGATGCAACATCTCATGGCGCTCGGCCGCGGCAGAGCCTCTTGCCAAAAAGGCAAACGTCCGGCTCCTTCTCCCACGATGAAGGGCCCAGCCCTGAAAGCTCTTGCTGCTCTTCACGGTGCCTTGGCACCCTATCTACAGGAACAACAGCACTGGGGATCTGTGCTTTCCCAGAGACGCAACATCTCATGGCGCTCGGCCGCGGCAGAGCCTCTTGCCGAAAAGGCAAACGTCCGGCTCCTTCTCCCACAAGGAAGGGCCCAGCCCTGAAAGCTCTTGCTGCTCCTCTCGGTGCCTTGGCGCCCTATCTACAGGCACAACAGCAGTGGGGATCATCTGTGCTTTCCCAGAGACGCAATATCTCATGGCGCTCGGCCGCGGCAGAGCCTCTTGACGAAAAGGCAAACGTCCGGCTCCTTCTCCCACAAGGAAGGGCCCAGCCCTGAAAGCTTTTGCTGCTCTTCACCTACCCTTGGCGCCCTATCTACAGGCACAACAGCAGTGGGGATCTGTGCTTTCCCAGAGACGCAAGATCTCATGACGCTCGGCCGTGGCAGAGCCTCTTGCCAAAAAGGCAAACATACGGCTCCTTCTCCCACAAGGAAGGGCCCAGCCCTGAAAGCTCTTGTTGCTCTTCACGGTGCCTTGGCGCCCTATCTACAGGCACAACAGCAGTGGGGATCTGTGCTTTCCCAGAGACGCAACATCTCATGGCGCTCGGCCGCGGCAGAGCCTCTTGCCGAAAAGGCAAACGTCCGGCTCCTTCTCCCACAAGGAAGGGCCCAGCCCTGAAAGCTCTTGCTGCTCCTCTCGGTGCCTTGGCGCCCTATCTACAGGCACAACAGCAGTGGGGATCATCTGTGCTTTCCCAGAGACGCAATATCTCATGGCGCTCGGCCGCGGCAGAGCCTCTTGCCGAAACGGCAAACGTCTGGCTCCTTCTCCCAAAAGGAAGGGCCCAGCCCTGAAAGCTCTTGCTGCTCTTCACGGTGCCTTGGCGCCCTATCTACAGGCGCAACAGCAGTGGGGATCTGTGCTTTCCCAGAGACGCAACATCTCATGGCGCTCGGCCGCGGCAGAGCCTCTTGCCGAAAAGGCAAACGTCCGGCTCCTTCTCCCACAAGGAAGGGCACAGCCCTTAAAGCGCTTGCTGCTCTTCACCTACCCTTGGAACCCTATCTACAGGCACAACAACAGTGGGGATCTGTGCTTTCCCAGAGACTCTACATCTCATGGCGCTCGGCCGCGGCAGAGCCTCTTGCCGAAAAGGCAAACGTCCGGCTCCTTCTCCCACAAGGAAGGGCCCAGCCCTGAAAGCTCTTGCTGTTCTTTAAGGTGCCTTGGAGCCCTACCTACAGGAACAACAGCAGTGGGGATCTGTGCTTTCCCAGAGATGCAACATCTCATGGCGCTCGGCCGCGGCAGAGCCTCTTGCCAAAAAGGCAAACGTCCGGCTCCTTCTCCCACGATGAAGGGCCCAGCCCTGAAAGCTCTTGCTGCTCTTCACGGTGCCTTGGCACCCTATCTACAGGAACAACAGCACTGGGGATCTGTGCTTTCCCAGAGACGCAACATCTCATGGCGCTCGGCCGCGGCAGAGACTCTTGACGAAAAGGCAAACGTCTGGCTGCTTCTCCCACAAGGAAGGGCCCAGCCCTGAAAGCTCTTGCTGCTCTTCACCTACCCTTGGAACACTATCTACAGGCACAACAGCAGTGGGGATCTGTGCTTTCCCAGAGACGCAACATCTCATGGCGCTCGGCCGCGGCAGAGCCTCTTGCCGAAAAGGCAAACGTCCGGCTCCTTCTCCCACAAGGAAGGGCACAGTCCTTAAAGCTCTTGCTGCTCTTCACCTACCCATGGAACCCTATCTACAGGCAGAACAACAGTGGGGATCTGTGCTTTCCAGAGACGCAACATCTCATGGCGCTCGGCCGCGGCAGAGCCTCCTTCCAAAAAGGCAATCGTCCGGCTCCTTCTCCCAAAAGGAAGGGCCCAGCCCTGAAAGCTGTTGCTGCTCTTCACCTACCCTTGGAACCCTATCTACAGGCACAACAGCAGTGGGGATCTGTGCTTTCCCAGAGACGCAAGATCTCATGGCGCTCGGCCGCGGCAGAGCCTCTTGCCGAAAAGGCAAACGTCTGGCTCCTTCTCCCACAAGGAAGGGCCCAGCCCTGAAAGCTCTTGCTGCTCTTCACCTACCCTTGGAACCCTGTCTAAAGGCAGAACAACAGTGGGGATCTGTGCTTTCCCAGAGACGCAACATCTCATGGCGCTCGGTTGCGGCAGAGCCTCTTTCCAAAAAGGCAAACGTCCGGCTCCTTCTCCCACATGGAAATTCGCAGCCCTGAAAGCTCTTGCTGCTCTTCACCTGCCCTTGGCACCCTATCTACAGGCACAGCAGCAGTGGGGATCATCTGTGCTTTCCCAGAGACGCAACATCTCATGGCGCTCGGCCGCGGCAGAGCCTCTTGCTGAAAAGGCAAACGTCCGGCTCCTTCTCCCACAAGGAAGGGCCCAGCCCTGAAAGCTCTTGCTGCTCTTCACGGTGCCTTGGCGCTCTATCTACAGGCACAACAGCAGTGGGATCTGTGCTTTCCCAGAGACTCAACATCTCATGGCGCTCGGCCGCGGTAGAGCCTCTTGCCGAAAAGGCAAACGTCCGGCTCCTTCTCCCACAAGGAAAGGCCCAGCCCTGAAAGCTCTTGCTGCTCTTTAAGGTGCCTTGGCACCCTATCTACAGGAACAACAGCACTGGGGATCTGTGCTTTACCAGAGACGCAACAGCTCATGGCGCTCGGCCGCGGCAGAGCCTCTTGCCGAAAAGGCAAACGTCTGGCTCCTTCTCCCACGAGGAAGGTCCCAGCCCTGAAAGCTGTTGCTGCTCTTCACCTACCCTTGGAACCCTATCTACAGGCACAACAGCAGTGGGGATCTGTGCTTTCCCAGAGACGCAACATCTCATGGCGCTCGGCCGCGGCAGAGCCTCTTGCCGAAAAGGCAAACGTCCGGCTCCTTCTCCCACAAGGAAGGGCCCAGCCCTGAAAGCTCTTGCTGCTCTTCACGGTGCCTTGGCGCCCTATCTACAGGCGCAACAGCAGTGGGGATCTGTGCTTTCCCAGAGACGCAACAGCTCATGGTGATCAGCCGCGGCAGAGCCTCTTGCCGAAAAGGCAAACGTCCCACTCCTTCTCCCACAAGGAAGGGCACAGTCCTTAAAGCTCTTGCTGCTCTTCACCTACCCATGGAACCCTATCTACAGGCACAACAACAGTGGGGATCTGTGCTTTCCCAGAGACGCAACATCTCATGGCGCTCGGCCGTGGCAGAGCCTCTTGCTGAAAAGGCAAACGTCCGGCTCCTTCTCCCACGAGGAAGGGCACAGCCCTTAAAGCGCTTGCTGCTCTTCACCTACCCTTGGAACCCTATCTACAGGCACAACAACAGTGGGGATCTGTGCTTTCCCAGATACGCTACATCTCATGGCGCTCGGCCGTGGCAGAGCCTCTTGCCGAAAAGGCAAACGTCCGGCTAATCTCCTACACGGAAGGACCCAGCCCTGAAAGCTCTTGTTGCTCTTCACGGTGCCTTGGCGCCCTATCTACAGGCACAACAGCACTGGGGATCTGTGCTTTCCCAGAGACGCAACAGCTCATGGCGCTCGGCCGCGGCAGAGCCTCTTGACGAAAAGGCAAACGTCCGGCTCCTTATCCCACAAGGAAGGGCCCAGCCCTGAAAGCTCTTGCTGCTCTTCACCTACCCTTGGCGCCCTATCTACAGGCACAACAGCACTGGGGATATGTGCTTTCCCAGAGACGCAAGATCTCATGACGCTCGGCCGTGGCATAGCCTCTTGCCGAAAAGGCAAACGTCCGGCTCCTTCTCCCACAAGGAAGGGCCCAGCCCTGAAAGCTCTTGTTGCTCTTCACGGTGCCTTGGCGCCCTATCTACAGGCACAACAGCAGTGGGGATCTGTGCTTTCCCAGAGACGCAACATCTCATGGCGCTCGGCCGCGGCAGAGCCTCTTGCCGAAAAGGCAAACGTCTGGCTCCTTCTCCCACAAGGAAGGGCCCAGCCCTGAAAGCTCTTGCTGCTCCTCTCGGTGCCTTGGCGCCCTATCTACAGTCACAACAGCAGTGGGGATCTGTGCTTTCCCAGAGACACAAGATTTCATGGCGCTCGGCCACGGCAGAGCCTCTTGCCTAAAAGGCAAACGTCCGGCTCCTTCTCCCACAAGGAAGGGCACAGTCCTTAAAGCTCTTGCAGCTCTTCACCTACCCTTGGAACACTATCTACAGGCACAACAGCAGTGGGGATCTGTGCTTTCCCAGAGACGCAACATCTCATGGCGCTCGGCCGCGGCAGAGCCTCTTGCCGAAAAGGCAAACGTCCGGCTCCTTCTCCCACCAGGAAGGGCCCAGCCCTGAAAGCTCTTGCTGCTCTTCACCTGCCCTTGGCACCCTATCTACAGGCACAGCAGCAGTGGGGATCATCTGTGCTTTCCCAGAGACGCAACATCTCATGGCGCTCGGCCGCGGCAGAGCCTCTTGCCGAAAAGGCAAACGTCCGGCTCCTTCTCCCACAAGGAAGGGCCCAGCCCTGAAAGCTCTTGCTGCTCTTCACGGTGCCTTGGCGCTCTATCTACAGGCACAACAGCAGTGGGGATCTGTGCTTTCCCAGAGACTCAACATCTCATGGCGCTCGGCCGCGGTAGAGCCTCTTGCCGAAAAGGCAAACGTCCGGCTCCTTCTCCCACAAGGAAAGGCCCAGCCCTGAAAGCTCTTGCTGCTCTTTAAGGTGCCTTGGCACCCTATCTACAGGCACAACAGCACTGGGGATCTGTGCTTTACCAGAGACGCAACATCTCATGGCGCTCGGCCGCGGCAGAGCCTCTTGCCGAAAAGGCAAACGTCTGGCTCCTTCTCCCACGAGGAAGGTCCCAGCCCTGAAAGCTGTTGCTGCTCTTCACCTACCCTTGGAACCCTATCTACAGGCACAACAGCAGTGGGGATCTGTGCTTTCCCAGAGACGCAACATCTCATGGCGCTCGGCCGCGGCAGAGCCTCTTGCCGAAAAGGCAAACGTCCGGCTCCTTCTCCCACAAGGAAGGGCACAGCCCTTAAAGCGCTTGCTGCTCTTCACCTACCCTTGGAACCCTATCTACAGGCACAACAACAGTGGGGATCTGTGCTTTCCCAGAGACTCTACATCTCATGGCGCTCGGCCGCGGCAGAGCCTCTTGCCGAAAAGGCAAACGTCCGGCTCCTTCTCCCACAAGGAAAGGCCCAGCCCTGAAAGCTCTTGCTGCTCTTTAAGGTGCCTTGGAGCCCTACCTACAGGAACAACAGCAGTGGGGATCTGTGCTTTCCCAGAGATGCAACATCTCATGGCGCTCGGCCGCGGCAGAGCCTCTTGCCAAAAAGGCAAACGTCCGGCTCCTTCTCCCACGATGAAGGGCCCAGCCCTGAAAGCTCTTGCTGCTCTTCACGGTGCCTTGGCACCCTATCTACAGGAACAACAGCACTGGGGATCTGTGCTTTCCCAGAGACGCAACATCTCATGGCGCTCGGCCGCGGCAGAGACTCTTGCCGAAAAGGCAAACGTCTGGCTGCTTCTCCCACAAGGAAGGGCCCAGCCCTGAAAGCTCTTGCTGCTCTTCACGGTGCCTTGGCGCTCTATCTACAGGCACAACAGCAGTGGGGATCTGTGCTTTCCCAGAGACTCAACATCTCATGGCGCTCGGCCGCGGTAGAGCCTCTTGCCGAAAAGGCAAACGTCCGGCTCCTTCTCCCACAAGGAAAGGCCCAGCCCTGAAAGCTCTTGCTGCTCTTTAAGGTGCCTTGGCACCCTATCTACAGGAACAACAGCACTGGGGATCTGTGCTTTACCAGAGACGCAACAGCTCATGGCGCTCGGCCGCGGCAGAGCCTCTTGCCGAAAAGGCAAACGTCCGGCTCCTTCTCCCACAAGGAAGGGCCCAGCCCTGAAAGCTCTTGCTGCTCTTCACCTACCCTTGGCGCCCTATCTACAGGCACAACAGCACTGGGGATATGTGCTTTCCCAGAGACGCAAGATCTCATGACGCTCGGCCGTGGCATAGCCTCTTGCCGAAAAGGCAAACGTCCGGCTCCTTCTCCCACAAGGAAGGGCCCAGCCCTGAAAGCTCTTGTTGCTCTTCACGGTGCCTTGGCGCCCTATCTACAGGCACAACAGCAGTGGGGATCTGTGCTTTCCCAGAGACGCAACATCTCATGGCGCTCGGCCGCGGCAGAGCCTCTTGCCGAAAAGGCAAACGTCCGGCTCCTTCTCCCACAAGGAAGGGCCCAGCCCTGAAAGCTCTTGCTGCTCCTCTCGGTGCCTTGGCGCCCTATCTACAGGCACAACAGCAGTGGGGATCTGTGCTTTCCCAGAGACACAAGATTTCATGGCGCTCGGCCACGGCAGAGCCTCTTGCCTAAAAGGCAAACGTCCGGCTCCTTCTCCCACAAGGAAGGGCACAGTCCTTAAAGCTCTTGCTGCTCTTCACCTACCCTTGGAACACTATCTACAGGCACAACAGCAGTGGGGATCTGTGCTTTCCCAGAGACGCAACATCTCATGGCGCTCGGCCGCGGCAGAGCCTCTTGCCGAAAAGGCAAACGTCCGGCTCCTTCTCCCACCAGGAAGGGCCCAGCCCTGAAAGCTCTTGCTGCTCTTCACCTGCCCTTGGCACCCTATCTACAGGCACAGCAGCAGTGGGGATCATCTGTGCTTTCCCAGAGACGCAACATCTCATGGCGCTCGGCCGCGGCAGAGCCTCTTGCCGACAAGGCAAACGTCCGGCTCCTTCTCCCACAAGGAAGGGCCCAGCCCTGAAAGCTCTTGCTGCTCTTCACGGTGCCTTGGCGCTCTATCTACAGGCACAACAGCAGTGGGGATCTGTGCTTTCCCAGAGACTCAACATCTCATGGCGCTCGGCCGCGGTAGAGCCTCTTGCCGAAAAGGCAAACGTCCGGCTCCTTCTCCCACAAGGAAAGGCCCAGCCCTGAAAGCTCTTGCTGCTCTTTAAGGTGCCTTGGCACCCTATCTACAGGAACAACAGCACTGGGGATCTGTGCTTTACCAGAGACGCAACAGCTCATGGCGCTCGGCCGCGGCAGAGCCTCTTGCCGAAAAGGCAAACGTCTGGCTCCTTCTCCCACGAGGAAGGTCCCAGCCCTGAAAGCTGTTGCTGCTCTTCACCTACCCTTGGAACCCTATCTACAGGCACAACAGCAGTGGGGATCTGTGCTTTCCCAGAGACGCAACATCTCATGGCGCTCGGCCGCGGCAGAGCCTCTTGCCGAAAAGGCAAACGTCCGGCTCCTTCTCCCACAAGGAAGGGCCCAGCCCTGAAAGCTCTTGCTGCTCTTCACGGTGCCTTGGCGCCCTATCTACAGGCGCAACAGCAGTGGGGATCTGTGCTTTCCCAGAGACGCAACAGCTCATGGTGATCAGCCGCGGCAGAGCCTCTTGCCGAAAAGGCAAACGTCCGACTCCTTCTCCCACAAGGAAGGGCACAGTCCTTAAAGCTCTTGCTGCTCTTCACCTACCCATGGAACCCTATCTACAGGCAGAACAACAGTGGGGATCTGTGCTTTCCCAGAGACGCAACATCTCATGGCGCTCGGCCGTGGCAGAGCCTCTTGCTGAAAAGGCAAACGTCCGGCTCCTTCTCCCACGAGGAAGGGCACAGCCCTTAAAGCGCTTGCTGCTCTTCACCTACCCTTGGAACCCTATCTACAGGCACAACAACAGTGGGGATCTGTGCTTTCCCAGATACGCTACATCTCATGGCGCTCGGCCGCGGCAGAGCCTCTTGCCGAAAAGGCAAACGTCCGGCTAATCTCCTACACGGAAGGACCCAGCCCTGAAAGCTCTTGTTGCTCTTCACCTACCCATGGAACCCTATCTACAGGCAGAACAACAGTGGGGATCTGTGCTTTCCCAGAGACGCAACATCTCATGGCGCTCGGCCGTGGCAGAGCCTCTTGCTGAAAAGGCAAACGTCCGGCTCCTTCTCCCACGAGGAAGGGCACAGCCCTTAAAGCGCTTGCTGCTCTTCACCTACCCTTGGAACCCTATCTACAGGCACAACAACAGTGGGGATCTGTGCTTTCCCAGATACGCTACATCTCATGGCGCTCGGCCGCGGCAGAGCCTCTTGCCGAAAAGGCAAACGTCCGGCTAATCTCCTACACGGAAGGACCCAGCCCTGAAAGCTCTTGTTGCTCTTCACGGTGCCTTGGCGCCCTATCTACAGGCACAACAGCACTGGGGATCTGTGCTTTCCCAGAGACGCAACAGCTCATGGCGCTCGGCCGCGGCAGAGCCTCTTGACGAAAAGGCAAACGTCCGGCTCCTTCTCCCACAAGGAAGGGCCCAGCCCTGAAAGCTTTTGCTGCTCTTCACCTACCCTTGGCGCCCTATCTACAGGCACAACAGCACTGGGGATATGTGCTTTCCCAGAGACGCAAGATCTCATGACGCTCGGCCGTGGCAGAGCCTCTTGCCGAAAAGGCAAACGTCCGGCTCCTTCTCCCACAAGGAAGGGCCCAGCCCTGAAAGCTCTTGTTGCTCTTCACGGTGCCTTGGCGCCCTATCTACAGGCACAACAGCAGTGGGGATCTGTGCTTTCCCAGAGACGCAACATCTCATGGCGCTCGGCCGCGGCAGAGCCTCTTGCCGAAAAGGCAAACGTCCGGCTCCTTCTCCCACAAGGAAGGGCCCAGCCCTGAAAGCTCTTGCTGCTCCTCTCGGTGCCTTGGCGCCCTATCTACAGGCACAACAGCAGTGGGGATCTGTGCTTTCCCAGAGACACAAGATTTCATGGCGCTCGGCCACGGCAGAGCCTCTTGCCGAAAAGGCAAACGTCTGGCTCCTTCTCCCACAAGGAAGGGCACAGTCCTTAAAGCTCTTGCTGCTCTTCACCTACCCTTGGAACACTATCTACAGGCACAACAGCAGTGGGGATCTGTGCTTTCCCAGAGACGCAACATCTCATGGCGCTCGGCCGTGGCAGAGCCTCTTGCCGAAAAGGCAAACGTCCGGCTCCTTCTCCCACCAGGAAGGGCCCAGCCCTGAAAGCTCTTGCTGCTCTTCACGGTGCCTTGGCGCCCTATCTACAGGCGCAACAGCAGTGGGGATCTGTGCTTTCCCAGAGACGCAACATCTCATGGCGCTCGGCCGCGGCAGAGCCTCTTGCCGAAAAGGCAAACGTCCGGCTCCTTCTCCCACAAGGAAGGGCACAGTCCTTAAAGCTCTTGCTGCTCTTCACCTACCCATGGAACCCTATCTACAGGCAGAACAACAGTGGGGATCTGTGCTTTCCCAGAGACGCAACATCTCATGGCGCTCGGCCACGGCAGAGCCTCTTTCCAAAAAGGCAATCGTCCGGCTCCTTCTCCCACAAGGAAGGGCCCAGCCCTGAAAGCTCTTGCTGCTCTTCACCTACCCTTGGAACCCTATCTACAGGCACAACAGCACTGGGGATCTGTGCTTTCCCAGAGACGCAACATCTCATGGCGCTCGGCCGCGGCAGAGCCTCTTGCCGAAAAGTCAAACGTCCGGCTCCTTCTCCCACAAGGAAGGGCCCAGCCCTGAAAGCTTTTGCTGCTCTTCACGGTGCCTTGGCGCCCTATCTACAGGCGCAACAGCAGTGGGGATCTGTGCTTTCCCAGAGACGCAACATCTCATGGCGCTCGGCCGCGGCAGAGCCTCTTGCCGAAAAGGCAAACGTCCGGCTACTTCTCCCACAAGGAAGGGCCCAGCCCTGAAAGATGTTGCTGCTCTTCACGGTGCCTTGGCGCCCTATCTACAGGCACAACAGCAGTGGGGATCTGTGCTTTCCCAGAGACGCAACATCTCATGGTGCTCGGCCACGGCAGAGCCTCTTGCCGAAAAGGCAAACGTCCGGCTCCTTCTCCCACAAGGAAGGGCCCAGCCCTGAAAGCTCTTGCTGCTCTTTAAGGTGCCTTGGCACCCTATCTACAGGAACAACAGCACTGGGGATCTGTGCTTTACCAGAGACGCAACAGCTCATGGCGCTCGGCCGCGGCAGAGCCTCTTGCCGAAAAGGCAAACGTCTGGCTCCTTCTCCCACGAGGAAGGTCCCAGCCCTGAAAGCTGTTGCTGCTCTTCACCTACCCTTGGAACCCTATCTACAGGCACAACAGCACTGGGGATCTGTGCTTTCCCAGAGACGCAACATCTCATGGCGCTCGGCCGCGGCAGAGCCTCTTGCCGAAAAGGCAAACGTCCGGCTACTTCTCCCACAAGGAAGGGCCCAGACCTGAAAGATGTTGCTGCTCTTCACGGTGCCTTGGCGCCCTATCTACAGGCACAACAGCAGTGGGGATCTGTGCTTTCCCAGAGACGCAACATCTCATGGCGCTCGGCCGCGGCAGAGCCTCTTGCCGAAAAGGCAAACGTCCGGCTCCTTCTCCCACAAGGAAGGGCCCAGCCCTGAAAGCTCTTGCTGCTCCTCTCGGTGCCTTGGCGCCCTATCTACAGGCACAACAGCAGTGGGGATCTGTGCTTTCCCAGAGACACAAGATTTCATGGCGCTCGGCCACGGCAGAGCCTCTTGCCGAAAAGGCAAACGTCTGGCTCCTTCTCCCACAAGGAAGGGCACAGTCCTTAAAGCTCTTGCTGCTCTTCACCTACCCTTGGAACACTATCTACAGGCACAACAGCAGTGGGGATCTGTGCTTTCCCAGAGACGCAACATCTCATGGCGCTCGGCCGTGGCAGAGCCTCTTGCCGAAAAGGCAAACGTCCGGCTCCTTCTCCCACCAGGAAGGGCCCAGCCCTGAAAGCTCTTGCTGCTCTTCACGGTGCCTTGGCGCCCTATCTACAGGCGCAACAGCAGTGGGGATCTGTGCTTTCCCAGAGACGCAACATCTCATGGCGCTCGGCCGCGGCAGAGCCTCTTGCCGAAAAGGCAAACATCCGGCTCCTTCTCCCACAAGGAAGGGCACAGTCCTTAAAGCTCTTGCTGCTCTTCACCTACCCATGGAACCCTATCTACAGGCAGAACAACAGTGGGGATCTGTGCTTTCCCAGAGACGCAACATCTCATGGCGCTCGGCCGCCGCAGAGCCTCTTTCCAAAAAGGCAATCGTCCGGCTCCTTCTCCCACAAGGAAGGGCCCAGCCCTGAAAGCTCTTGCTGCTCTTCACCTACCCTTGGAACCCTATCTACAGGCACAACAGCACTGGGGATCTGTGCTTTCCCAGAGACGCAACATCTCATGGCGCTCGGCCGCGGCAGAGCCTCTTGCCGAAAAGGCAAACGTCCGGCTCCTTCTCCCACAAGGAAGGGCCCAGCCCTGAAAGCTTTTGCTGCTCTTCACGGTGCCTTGGCGCCCTATCTACAGGCGCAACAGCAGTGGGGATCTGTGCTTTCCCAGAGACGCAACATCTCATGGCGCTCGGCCGCGGCAGAGCCTCTTGCCGAAAAGGCAAACGTCCGGCTACTTCTCCCACAAGGAAGGGCCCAGCCCTGAAAGATGTTGCTGCTCTTCACGGTGCCTTGGCGCCCTATCTACAGGCACAACAGCAGTGGGGATCTGTGCTTTCCCAGAGACGCAACATCTCATGGTGCTCGGCCACGGCAGAGCCTCTTGCCGAAAAGGCAAACGTCCGGCTCCTTCTCCCACAAGGAAGGGCCCAGCCCTGAAAGCTCTTGCTGCTCTTTAAGGTGCCTTGGCACCCTATCTACAGGAACAACAGCACTGGGGATCTGTGCTTTACCAGAGACGCAACAGCTCATGGCGCTCGGCCGCGGCAGAGCCTCTTGCCGAAAAGGCAAACGTCTGGCTCCTTCTCCCATGAGGAAGGTCCCAGCCCTGAAAGCTGTTGCTGCTCTTCACCTACCCTTGGAACCCTATCTACAGGCACAACAGCACTGGGGATCTGTGCTTTCCCAGAGACGCAACTTCTCATGGCGCTCGGCCGCGGCAGAGCCTCTTGCCGAAAAGGCAAACGTCCGGCTACTTCTCCCACAAGGAAGGGCCCAGACCTGAAAGATGTTGCTGCTCTTCACGGTGCCTTGGCGCCCTATCTACAGGCACAACAGCACTGGGGATCTGTGCTTTCCCAGAGACGCAACATCTCATGGTGCTCAGCCGCGGCAGAGCCTCTTGCCGAAAAGGCAAACGTCCGGCTCCTTCTCCCACAAGGAAGGGCACAGCCCTTAAAGCGCTTGCTGCTCTTCACCTACCCTTGGAACCCTATCTACAGGCACAACAACAGTGGGGATCTGTGCTTTCCCAGAGACTCTACATCTCATGGCGCTCGGCCGCGGCAGAGCCTCTAGCCGAAAAGGCAAACGTCCGGCTCCTTCTCCCACAAGGAAAGGCCCAGCCCTGAAAGCTCTTGCTGCTCTTTAAGGTGCCTTGGAGCCCTACCTACAGGAACAACAGCAGTGGGGATCTGTGCTTTCCCAGAGATGCAACATCTCATGGCGCTCGGCCGCGGCAGAGCCTCTTGCCAAAAAGGCAAACGTCCGGCTCCTTCTCCCACGATGAAGGGCCCAGCCCTGAAAGCTCTTGCTGCTCTTCACGGTGCCTTGGCACCCTATCTACAGGAACAACAGCACTGGGGATCTGTGCTTTCCCAGAGACGCAACATCTCATGGCGCTCGGCCGCGGCAGAGACTCTTGCCGAAAAGGCAAACGTCTGGCTGCTTCTCCCACAAGGAAGGGCCCAGCCCTGAAAGCTCTTGCTGCTCTTCACCTACCCTTGGAACACTATCTACAGGCACAACAGCAGTGGGGATCTGTGCTTTCCCAGAGACGCAACATCTCATGGCGCTCGGCCGCGGCAGAGCCTCTTGCCGAAAAGGCAAACGTCCGGCTCCTTCTCCCACAAGGAAGGGCACAGTCCTTAAAGCTCTTGCTGCTCTTCACCTACCCATGGAACCCTATCTACAGGCAGAACAACAGTGGGGATCTGTGCTTTCCAGAGACGCAACATCTCATGGCGCTCGGCCGCGGCAGAGCCTCCTTCCAAAAAGGCAATCGTCCGGCTCCTTTTCCCACAAGGAAGGGCCCAGCCCTGAAAGCTCTTGCTGCTCTTCACCTACCCTTGGAACCGTATCTACAGGCACAACAGCACTGGGGATCTGTGCTTTCCCAGAGACGCAACATCTCATGGCGCTCGGCCGCGGCAGAGCCTCTTGCCGAAAAGGCAAACGTCTGGCTCCTTCTCCCACAAGGAAGGGCCCAGCCCTGAAAGCTCTTGCTGCTCTTCACCTACCCTTGGAACCCTGTCTACAGGCAGAACAACAGTGGGGATCTGTGCTTTCCCAGAGACGCAACATCTCATGGCGCTCGGTTGCGGCAGAGCCTCTTTCCAAAAAGGCAAACGTCCGGCTCCTTCTCCCACATGGAAATTCGCAGCCCTGAAAGCTCTTGCTGCTCTTCACCTGCCCTTGGCACCCTATCTACAGGCACAGCAGCAGTGGGGATCATCTGTGCTTTCCCAGAAACGCAACATCTCATGGCGCTCGGCCGCGGCAGAGCCTCTTGCTGAAAAGGCAAACGTCCGGCTCCTTCTCCCACAAGGAAGGGCCCAGCCCTGAAAGATGTTGCTGCTCTTCACGGTGCCTTGGCGCTCTATCTACAGGCACAACAGCAGTGGGGATCTGTGCTTTCCCAGAGACTCAACATCTCATGGCGCTCGGCCGCAGTAGAGCCTCTTGCCGAAAAGGCAAACGTCCGGCTCCTTCTCCCACAAGGAAAGGCCCAGCCCTGAAAGCTCTTGCTGCTCTTTAAGGTGCCTTGGCACCCTATCTACAGGAACAACAGCACTGGGGATCTGTGCTTTACCAGAGACGCAACAGCTCATGGCGCTCGGCCGCGGCAGAGCCTCTTGCCGAAAAGGCAAACGTCTGGCTCCTTCTCCCACGAGGAAGGTCCCAGCCCTGAAAGCTGTTGCTGCTCTTCACCTACCCTTGGAACCCTATCTACAGGCACAACAGCAGTGGGGATCTGTGCTTTCCCAGAGACGCAACATCTCATGGCGCTCGGCCGCGGCAGAGCCTCTTGCCGAAAAGGCAAACGTCCGGCTCCTTCTCCCACAAGGAAGGGCCCAGCCCTGAAAGCTCTTGCTGCTCTTCACGGTGCCTTGGCGCCCTATCTACAGGCGCAACAGCAGTGGGGATCTGTGCTTTCCCAGAGACGCAACAGCTCATGGTGATCAGCCGCGGCAGAGCCTCTTGCCGAAAAGGCAAACGTCCGACTCCTTCTCCCACAAGGAAGGGCACAGTCCTTAAAGCTCTTGCTGCTCTTCACCTACCCATGGAACCCTATCTACAGGCAGAACAACAGTGGGGATCTGTGCTTTCCCAGAGACGCAACATCTCATGGTGCTCGGCCGTGGCAGAGCCTCTTGCTGAAAAGGCAAACGTCCGGCTCCTTCTCCCACGAGGAAGGGCACAGCCCTTAAAGCACTTGCTGCTCTTCACCTACCCTTGGAACCCTATCTACAGGCACAACAACAGTGGGGATCTGTGCTTTCCCAGATACGCTACATCTCATGGCGCTCGGCCGTGGCAGAACCTCTTGCCGAAAAGGCAAACGTCCGGCTAATCTCCTACAAGGAAGGACCCAGCCCTGAAAGCTCTTGTAGCTCTTCACGGTGCCTTGGCGCCCTATCTACAGGCACAACAGCACTCGGGATCTGTGCTTTCCCAGAGACGCAACAGCTCATGGCGCTCGGCCGCGGCAGAGCCTCTTGACGAAAAGGCAAACGTCCGGCTTCTTCTCCCACAAGGAAGGGCCCAGCCCTGAAAGCTTTTGCTGCTCTTCACCTACCCTTGGCGCCCTATCTACAGGCACAACAGCACTGGGGATATGTGCTTTCCCAGAGATGCAAGATCTCATGACGCTCGGCCGTGGCAGAGCCTCTTGCCAAAAAGGCAAACGTCCGGCTCCTTCTCCCACAAGGAAGGGCCCAGCCCTGAAAGCTCTTGTTGCTCTTCACGGTGCCTTGGCGCCCTATCTACAGGCACAACAGCAGTGGGGATCTGTGCTTTCCCAGAGACGCAACATCTCATGGCGCTCGGCCGCGGCAGAGCCTCTTGCCGAAAAGGCAAACGTCCGGCTCCTTCTCCCACAAGGAAGGGCCCAGCCCTGAAAGCTCTTGCTGCTCCTCTCGGTGCCTTGGCGCCCTATCTACAGGCACAACAGCAGTGGGGATCTGTGCTTTCCCAGAGACACAAGATTTCATGGCGCTCGGCCACGGCAGAGCCTCTTGCCGAAAAGGCAAACGTCCGGCTCCTTCTCCCACATGGAAGGGCACAGTCCTTAAAGCTCTTGCTGCTCTTCACCTAACCTTGGAACACTATCTACAGGCAGAACAACAGTGGGGATCTGTGCTTTCCCAGAGACGCAACATCTCATGGCGCTCGGCCGCGGCAGAGCCTCTTTCCAAAAAGGCAATCGTCCGGCTCCTTCTCCCACAAGGAAGGGCCCAGCCCTGAAAGCTCTTGCTGCTCTTCACGGTGCCTTGGCGCCCTATCTACAGGCGCAACAGCAGTGGGGATCTGTGCTTTCCCAGAGACGCAACATCTCATGGCGCTCGGCCGCGGCAGAGCCTCTTGCCGAAAAGGCAAACGTCCGGCTCCTTCTCCCACAAGGAAGGGCCCAGCCCTGAAAGATGTTGCTGCTCTTCACGGTGCCTTGGCGCCCTATCTACAGGCACAACAGCAGTGGGGATCTGTGCTTTCCCAGAGACGCAACATCTCATGGTGCTCGGCCACGGCAGAGCCTCTTGCCGAAAAGGCAAACGTCCGGCTCCTTCTCCCACAAGGAAGGGCCCAGCCCTGAAAGCTCTTGCTGCTCTTTAAGGTGCCTTGGCACCCTATCTACAGGAACAACAGCACTGGGGATCTGTGCTTTACCAGAGACGCAACAGCTCATGGCGCTCGGCCGCGGCAGAGCCTCTTGCCGAAAAGGCAAACGTCCGGCTCCTTCTCCCACAAGGAAGGTCCCAGCCCTGAAAGCTGTTGCTGCTCTTCACCTACCCTTGGAACCCTATCTACAGGCACAACAGCAGTGGGGATCTGTGCTTTCCCAGAGACGCAACATCTCATGGCGCTCGGCCGCGGCAGAGCCTCTTGCCGAAAAGGCAAACGTCCGGCTCCTTCTCCCACAAGGAAGGGCCCAGCCCTGAAAGCTCTTGCTACTCTTCACCTACCCTTGGAACCCTATCTACAGGCACAACAGCACTGGGGATCTGTGCTTTCCCAGAGACACAAGATTTCATGGCGCTCGGCCACGGCAGAGCCTCTTGCCGAAAAGGCAAACGTCCGGCTCCTTCTCCCACAAGGAAGGGCACAGTCCTTAAAGCTCTTGCTGCTCTTCACCTACCCTTGGAACACTATCTACAGGCACAACAGCAGTGGGGATCTGTGCTTTCCCAGAGACGCAACATCTCATGGCGCTCGGCCGCGGCAGAGCCTCTTGCCGAAAAGGCAAACGTCCGGCTCCTTCTCCCACCAGGAAGGGCCGAGCCCTGAAAGCTCTTGCTGCTCTTCACGGTGCCTTGGCGCCCTATCTACAGGCGCAACAGCAGTGGGGATCTGTGCTTTCCCAGAGACGCAACATCTCATGGCACTCGGCCGCGGCAGAGCCTCTTGCCGAAAAGGCAAACGTCCGGCTCCTTCTCCCACAAGGAAGGGCACAGTCCTTAAGGCTCTTGCTGCTCTTCACCTACCCATGGAACCCTATCTACAGGCAGAACAACAGTGGGGATCTGTGCTTTCCCAGAGACGCAACATCTCATGGTGCTCGGCCGCGGCAGAGCCTCTTGCCAAAAAGGCAATCGTCCGGCTCCTTCTCCCACAAGGAAGGGCCCAGCCCTGAAAGCTCTTGCTGCTCTTCACCTACCCTTGGAACCCTATCTACAGGCACAACAGCACTGGGGATCTGTGCTTTCCCAGAGACGCAACATCTCATGGCGCTCGGCCGCGGCAGAGCCTCTTGCCGAAAAGTCAAACGTCCGGCTCCTTCTCCCACAAGGAAGGGCCCAGCCCTGAAAGCTCTTGCTGCTCTTCACGGTGCCTTGGCGCCCTATCTACAGGCGCAACAGCAGTGGGGATCTGTGCTTTCCCAGAGACGCAACATCTCATGGCGCTCGGCCGCGGCAGAGCCTCTTGCCGAAAAGGCAAACGTCCGGCTCCTTCTCCCACAAGGAAGGGCCCAGCCCTGAAAGATGTTGCTGCTCTTCACGGTGCCTTGGCGCCCTATCTACAGGCACAACAGCAGTGGGGATCTGTGCTTTCCCAGAGACGCAACATCTCATGGTGCTCGGCCACGGCAGAGCCTCTTGCCGAAAAGGCAAACGTCCGGCTCCTTCTCCCACAAGGAAGGGCCCAGCCCTGAAAGCTCTTGCTGCTCTTTAAGGTGCCTTGGCACCCTATCTACAGGAACAACAGCACTGGGGATCTGTGCTTTACCAGAGACGCAACATCTCATGGCGCTCGGCCGCGGCAGAGCCTCTTGCCGAAAAGGCAAACGTCTGGCTCCTTCTCCCACGAGGAAGGTCCCAGCCCTGAAAGCTGTTGCTGCTCTTCACCTACCCTTGGAACCCTATCTACAGGCACAACAGCACTGGGGATCTGTGCTTTCCCAGAGACGCAACATCTCATGGCGCTCGGCCCGCGGCAGAGCCTCTTGCCGAAAAGGCAAACGTCCGGCTCCTTCTCCCACAAGGAAGGGCCCAGCCCTGAAAGCTCTTGCTGCTCTTCACGGTGCCTTGGCGCCCTATCTACAGGCGCAACAGCAGTGGGGATCTGTGCTTTCCCAGAGACGCAACATCTCATGGCTCTCGGCCGCGGCAGAGCCTCTTGCCGAAAAGGCAAACGTCCGGCTCCTTCTCCCACAAGGAAGGGCCCAGCCCTGAAAGCTCTTGCTGCTCTTCACGGTGCCTTGGCGCCCTATCTACAGGCACAACAGCACTGGGGATCTGTGCTTTCCCAGAGACGCAACATCTCATGGCGCTCGGCCGCGGCAGAGCCTCTTGCCGAAAAGGCAAACGTCCGGCTCCTTCTCCCACAAGGAAGGGCCCAGCCCTGAAAGCTCTTGCTGCTCCTCTCGGTGCCTTGGCGCCCTATCTACAGGCACAACAGCAGTGGGGATCTGTGCTTTCCCAGAGACACAAGATTTCATGGCGCTCGGCCACGGCAGAGCCTCTTGCCGAAAAGGCAAACGTCCGGCTCCTTCTCCCACATGGAAGGGCACAGTCCTTAAAGCTCTTGCTGCTCTTCACCTAACCTTGGAACACTATCTACAGGCAGAACAACAGTGGGGATCTGTGCTTTCCCAGAGACGCAACATCTCATGGCGCTCGGCCGCGGCAGAGCCTCTTTCCAAAAAGGCAATCGTCCGGCTCCTTCTCCCACAAGGAAGGGCCCAGCCCTGAAAGCTCTTGCTGCTCTTCACGGTGCCTTGGCGCCCTATCTACAGGCGCAACAGCAGTGGGGATCTGTGCTTTCCCAGAGACGCAACATCTCATGGCGCTCGGCCGCGGCAGAGCCTCTTGCCGAAAAGGCAAACGTCCGGCTCCTTCTCCCACAAGGAAGGGCCCAGCCCTGAAAGATGTTGCTGCTCTTCACGGTGCCTTGGCGCCCTATCTACAGGCACAACAGCAGTGGGGATCTGTGCTTTCCCAGAGACGCAACATCTCATGGTGCTCGGCCACGGCAGAGCCTCTTGCCGAAAAGGCAAACGTCCGGCTCCTTCTCCCACAAGGAAGGGCCCAGCCCTGAAAGCTCTTGCTGCTCTTTAAGGTGCCTTGGCACCCTATCTACAGGAACAACAGCACTGGGGATCTGTGCTTTACCAGAGACGCAACAGCTCATGGCGCTCGGCCGCGGGCAGAGCCTCTTGCCGAAAAGGCAAACGTCCGGCTCCTTCTCCCACAAGGAAGGTCCCAGCCCTGAAAGCTGTTGCTGCTCTTCACCTACCCTTGGAACCCTATCTACAGGCACAACAGCAGTGGGATCTGTGCTTTCCCAGAGACGCAACATCTCATGGCGCTCGGCCGCGGCAGAGCCTCTTGCCGAAAAGGCAAACGTCCGGCTCCTTCTCCCACAAGGAAGGGCCCAGCCCTGAAAGCTCTTGCTACTCTTCACCTACCCTTGGAACCCTATCTACAGGCACAACAGCACTGGGGATCTGTGCTTTCCCAGAGACACAAGATTTCATGGCGCTCGGCCACGGCAGAGCCTCTTGCCGAAAAGGCAAACGTCCGGCTCCTTCTCCCACAAGGAAGGGCACAGTCCTTAAAGCTCTTGCTGCTCTTCACCTACCCTTGGAACACTATCTACAGGCACAACAGCAGTGGGGATCTGTGCTTTCCCAGAGACGCAACATCTCATGGCGCTCGGCCGCGGCAGAGCCTCTTGCCGAAAAGGCAAACGTCCGGCTCCTTCTCCCACCAGGAAGGGCCGAGCCCTGAAAGCTCTTGCTGCTCTTCACGGTGCCTTGGCGCCCTATCTACAGGCGCAACAGCAGTGGGGATCTGTGCTTTCCCAGAGACGCAACATCTCATGGCACTCGGCCGCGGCAGAGCCTCTTGCCGAAAAGGCAAACGTCCGGCTCCTTCTCCCACAAGGAAGGGCACAGTCCTTAAGGCTCTTGCTGCTCTTCACCTACCCATGGAACCCTATCTACAGGCAGAACAACAGTGGGGATCTGTGCTTTCCCAGAGACGCAACATCTCATGGTGCTCGGCCGCGGCAGAGCCTCTTGCCAAAAAGGCAATCGTCCGGCTCCTTCTCCCACAAGGAAGGGCCCAGCCCTGAAAGCTCTTGCTGCTCTTCACCTACCCTTGGAACCCTATCTACAGGCACAACAGCACTGGGGATCTGTGCTTTCCCAGAGACGCAACATCTCATGGCGCTCGGCCGCGGCAGAGCCTCTTGCCGAAAAGTCAAACGTCCGGCTCCTTCTCCCACAAGGAAGGGCCCAGCCCTGAAAGCTCTTGCTGCTCTTCACGGTGCCTTGGCGCCCTATCTACAGGCGCAACAGCAGTGGGGATCTGTGCTTTCCCAGAGACGCAACATCTCATGGCGCTCGGCCGCGGCAGAGCCTCTTGCCGAAAAGGCAAACGTCCGGCTCCTTCTCCCACAAGGAAGGGCCCAGCCCTGAAAGATGTTGCTGCTCTTCACGGTGCCTTGGCGCCCTATCTACAGGCACAACAGCAGTGGGGATCTGTGCTTTCCCAGAGACGCAACATCTCATGGTGCTCGGCCACGGCAGAGCCTCTTGCCGAAAAGGCAAACGTCCGGCTCCTTCTCCCACAAGGAAGGGCCCAGCCCTGAAAGCTCTTGCTGCTCTTTAAGGTGCCTTGGCACCCTATCTACAGGAACAACAGCACTGGGGATCTGTGCTTTACCAGAGACGCAACAGCTCATGGCGCTCGGCCGCGGCAGAGCCTCTTGCCGAAAAGGCAAACGTCTGGCTCCTTCTCCCACGAGGAAGGTCCCAGCCCTGAAAGCTGTTGCTGCTCTTCACCTACCCTTGGAACCCTATCTACAGGCACAACAGCACTGGGGATCTGTGCTTTCCCAGAGACGCAACATCTCATGGCGCTCGGCCGCGGCAGAGCCTCTTGCCGAAAAGGCAAACGTCCGGCTCCTTCTCCCACAAGGAAGGGCCCAGCCCTGAAAGCTCTTGCTGCTCTTCACGGTGCCTTGGCGCCCTATCTACAGGCGCAACAGCAGTGGGGATCTGTGCTTTCCCAGAGACGCAACATCTCATGGCTCTCGGCCGCGGCAGAGCCTCTTGCCGAAAAGGCAAACGTCCGGCTCCTTCTCCCACAAGGAAGGGCCCAGCCCTGAAAGCTCTTGCTGCTCTTCACGGTGCCTTGGCGCCCTATCTACAGGCACAACAGCACTGGGGATCTGTGCTTTCCCAGAGACGCAACATCTCATGGTGCTCAGCCGCGGCAGAGCCTCTTGCCGAAAAGGCAAACGTCCGGCTCCTTCTCCCACAAGGAAGGGCACAGCCCTTAAAGCGCTTGCTGCTCTTCACCTACCCTTGGAACCCTATCTACAGGCACAACAACAGTGGGGATCTGTGCTTTCCCAGAGACTCTACATCTCATGGCGCTCGGCCGCGGCAGAGCCTCTTGCCAAAAAGGCAAACGTCCGGATCCTTCTCCCACGAGGAAGGGCCCAGCCCTGAAAGCTCTTGCTGCTCTTCACGGTGCCTTGGCACCCTATCTACAGGCACAACAGCACTGGGGATCTGTGCTTTCCCACAGACGCAACATCTCATGGCGCTCGGCCGCAGCAGAGACTCTTGCCGAAAAGGCAAACGTCCGGCTCCTTCTCCCACAAGGAAGGGCACAGTCCTTAAAGCGCTTGCTGCTCTTCACCTACCCATGGAACCCTATCTACAGGCAGAACAACAGTGGGGATCTGTGCTTTCCCAGAGACGCAACATCTCATGGCGCTCGGCCGCGGCAGAGCCTCCTTCCAAAAAGGCAATCGTCCGGCTCCTTCTCCCACAAGGAAGGGCCCAGCCCTGAAAGCTCTTGCTGCTCTTCACCTACCCTTGGAACCCTATCTACAGGCACAACAGCACTGGGGATCTGTGCTTTCCCAGAGACGCAACATCTCATGGCGCTCGGCCGCGGCAGAGCCTCTTGCCGAAAAGGCAAACGTCTGGCTCCTTCTCCCACAAGGAAGGGCCCAGCCCTGAAAGCTCTTGCTGCTCTTCACGGTGCCTTGGCGCCCTGTCTACAGGCACAACAACAGTGGGGATCTGTGCTTTCCCAGAGACGCAACATCTCATGGCTCTCGGTTGCGGCAGAGCCTCTTTCCAAAAAGGCAAACGTCCGGCTCCTTCTCCCACATGGAAATTCGCAGCCCTGAAAGCTCTTGCTGCTCTTCACCTGCCCTTGGCACCATATCTACAGGCACAGCAGCAGTGGGGATCATCTGTGCTTTCCCAGAGACGCAACATCTCATGGCGCTCGGCCGCGGCAGAGCCTCTTGCTGAAAAGGCAAACGTCCGGCTCCTTCTCCCACAAGGAAGGGCCCAGCCCTGAAAGCTCTTGCTGCTCTTCACGGTGCCTTGGCGCTCTATCTACAGGCACAACAGCAGTGGGGATCTGTGCTTTCCCAGAGACTCAACATCTCATGGCGCTCGGCCGCGGTAGAGCCTCTTGCCGAAAAGGCAAACGTCCGGCTCCTTCTCCCACAAGGAAAGGCCCAGACCTGAAAGCTCTTGCTGCTCTTTAATGTGCCTTGGCACCCTATCTACAGGAACAACAGCACTGGGGATATGTGCTTTCCCAGAGACGCAACAGCTCATGGCGCTCGGCCGCGGCAGAGCCTCTTGCCGAAAAGGCAAACGTCTGGCTCCTTCTCCCACGAGGAAGGTCCCAGCCCTGAAAGCTGTTGCTGCTCTTCACCTACCCTTGGAACCCTATCTACAGGCACAACAGCAGTGGGGATCTGTGCTTTCCCAGAGACGCAACATCTCATGGCGCTCGGCCGCGGCAGAGCCTCTTGCCGAAAAGGCAAACGTCCGGCTCCTTCTCCCACAAGGAAGGGCCCAGCCCTGAAAGCTCTTGCTGCTCTTCACGGTGCCTTGGCGCCCTATCTACAGGCGCAACAGCAGTGGGGATCTGTGCTTTCCCAGAGACGCAACAGCTCATGGTGATCAGCCGCGGCAGAGCCTCTTGCCGAAAAGGCAAACGTCCGACTCCTTCTCCCACAAGGAAGGGCACAGTCATTAAAGCTCTTGCTGCTCTTCACCTACCCATGGAACCCTATCTACAGGCAGAACAACAGTGGGGATCTGTGCTTTCCCAGAGACGTAACATCTCATGGCGCTCGGCCGCGGCAGAGCCTCTTGCCAAAAAGGCAATCGTCCGGCTCCTTCTCCCACAAGGAAGGGCCCAGCCCTGAAAGCTGTTGCTGCTCTTCACCTACCCTTGGAACCCTATCTACAGGCAAAACAGCACTGGGGATCTGTGCTTTCCCAGAGACGCAACATCTCATGGCGCTTGGCTGCGGCAGAGCCTCTTGCCGAAAAGGCAAACATCTGGCTCCTTCTCCCACAAGGAAGGGACCAACCCTGAAAGCTGTTGCTGCTCTTCACGGTGCCTTGGCGCCCTATCTACAGGCACAGCAGCAGTGGGGATCTGTGCTTTCCCAGAGACGCAACATCTCATGGCGCTCGGCCACGGCAGAGATTCTTGCCGAAATGGCAAACGTCCGGCTCCTTCTCCCACAAGGAAGGGCCCAGCCCTGAAAGCTCTTACTGCTCTTCACGGTGCCTTGGCGCCCTATCTACAGGCGCAACAGCAGTGGGGATCTGTGCTTTCCCAGAGACGCAACATCTCATTGTGCTCGGCCGAGGCAGAGCCTCTTGCCGAAAAGGCAAACGTCCGGCTCCTTCTCCCACAAGGAAGGGCCCAGCCCTGAAAGCTCTTGCTGCTCTTCACCTACCCTTGGAACCCTATCTACAGGCACAACAACAGTGGGGATCTGTGCTTTCCCAGATACGCTACATCTCATGGCGCTCGGCCGCGGCAGAGCCTCTTGCCGAAAAGGCAAACGTCCGGCTCCTTCTCCCACAAGGAAGGGCCCAGCCCTGAAAGCTCTTGGTGCTCTTCACCTACCCTTGGAACCCTATCTACGGGCACAACAGCAGTGGGGATCTGTGCTTTCCCAGAGACGCAACATCTCATGGCGCTCGGTTGCGGCAGAGCCTCTTTCCAAAAAGGCAAACGTCCCACTCCTTCTCCCACATGGAAGTTCGCAGCCGTGAAAGCTCTTGCTGCTCTTCACCTGACCTTGGCGCCCTATCTACAGGCACAGCAGCAGTGGGGATCTGTGCTTTCCCAGAGACTCAACATCTCATGGCGCTCGGCCGCGGCAGAGCCTCTTGCCGAAAAGGCAAACGTCCGGCTCCTTCTCCCACAAGGAAGGGCCCAGCCCTGAAAGCTCTTGCTGCTCTTCACGGTGCCTTGGCGCCCTATCTACAGGCGCAACAGCAGTGGGGATCTGTGCTTTCCCAGAGACGCAACATCTCATGGCGCTCGGCCGCGGCAGAGCCTCTTGCCGAAAAGGCAAACGTCCGGCTACTTCTCTCACAAGGAAGGGCCCAGCCCTGAAAGCTCTTGCTGCTCTTCACCTACCCTTGGAACCCTATCTACAGGTACAACAGCAGTGGGGATCTGTGCTTTCCCAGAGACGCAACATCTCATGGTGCTCGGCCGTGGCAGAGGCTCTTGCCGAAAAGGCAAACGTCCGGCTCCTTCTCCCACAAGGAAGGGACCAGCCCTGAAAGCTCTTGCTGCTCTTCACGGTGCCTTGGCGCCCTACCTACAGGCGCAACAGCAGTGGGGATCTGTGCTTTCCCAGAGACGCAACATCTCATGGTGATCGGCCGCAGCAGAGCCTCTTGCCGAAAAGGCAAACGTCCGGCTCCTTCTCCCACAAGGAAGGGCCCAGCCCTGAAAGCTCTTGCTGCTCTTCACGGTGCCTTGGCACCCTATCTACAGGCACAGCAGCAGTGGGGATCTGTGCTTTCCCAGAGACGCAACATCTCATGGCGCTCGGCCGCGGCAGAGCCTCTTGCCGAAAAGGCAAACGTCCGGCTCCTTCTCCCACAAGGAAGGGCTCAGCCCTGAAATCTCTTGGTGCTCTTCACCTACCCTTGGAACCCTATCTACGGGCACAACAGCAGTGGGGATCTGTGCTTTCCCAGAGACGCAACATCTCATGGCGCTCGGTTGCGGCAGAGCCTCTTTCCAAAAAGGCAAACGTCCCACTCCTTCTCCCACATGGAAGTTCGCAGCCGTGAAAGCTCTTGCTGCTCTTCACCTGCCCTTGGCGCCCTATCTACAGGCACAGCAGCAGTGGGGATCTGTGCTTTCCCAGAGACTCAATATCTCATGGCGCTCGGCCGCGGCAGAGCCTCTTGCCGAAAAGGCAAACGTCCGGCTACTTCTCTCACAAGGAAGGGCCCAGCCCTGAAAGCTCTTGCTGCTCTTCACCTACCCTTGGAACCCTATCTACAGGTACAACAGCAGTGGGGATCTGTGCTTTCCCAGAGACGCAACATCTCATGGTGCTCGGCCGTGGCAGAGGCTCTTGCCGAAAAGGCAAACGTCCGGCTCCTTCTCCCACAAGGAAGGGACCAGCCCTGAAAGCTCTTGCTGCTCTTCACGGTGCCTTGGCGCCCTACCTACAGGCGCAACAGCAGTGGGGATCTGTGCTTTCCCAGAGACGCAACATCTCATGGTGATCGGCCGCAGCAGAGCCTCTTGCCGAAAAGGCAAACGTCCGGCTCCTTCTCCCACAAGGAAGGGCCCAGCCCTGAAAGCTCTTGCTGCTCTTCACGGTGCCTTGGCACCCTATCTACAGGCACAGCAGCAGTGGGGATCTGTGCTTTCCCAGAGACGCAACATCTCATGGCGCTCGGCCGCGGCAGAGCCTCTTTCCAAAAAGGCAAACGTCCGGCTCCTTCTCCCACATGGAAGTTCGCAGCCCTGAAAGCTCTTGCTGCTCTTCACCTGCCCTTGGCGCCCTATCTAAAGGAACAACAGCAGTGGGGATCTGTGCTTTCCCAGAGACACAACATCTCATGGCGCTCGGCCGCGGCAGAGCCTCTTGCCGAAAAGGCAAACGTCCGGCTCCTTCTCCCACAAGGAAGGGCCCAGCCCTGAAAGCTCTTGCTGCTCTTCACCTACCCTTGGAAACCTATCTACACGCGCAACAGCAGTGGGGATCTGTGCTTTCCCAGAGACGCAACATCTCATGGCGCTCGGCCACGGCAGAGCCTCTTGCCGAAAAGGCAAACGTCCGGCTCCTTCTCCCACAAGGAAGGGCCCAGCCCTGAAAGATGTTGCTGCTCTTCACGGTGCCTTGGCGCCCTATCTACAGTCACAACAGCAGTGGGGATCTGTGCTTTCCCAGAGACGCAACATCTCATGGTGCTCGGCCACGGCAGAGCCTCTTGCCGAAAAGGCAAACGTCCGGCTCCTTCTCCCACAAGGAAGGGCACAGCCCTTAAAGCCGTTGCTGCTCTTCACCTACCCTTGGAACCCTATCTACAGGCAGAACAACAGTGGGGATCTGTGCTTTCCCAGAGACGCAACATCTCATGGCGCTTGGCCGCGGCAGAGCCTCTTGCCGAAAAGGCAAACGTCCGGCTCCTTCTCCCACAAGGAAGGGCACAGCCCTTAAAGCTCTTGCTGCTCTTCACCTACCCTTGGAACCCTATCTACAGGCACAACAGCACTGGGGATCTCTGCTTTCCCAGAGACGCAACATCTCATGGCGCTCGGCCGCGGCAGAGCCTCTTGCCGAAAAGGCAAACGTCCGGCTCCTTCTCCCACAAGGAAGGGCCCAGCCCTGAAAGCTCTTGCTGCTCTTTAAGGTGCCTTGGCGCCCTGCCTACAGGAACAACAGCAGTGGGGATCTGTGCTTTCCCAGAGACGCAACATCTCATGGCGCTCGGCCGCGGCAGAGCCTCTTGCCGAAAAGGCAAACGTCCGGCTCCTTCTCCCACAAGAAAGGGCCCAGCCCTGAAAGCTCTTGCTGCTCTTTAATGTGCCTTGGCACCCTATCTACAGGAACAACAGCAGTGGGGATCTGTGCTTTCCCAGAGACGCAACAGCTCATGGCGCTCGGCCGCGGTAGAGCCTCTTGCCGAAAAGGCAAACGTTCGGCTCCTTCTCCCACAAGGAAAGGCCCAGCCCTGAAAGCTCTTGCTGCTCTTTAATGTGCCTTGGCACCCTATCTACAGGCACAACAGCACTGGGGATCTGTGCTTTCCCAGAGACGCAACAGCTCATGGCGCTCGGCCGCGGCAGAGCCTCTTGCCGAAAAGGCAAACGTCTGGCTCCTTCTCCCACGAGGAAGGTCCCAGCCCTGAAAGCTGTTGCTGCTCTTCACCTACCCTTGGTGCCCTACCTACAGGCACAACAGCAGTGGGGATCTGTGCTTTCCCAGAGACGCAACATCTCATGGCGCTCGGCCGCGGCAGAGCCTCTTGCCGAAAAGGCAAACGTCCGGCTCCTTCTCCCACAAGGAAGGGCCCAGCCCTGAAAGCTCTTGCTGCTCTTCACGGTGCCTTGGCGCCCTATCTACAGGCGCAACAGCAGTGGGGATCTGTGCTTTCCCAGAGACGCAACAGCTCATGGTGATCAGCCGCGGCAGAGCCTCTTGCCGAAAAGGCAAACGTCCGGCTCCTTCTCCCACAAGGAAGGGCACAGTCCTTAAAGCTCTTGCTGCTCTTCACCTACCCATGGAACCCTATCTACAGGCAGAACAACAGTGGGGATCTGTGCTTTCCCAGAGACGCAACATCTCATGGCGCTCGGCCGCGGCAGAGCCTCTTGCCAAAAAGGCAATCGTCCGGCTCCTTCTCCCACAAGGAAGGGCCCAGCCCTGAAAGCTGTTGCTGCTCTTCACCTACCCTTGGAACCCTATCTACAGGCACAACAGCACTGGGGATCTGTGCTTTCCCAGAGACGCAACATCTCATGGCGCTTGGCTGCGGCAGAGCCTCTTGCCGAAAAGGCAAACGTCTGGCTCCTTCTCCCACAAGGAAGGGACCAACCCTGAAAGCTGTTGCTGCTCTTCACGGTGCCTTGGCTCCCTATCTACAGGCACAGCAGCAGTGGGGATCTGTGCTTTCCCAGAGACGCAACATCTCATGGCGCTCGGCCACGGCAGAGCCTCTTGCCGAAAAGGCAAACGTCCGGCTCCTTCTCCCACAAGGAAGGGCCCAGCCCTGAAAGCTCTTGCTGCTCTTCACGGTGCCTTGGCGCCCTATCTACAGGCGCAACAGCAGTGGGGATCTGTGCTTTCCCAGAGACGCAACATCTCATGGCGCTCGGCCGCGGCAGAGCCTCTTGCCGAAAAGGCAAACGTCCGGCTCCTTCTCCCACAAGGAAGGGCCCAGCCCTGAAAGCTCTTGCTGCTCTTCACGGTGCCTTGGCGCCCTATCTACAGGCACAACAGCAGTGGGGATCTGTGCTTTCCCAGAGACGCGTCATCTCATGGCGTTCTGCCACGGAAGAGCCTCTTGCCGAAAAGGCAAACGTCCGGCTACTTCTCCCACAAGGAAGGGCCCAGCCCTGAAAGCTCTTGCTGCTCTTCACCTACCCTTGGAACCCTATCTACAGGCACAGCAGCAGTGGGGATCTGTGCTTTCCCAGAGACGCGTCATCTCATGGCGTTCTGCCACGGAAGAGCCTCTTGCCGAAAAGGCAAACGTCCGGCTCCTTCTCCCACAAGGAAGGGCCCAGCCCTGAAAGCTCTTGCTGCTCTTCACGGTGCCTTGGCACCCTATCTACAGGAACAACAGCACTGGGGATCTGTGCTTTACCAGAGACGCAACAGATCATGACGCTCGGCCGCGGCAGAGCCTCTTGCCGAAAAGGCAAACGTCTGGCTTCTTCTCCCACGAGGAAGGGCCCAGCCCTGAAAGCTCTTGCTGCTCTTCACCTACCCTTGGAACCCTATCTACAGGCACAACAGCAGTGGGGATCTGTGCTTTCCCAGAGACGCAACATCTCATGACGCTCGGTTGCGGCAGAGCCTCTTTCCAAAAAGGCAAACGTCCGGCTCCTTCTCCCACATGGAAGTTCGCAGCCCTGAAAGCTCTTGCTGCTCTTCACCTGCCCTTGGCGCCCTATCTACAGGCACAGCAGCAGTGGGGATCTGTGCTTTCCCAGAGACGCAACATCTCATGGCGCTCGGCCGCGGCAGAGCCTCTTGCCGAAAAGGCAAACGTCCGGCTCCTTCTCCCACAAGGAAGGGCCCAGCCCTGAAAGCTCTTGCTGCTCTTCACCTACCCTTGGAACCCTATCTACAGGCGCAACAGCAGTGGGGATCTGTGCTTTCCCAGAGACGCAACATCTCATGGCGCTCGGCCGCGGCAGAGCCTCTTGCCGAAAAGGCAAACGTCCGGCTCCTTCTCCCACAAGGAAGGGACCAGCCCTGAAAGCTCTTGCTGCTCTTCACGGTGCCTTGGCGCCCTATCTACAGGCGCAACAGCAGTGGGGATCTGTGCTTTCCCAGAGACGCAACATCTCACGGCTCTCGGCCACGGCAGAGCCTCTTGCCGAAAAGGCAAACGTCCGGCTCTTTCTCCCACAAGCAAGGGCCCAGCCCTGAAAGCTCTTGCTGCTCTTCACGGTGCCTTGGCGCCCTATCTACAGGCACAACAGCAGTGGGGATCTGTGCTTTCCCAGAGACGCAACATCTCACGGCTCTCGGCCACGGCAGAGCCTCTTGCCGAAAAGGCAAACGTCCGGCTCCTTCTCCCACAAGCAAGGGCCCAGCCCTGAAAGCTCTTGCTGCTCTTCACGGTGCCTTGGCGCCCTATCTACAGGCACAACAGCAGTGGGGATCTGTGCTTTCCCAGAGACGCAAGATCTCATGGCGCTCGGCCGCGGCAGAGCCTCTTGCCGAAAAGGCAAACGTCCGGCTCCTTCTCCCACAAGGAAGGGCCCAGCCCTGAAAGCTCTTGCTGCTCTTCACCTACCCTTGGAACCCTATCTACAGGCGCAACAGCAGTGGGGATCTGTGCTTTCCCAGAGACGCAACATCTCATGGCGCTCGGCCGCGGCAGAGCCTCTTGCCGAAAAGGCAAACGTCCGGCTCCTTCTCCCACAAGGAAGGGCCCAGCCCTGAAAGCTCTTGCTGCTCTTCACGGTGTCTTGGCGCCCTATCTACAGGCACAACAGCAGTGGGGATCTGTGCTTTCCCAGAGACGCGTCATCTCATGGCGTTCTGCCACGGAAGAGCCTCTTGCCGAAAAGGCAAACGTCCGGCTACTTCTCCCACAAGGAAGGGCCCAGCCCTGAAAGCTCTTGCTGCTCTTCACCTACCCTTGGAACCCTATCTACAGGCACAGCAGCAGTGGGGATCTGTGCTTTCCCAGAGACGCGTCATCTCATGGCGTTCTGCCACGGAAGAGCCTCTTGCCGAAAAGGCAAACGTCCGGCTCCTTCTCCCACAAGGAAGGGCCCAGCCCTGAAAGCTCTTGCTGCTCTTCACGGTGCCTTGGCACCCTATCTACAGGAACAACAGCACTGGGGATCTGTGCTTTACCAGAGACGCAACAGATCATGACGCTCGGCCGCGGCAGAGCCTCTTGCCGAAAAGGCAAACGTCTGGCTTCTTCTCCCACGAGGAAGGGCCCAGCCCTGAAAGCTCTTGCTGCTCTTCACCTACCCTTGGAACCCTATCTACAGGCACAACAGCAGTGGGGATCTGTGCTTTCCCAGAGACGCAACATCTCATGACGCTCGGTTGCGGCAGAGCCTCTTTCCAAAAAGGCAAACGTCCGGCTCCTTCTCCCACATGGAAGTTCGCAGCCCTGAAAGCTCTTGCTGCTCTTCACCTGCCCTTGGCGCCCTATCTACAGGCACAGCAGCAGTGGGGATCTGTGCTTTCCCAGAGACGCAACATCTCATGGCGCTCGGCCGCGGCAGAGCCTCTTGCCGAAAAGGCAAACGTCCGGCTCCTTCTCCCACAAGGAAGGGCCCAGCCCTGAAAGCTCTTGCTGCTCTTCACCTACCCTTGGAACCCTATCTACAGGCACAACAGCACTGGGGATCTGTGCTTTCCCAGAGACGCAACATCTCATGGCGCTCGGCCGCGGCAGAGCCTCTTGCCGAAAAGTCAAACGTCTGGTTCCTTCTCCCACAAGGAAGGGCCCAGCCCTGAAAGCTCTTGCTGCTCTTCACCTACTCTTGGAACCCTACCTACAGGAACAACAGCAGTGGGGATCTGTGCTTTCCCAGAGACGCAACATCTCATGGCGCTCGGCCGCGGCAGAGCCTCTTGCCGAAAAGGCAAACGTCCGGCTCCTTCTCCCACATGGAAGTTCGCAGCCCTGAAAGCTCTTGCTGCTCTTCACCTGCCCTTGGCGCCCTATCTACAGGCACAGCAGCAGTGGGGATCTGTGCTTTCCCAGAGACGCAACATCTCATGGCGCTTGGCCGCGGCAGAGCCTCTTGCCGAAAAGGCAAACGTCCGGCTCCTTCTCCCACAAGCAAGGGCCCAGCCCTGAAAGCTCTTGCTGCTCTTCACGGTGCCTTGGCGCCCTATCTACAGGCACAACAGCACTGGGGATCTGTGCTTTCCCAGAGACGCAACATCTCATGGCGCTCGGCCGCGGCAGAGCCTCTTGCCGAAAAGGCAAACGTCCGGCTCCTTCTCCCACAAGGAAGGGCCCAGCCCTGAAAGCTCTTGCTGCTCTTCACCTACCCTTGGAACCCTATCTACAGGCACAACAGCACTGGGGATCTGTGCTTTCCCAGAGACGCAACATCTCATGGCGCTCGGCCGCGGCAGAGCCTCTTGCCGAAAAGGCAAACGTCCGGCTCCTTCTCCCACAAGGAAGGGCCCAGCCCTGAAAGCTCTTGCTGCTCTTCACGGTGCCTTGGCGCCCTATCTACAGGCACAACAGCAGTGGGGATCTGTGCTTTACCAGAGACGCGTCATCTCATGGCGTTCTGCCACGGAAGAGCCTCTTGCCGAAAAGGCAAACGTCCGGCTACTTCTCCCACAAGGAAGGGCCCAGCCCTGAAAGCTCTTGCTGCTCTTCACCTACCCTTGCAACCCTATCTACAGGCACAGCAGCAGTGGGGATCTGTGCTTTCCCAGAGACGCAACATCTCATGGCGCTCGGCCGCGGCAGAGCCTCTTGCCGAAAAGGCAAACGTCCGGCTCCTTCTCCCACAAGGAAGGGCACAGCCCTAAAAGCTCTTGCTGCTCTTCACGGTGCCTTGGCGCCCTATCTACAGGCACAACAGCACTGGGGATCTGTGCTTTCCCAGAGACGCGTCATCTCATGGCGCTCAGCCACGGAAGAGCCTCTTGCCGAAAAGGCAAACGTCCGGCTACTTCTCCCACAAGGAAGGGCCCAGCCCTGAAAGCTCTTGCTGCTCTTCACCTACCCTTGGAACCCTATCTACAGGCACAGCAGCAGTGGGGATCTGTGCTTTCCCAGAGACGCAACATCTCATGGCGCTCGGCCGCGGCAGAGCCTCTTGCCGAAAAGGCAAACGTCCGGCTCCTTCTCCCACAAGGAAGGGACCAGCCCTGAAAGCTCTTGCTGCTCTTCACGGTGCCTTGGCGCCCTATCTACAGGAACAACAGCACTGGGGATCTGTGCTTTACCAGAGACGCAACAGCTCATGGCGCTCGGCCGCGGCAGAGCCTCTTGCCGAAAAGGCAAACGTCTGGCTGCTTCTCCCACGAGGAAGGGCCCAGCCCTGAAAGATGTTGCTGCTCTTCACCTACCCTTGGAACACTATCTACAGGCACAACAGCAGTGGGGTTCTGTGCTTTCCCAGAGACGCAAAATCTCATGGCGCTCGGCCGCGGCAGAGCCTCTTGCCGAAAAGGCAAACGTCCGGCTCCTTCTCCCACAAGGAAGGGCCCAGCCCTGAAAGATGTTGCTGCTCTTCACGGTGCCTTGGCGCCCTATCTACAGTCACAACAGCAGTGGGGATCTGTTCTTTCCCAATGACGCAACATCTCATGGTGCTCGGCCACGGCAGAGCCTCTTGCCGAAAAGGCAAACGTCCGGCTCCTTCTCCCACAAGGAAGGGCACAGCCCTTAAAGCGCTTGCTGCTCTTCACCTACCCTTGGAACCCTATCTACAGGCACAACAACAGTGGGGATCTGTGCTTTCCCAGAGACGCAACATCTCATGGTGATCGGCCGCGGCAGAGCCTCTTGCCGAAAAGGCAAACGTCGGGCTCCTTCTCCCACAAGGAAGGGCACAGCCCTTAAAGCTCTTGCTGCTCTTCACCTACCCTTGGAAACCTATCTACACGCTCAACAGCACTGGGGATCTGTGCTTTCCCAGAGACGCAACATCTCATGGTGCTCGGCCGCGGCAGAGCCTCTTGCCGAAAAGGCAAACGTCCGGCTCCTTCTCCCACAAGGAAGGGCCCAGCCCTGAAAGATGTTGCTGCTCTTCACGGTGCCTTGGCGCCCTATCTACAGGTGCAACAGCAGTGGGGATCTGTGCTTTCCCAGAGACGCAACATCTCATGGTGCTCGGCCACGGCAGAGCCTCTTGCTGAAAAGGCAAACGTCCGGCTCCTTCTCCCACAAGGAAGGGCACAGCCCTTAAAGCCCTTGCTGCTCTTCACCTACCCTTGGAACCCTATCTACAGGCACAACAACAGTGGGGATCTGTGCTTTCCCAGAGACGCTACATCTCATGGCGCTCGGCCGCGGCAGAGCCTCTTGCCGAAAAGGCAAACGTCCGGCTCCTTCTCCCACAAGGAAGGGCACAGCCCTTAAAGCTCTTGCTGCTCTTCACCTACCCTTGGAACCCTATCTACAGGCACAACAGCACTGGGGATCTGTGCTTTCCCAGAGATGCAACATCTCATGGCGCTCGGCCGCGGCAGAGCCTCTTGCCGAAAAGGCAAACGTCCGGCTCCTTCTCCCACAAGGAAGGGCCCAGCCCTGAAAGCTCTTGCTGCTCTGTAAGGTGCCTTGGCGCCCTGCCTACAGGAACAACAGCAGTGGGGATCTGTACTTTCCCAGATACGCAACATCTCATGGCGCTCGGCCGCGGCAGAGCCTCTTGCCGAAAAGGCAAACGTCCGGCTCCTTCTCCCACAAGGAAGGGCCCATCCCTGAAAGCTCTTGCTGCTCTTCACGGTGCCTTGGCACCCTATCTACAGGAACAACAGCAGTGGGGATCTGTGCTTTCCCAGAGACGCAACATCTCATGGCGCTCGGCCGCGGCAGAGCCTCTTGCCGAAAAGGCAAACGTCTGGCTTCTTCTCCCACGAGGAAGGGCCCAGCCCTGAAAGCTCTTGCTGCTCTTCACCTACCCTTGGAACCCTATCTACAGGCACAACAGCAGTGGGGATCTGTGCTTTCCCAGAGACGCAACATCTCATGGCGCTCGGCCGCGGCAGAGCCTCTTGCCGAAAAGGCAAACGTCCGGCTCCTTCTCCCACAAGGAAGGGACCAGCCCTGAAAGCTCTTCCTGCTCTTCACGGTGCCTTGGCGTCCTATCTACAGGCGCAACAGCAGTGGGGATCTGTGCTTTCCCAGAGACGCAACATCTCATGGCGCTCGGCCGCGGCAGAGCCTCTTGCCGAAAAGGCAAACGTCTGGTTCCTTCTCCCACAAGGAAGGGCCCAGCCCTGAAAGCTCTTGCTGCTCTTCACCTACCCTTGGAACCCTATCTACAGGCAGAACAACAGTGGGGATCTGTGCTTTCCCAGAGACGCAACAGATCATGGCGCTCGGCCGCGGCAGAGCCTCTTTCCAAAAAGGCAAACGTCCGGCTCCTTCTCCCACATGGAAGTTCGCAGCCCTGAAAGCTCTTGCTGCTCTTCACCTGCCCTTGGCGCCCTATCTACAGGCACAGCAGCAGTGGGGATCTGTGCTTTCCCAGAGACGCAACATCTCATGGCGCTCGGCCGCGGCAGAGCCTCTTGCCGAAAAGGCAAACGTCCGGCTCCTTCTCCCACAAGGAAGGGACCAGCCCTGAAAGCTCTTGCTGCTCTTCACGGTGCCTTGGCGCCCTATCTACAGGCGCAACAGCAGTGGGGATCTGTGCTTTCCCAGAGACGCAACATCTCACGGCTCTCGGCCACGGCAGAGCCTCTTGCCGAAAAGGCAAACGTCCGGCTCCTTCTCCCACAAGCAAGGGCCCAGCCCTGAAAGCTCTTGCTGCTCTTCACGGTGCCTTGGCGCCCTATCTACAGGCACAACAGCAGTGGGGATCTGTGCTTTCCCAGAGACGCAAGATCTCATGGCGCTCGGCCGCGGCAGAGCCTCTTGCCGAAAAGGCAAACGTCCGGCTCCTTCTCCCACAAGGAAGGGCCCAGCCCTGAAAGCTCTTGCTGCTCTTCACCTACCCTTGGAACCCTATCTACAGGCGCAACAGCAGTGGGGATCTGTGCTTTCCCAGAGACGCAACATCTCATGGCGCTCGGCCGCGGCAGAGCCTCTTGCCGAAAAGGCAAACGTCCGGCTCCTTCTCCCACAAGGAAGGGCCCAGCCCTGAAAGCTCTTGCTGCTCTTCACGGTGCCTTGGCGCCCTATCTACAGGCACAACAGCAGTGGGGATCTGTGCTTTCCCAGAGACGCGTCATCTCATGGCGTTCTGCCACGGAAGAGCCTCTTGCCGAAAAGGCAAACGTCCGGCTACTTCTCCCACAAGGAAGGGCCCAGCCCTGAAAGCTCTTGCTGCTCTTCACCTACCCTTGGAACCCTATCTACAGGCACAGCAGCAGTGGGGATCTGTGCTTTCCCAGAGACGCAACATCTCATGGCGCTCGGCCGCGGCAGAGCCTCTTGCCGAAAAGGCAAACGTCCGGCTCCTTCTCCCACAAAGAAGGGCACAGCCCTAAAAGCTCTTGCTGCTCTTCACGGTGCCTTGGCGCCCTATCTACAGGCACAACAGCAGTGGTGATCTGTGCTTTCCCAGAGACGCAACATCTCATGGCGCTCAGCCACGGAAGAGCCTCTTGCCGAAAAGGCAAACGTCCGGCTACTTCTCCCACAAGGAAGGGCCCAGCCCTGAAAGCTCTTGCTGCTCTTCACCTACCCTTGGAACCCTATCTACAGGCACAGCAGCAGTGGGGATCTGTGCTTTCCCAGAGACGCAACATCTCATGGCGCTCGGCCGCGGCAGAGCCTCTTGCCGAAAAGGCAAACGTCCGGCTCCTTCTCCCACAAGGAAGGGCCCAGCCCTGAAAGCTCTTGCTGCTCTTCACGGTGCCTTGGCACCCTATCTACAGGAACAACAGCACTGGGGATCTGTGCTTTACCAGAGACGCAACATCTCATGGCGCTCGGCCGCGGCAGAGCCTCTTGCCGAAAAGGCAAACGTCTGGCTGCTTCTCCCACGAGGAAGGGCCCAGCCCTGAAAGCTGTTGCTGCTCTTCACGGTGCCTTGGCCCCCTATCTACAGGCGCAACAGCACTGGGGATCTGTGCTTTCCCAGAGACGCAACATCTCATGGTGATCGGCCGCGGCAGAGCCTCTTGCCGAAAAGGCAAACGTCCGGCTCCTTCACCCACAAGGAAGGGCCCAGCCCTGAAAGCTCTTGCTGCTCTTCACCTACCCTTGGAACCCTATCTACAGGCACAGCAGCAGTGGGGATCTGTGCTTTCCCAGAGACGCAACAGATCATGACGCTCGGCCGCGGCAGAGCCTCTTGCCGAAAAGGCAAACGTCTGGCTTCTTCTCCCACGAGGAAGGGCCCAGCCCTGAAAGCTCTTGCTGCTCTTCACCTACCCTTGGAACCCTATCTACAGGCACAACAGCAGTGGGGATCTGTGCTTTCCCAGAGACGCAACATCTCATGGCGCTCGGCCGCGGCAGAGCCTCTTGCCGAAAAGGCAAACGTCCGGCTCCTTCTCCCACAAGGAAGGGACCAGCCCTGAAAGCTCTTGCTGCTCTTCACCTGCCCTTGGCGCCCTATCTACAGGCACAGCAGCAGTGGGGATCTGTGCTTTCCCAGAGACGCAACATCTCATGGTGCTCGGCCGCGGCAGAGCCTCTTGCCGAAAAGGCAAACGTCCGGCTCCTTCTCCCACAAGGAAGGGACCAGCCCTGAAAGCTCTTGCTGCTCTTCACGGTGCCTTGGCGCCCTATCTACAGGCGCAACAGCAGTGGGGATCTGTGCTTTCCCAGAGACGCAACATCTCACGGCTCTCGGCCACGGCAGAGCCTCTTGCCGAAAAGGCAAACGTCCGTCTCCTTCTCCCACAAGCAAGGGCCCAGCCCTGAAAGCTCTTGCTGCTCTTCACGGTGCCTTGGCACCCTATCTACAGGCACAACAGCAGTGGGGATCTGTGCTTTCCCAGAGACGCAAGATCTCATGGCGCTCGGCCGCGGCAGAGCCTCTTGCCGAAAAGGCAAACGTCCGGCTCCTTCTCCCACAAGGAAGGGCCCAGCCCTGAAAGCTCTTGCTGCTCTTCACCTACCCTTGGAACCCTATCTACAGGCACAGCAGCAGTGGGGATCTGTGCTTTCCCAGAGACGCAACATCTCATGGCGCTCGGCCGCGGCAGAGCCTCTTGCCGAAAAGGCAAACGTCCGGCTCCTTCTCCCACAAAGAAGGGCACAGCCCTAAAAGCTCTTGCTGCTCTTCACGGTGCCTTGGCGCCCTATCTACAGGCACAACAGCAGTGGGGATCTGTGCTTTCCCAGAGACGCGTCATCTCATGGCGCTCAGCCACGGAAGAGCCTCTTGCCGAAAAGGCAAACGTCCGGCTACTTCTCCCACAAGGAAGGGCCCAGCCCTGAAAGCTCTTGCTGCTCTTCACCTACCCTTGGAACCCTATCTACAGGCACAGCAGCAGTGGGGATCTGTGCTTTCCCAGAGACGCAACATCTCATGGCGCTCGGCCGCGGCAGAGCCTCTTGCCGAAAAGGCAAACGTCCGGCTCCTTCTCCCACAAGGAAGGGCCCAGCCCTGAAAGCTCTTGCTGCTCTTCACGGTGCCTTGGCACCCTATCTACAGGCACAACAGCAGTGGGGATCTGTGCTTTCCCAGAGACGCAACATCTCATGGCGCTTGGCCGCGGCAGAGCCTCTTGCCGAAAAGGCAAACGTCTGGCTTCTTCTCCCACGAGGAAGGGCCCAGCCCTGAAAGCTCTTGCTGCTCTTCACCTACCCTTGGAACCCTATCTACAGGCACAACAGCAGTGGGGATCTGTGCTTTCCCAGAGACGCAACATCTCATGGCGCTCGGCCGCGGCAGAGCCTCTTGCCGAAAAGGCAAACGTCCGGCTCCTTCTCCCACAAGGAAGGGACCAGCCCTGAAAGCTCTTGCTGCTCTTCACGGTGCCTTGGCGTCCTATCTACAGGCGCAACAGCAGTGGGGATCTGTGCTTTCCCAGAGACGCAACATCTCATGGCGCTCGGCCGCGGCAGAGCCTCTTGCCGAAAAGGCAAACGTCTGGTTCCTTCTCCCACAAGGAAGGGCCCAGCCCTGAAAGCTCTTGCTGCTCTTCACCTACCCTTGGAACCCTATCTACAGGCAGAACAACAGTGGGGATCTGTGCTTTCCCAGAGACGCAACATCTCATGACGCTCGGTTGCGGCAGAGCCTCTTTCCAAAAAGGCAAACGTCCGGCTCCTTCTCCCACATGGAAGTTCGCAGCCCTGAAAGCTCTTGCTGCTCTTCACATGCCCTTGGCGCCCTATCTACAGGCACAGCAGCAGTGGGGATCTGTGCTTTCCCAGAGACGCAACATCTCATGGCGCTCGGCCGCGGCAGAGCCTCTTGCCGAAAAGGCAAACGTCCGGCTCCTTCTCCCACAAGGAAGGGACCAGCCCTGAAAGCTCTTGCTGCTCTTCACGGTGCCTTGGCGCCCTATCTACAGGCGCAACAGCAGTGGGGATCTGTGCTTTCCCAGAGACGCGTCATCTCATGGCGTTCTGCCACGGAAGAGCCTCTTGCCGAAAAGGGCAAACGTCCGGCTACTTCTCCCACAAGGAAGGGCCCAGCCCTGAAAGCTCTTGCTGCTCTTCACCTACCCATGGAACCCTATCTACAGGCACAGCAGCAGTGGGGATCTGTGCTTTCCCAGAGACGCAACATCTCATGGCGCTCGGCCGCGGCAGAGCCTCTTGCCGAAAAGGCAAACGTCCGGCTCCTTCTCCCACAAAGAAGGGCACAGCCCTAAAAGCTCTTGCTGCTCTTCACGGTGCCTTGGCGCCCTATCTACAGGCACAACAGCAGTGGGGATCTGTGCTTTCCCAGAGACGCAACATCTCATGGCGCTCAGCCACGGAAGAGCCTCTTGCCGAAAAGGCAAACGTCCGGCTACTTCTCCCACAAGGAAGGGCCCAGCCCTGAAAGCTCTTGCTGCTCTTCACCTACCCTTGGAACCCTATCTACAGGCACAGCAGCAGTGGGGATCTGTGCTTTCCCAGAGACGCAACATCTCATGGCGCTCGGCCGCGGCAGAGCCTCTTGCCGAAAAGGCAAACGTCCGGCTCCTTCTCCCACAAGGAAGGGCCCAGCCCTGAAAGCTCTTGCTGCTCTTCACGGTGCCTTGGCACCCTATCTACAGGAACAACAGCACTGGGGATCTGTGCTTTACCAGAGACGCAACAGCTCATGGCGCTCGGCCGCGGCAGAGCCTCTTGCCGAAAAGGCAAACGTCTGGCTGCTTCTCCCACGAGGAAGGGCCCAGCCCTGAAAGCTGTTGCTGCTCTTCACGGTGCCTTGGCCCCCTATCTACAGGCGCAACAGCCCTGGGGATCTGTGCTTTCCCAGAGACGCAACATCTCATGGTGATCGGCCGCGGCAGAGCCTCTTGCCGAAAAGGCAAACGTCCGGCTCCTTCACCCACAAGGAAGGGCCCAGCCCTGAAAGCTCTTGCTGCTCTTCACCTACCCTTGGAACCCTATCTACAGGCACAGCAGCAGTGGGGATCTGTGCTTTCCCAGAGACGCAACAGATCATGACGCTCGGCCGCGGCAGAGCCTCTTGCCGAAAAGGCAAACGTCTGGCTTCTTCTCCCACGAGGAAGGGCCCAGCCCTGAAAGCTCTTGCTGCTCTTCACCTACCCTTGGAACCCTATCTACAGGCACAACAGCAGTGGGGATCTGTGCTTTCCCAGAGACGCAACATCTCATGGCGCTCGGCCGCGGCAGAGCCTCTTGCCGAAAAGGCAAACGTCCGGCTCCTTCTCCCACAAGGAAGGGACCAGCCCTGAAAGCTCTTGCTGCTCTTCACGGTGCCTTGGCGCCCTATCTACAGGCGCAACAGCAGTGGGGATCTGTGCTTTCCCAGAGACGCAACATCTCATGGCGCTCGGCCGCGGCAGAGCCTCTTGCCGAAAAGTCAAACGTCTGGTTCCTTCTCCCACAAGGAAGGGCCCAGCCCTGAAAGCTCTTGCTGCTCTTCACCTGCCCTTGGAACCCTATCTACAGGCAGAACAACAGTGGGGATCTGTGCTTTCCCAGAGACGCAACATCTCATGACGCTCGGTTGCGGCAGAGCCTCTTGCCGAAAAGGCAAACGTCCGGCTCCTTCTCCCACATGGAAGTTCGCAGCCCTGAAAGCTCTTGCTTCTCTTCACCTGCCCTTGGCGCCCTATCTACAGGCACAGCAGCAGTGGGGATCTGTGCTTTCCCAGAGACGCAACATCTCATGGTGCTCGGCCGCGGCAGAGCCTCTTGCCGAAAAGGCAAACGTCCGGCTCCTTCTCCCACAAGGAAGGGCCCAGCCCTGAAAGCTCTTGCTGCTCTTCACGGTGCCTTGGCGCCCTATCTACAGGCGCAACAGCAGTGGGGATCTGTGCTTTCCCAGAGACGCAACATCTCATGGTGATCGGCCACGGCAGAGCCTCTTGCCGAAAAGGCAAACGTCCGTCTCCTTCTCCCACAAGCAAGGGCCCAGCCCTGAAAGCTCTTGCTGCTCTTCACGGTGCCTTGGCACCCTATCTACAGGCACAACAGCAGTGGGGATCTGTGCTTTCCCAGAGACGCAAGATCTCATGGCGCTCGGCCGCGGCAGAGCCTCTTGCCGAAAAGGCAAACGTCCGGCTCCTTCTCCCACAAGGAAGGGCCCAGCCCTGAAAGCTCTTGCTGCTCTTCACCTACCCTTGGAACCCTATCTACAGGCACAGCAGCAGTGGGGATCTGTGCTTTCCCAGAGACGCAACATCTCATGGCGCTCGGCCGCGGCAGAGCCTCTTGCCGAAAAGGCAAACGTCCGGCTCCTTCTCCCACAAAGAAGGGCACAGCCCTAAAAGCTCTTGCTGCTCTTCACGGTGCCTTGGCGCCCTATCTACAGGCACAACAGCAGTGGGGATCTGTGCTTTCCCAGAGACGCGTCATCTCATGGCGCTCAGCCACGGAAGAGCCTCTTGCCGAAAAGGCAAACGTCCGGCTACTTCTCCCACAAGGAAGGGCCCAGCCCTGAAAGCTCTTGCTGCTCTTCACCTACCCTTGGAACCCTATCTACAGGCACAGCAGCAGTGGGGATCTGTGCTTTCCCAGAGACGCAACATCTCATGGCGCTCGGCCGCGGCAGAGCCTCTTGCCGAAAAGGCAAACGTCCGGCTCCTTCTCCCACAAGGAAGGGCCCAGCCCTGAAAGCTCTTGCTGCTCTTCACGGTGCCTTGGCACCCTATCTACAGGAACAACAGCAGTGGGGATCTGTGCTTTACCAGAGACGCAACAGCTCATGGCGCTCGGCCGCGGCAGAGCCTCTTGCCGAAAAGGCAAACGTCTGGCTGCTTCTCCCACGAGGAAGGGCCCAGCCCTGAAAGCTGTTGCTGCTCTTCACGGTGCCTTGGCGCCCTATCTACAGGCGCAACAGCACTGGGGATCTGTGCTTTCCCAGAGACGCAACATCTCATGGTGATCGGCCGCGGCAGAGCCTCTTGCCGAAAAGGCAAACGTCCGGCTCCTTCACCCACAAGGAAGGGCCCAGCCCTGAAAGCTCTTGCTGCTCTTCACCTACCCTTGGAACCCTATCTACAGGCACAGCAGCAGTGGGGATCTGTGCTTTCCCAGAGACGCAACATCTCATGGCGCTCGGTTGCGGCAGAGCCTCTTTCCAAAAAGACAAACGTCCGGCTCCTTCTCCCACAAGGAAGGGACCAACCCTGAAAGCTGTTGCTGCTCTTCACGGTGCCTTGGCGCCCTATCTACAGGCACAGCAGCAGTGGGGATCTGTGCTTTCCCAGAGACGCAACATCTCATGGCGCTCGGCCGCGGCAGAGCCTCTTGCCGAAAAGGCAAACGTCCGGCTCCTTCTCCCACAAGGAAGGGACCTGCCCTGAAAGATCTTGCTGCTCTTCACGGTGCCTTGGCACCCTATCTACAGGAACAACAGCGCTGGGGATCTGTGCTTTACGAGAGACGCAACAGCTCATGGCGCTCGGCCGCGGCAGAGCCTCTTGCCGAAAAGGCAAACGTCTGGCTGCTTCTCCCACGAGGAAGGGCCCAGCCCTGAAAGCTCTTGCTGCTCTTCACCTACCCTTGGAACCCTATCTACAGGCACAACAGCAGTGGGGATCTGTGCTTTCCCAGAGACGCAAAATCTCATGGCGCTCGGCCGCGGCAGAGCCTCTTGCCGAAAAGGCAAACGTCCGGCTCCTTCTCCCACAAGGAAGGGCACAGCCCTGAAAGCTCTTGCTGCTCTTCACGGTGCCTTGGCGCCCTATCTACAGGCACAACAGCAGTGGGGATCTGTGCTTTCCCAGAGACGCGTCATCTCATGGCGCTCAGCCGCGGAAGAGCCTCTTGCCGAAAAGGCAAACGTCCGGCTACTTCTCCCACAAGGAAGGGCCCAGCCCTGAAAGCTCTTGCTGCTCTTCACCTACCCTTGGAACCCTATCTACAGGCACAGCAGCAGTGGGGATCTGTGCTTTCCAAGAGACGCAACATCTCATGGCGCTCGGCCGCGGCAGAGCCTCTTGCCGAAAAGGCAAACGTCCGGCTCCTTCTCCCACAAGGAAGGGCCCAGCCCTGAAAGCTCTTGCTGCTCTTCACGGTGCCTTGGCACCCTATCTACAGGAACAACAGCACTGGGGATCTGTGCTTTCCCAGAGACGCAACATCTCATGGCGCTCGGCCGCGGCAGAGCCTCTTGCCGAAAAGGCAAACGTCTGGCTGCTTCTCCCACAAGCAAGGGCCCAGCCCTGAAAGCTCTTGCTGCTCTTCACCTACCCTTGGAACCCTATCTACAGGCACATCAGCAGTGGGGATCTGTGCTTTCCCAGAGACGCAAAATCTCATGGCGCTCGGTTGCGGCAGAGCCTATTTCCAAAAAGGCAAACGTCCGGCTCCTTCTCCCACAAGGAAGGGCCCAGCCATGAAAGCTCTTGCTGCTCTTCACCTGCCCTTGGCGCCCTATCTACAGGCACAGCAGCAGTGGGGATCTGTGCTTTCCCAGAGACGCAACATCTCATGGCGCTCGGCCGCGGCAGAGCCTCTTGCCGAAAAGGCAAACGTCCGGCTCCTTCTCCCACAAGGAAAGGACCAGCCCTGAAAGCTCTTGCTGCTCTTCACGGTGCCTTGGCGCCCTATCTACAGGCGCAACAGCAGTGGGGATCTGTGCTTTCCCAGAGACGCAACATCTCATGGCGCTCGGCCGCGGCAGAGCCTCTTGCCGAAAAGGCAAACGTCCGGCTCCTTCTCCCACAAGGAAGGGCCCAGCCCTGAAAGCTCTTGCTGCTCTTCACGGTGCTTTGGCGCCCTATCTACAGGCGCAACAGCAGTGGGGATCTGTGCTTTGCCAGAGACGCAACATCTCATGGTGCTTGGCCGCGGCAGAGCCTCTTGCCGAAAAGGCAAACGTCCGGCTCCTTCTCCCACAAGGAAGGGCCCAGCCCTGAAAGATGTTGCTGCTCTTCACGGTGCCTTGGCGCCCTATCTACAGTCACAACAACAGTGGGGATCTGTGCTTTCCCAGAGACGCAAAATCTCATGGTGCTCGGCCGCGGCAGAGCCTCTTGCCGAAAAGGAAAACGTCCGGCTCCTTCTCCCACAAGGAAGGGCACAGCCCTTAAAGCTCTTGCTGCTCTTCACCTACCCTTGGAACCCTATCTACAGGCACAACAGCAGTGGGGATCTGTGCTTTCCCAGAGACGCAACATCTCATGGCGCTCGGCCGCGGCAGAGCCTCTTGCCGAAAAGGCAAACGTCCGGCTCCTTCTCCCACAAGGAAGGGCCCAGCCCTGAAAGCTCTTGCTGCTCTTCACGGTGCCTTGGCGCCCTATCTACAGGCACAGCAGCAGTGGGGATCTGTGCTTTCCCAGAGACGCGTCATCTCATGGCGTTCTGCCACGGAAGAGCCTCTTGCCGAAAAGGCAAACGTCCGGCTCCTTCTCCCACAAAGAAGGGCACAGCCCTAAAAGCTCTTGCTGCTCTTCACGGTGCCTTGGCGCCCTATCTACAGGCACAACAGCAGTGGGGATCTGTGCTTTCCCAGAGACGCGTCATCTCATGGCGTTCTGCCACGGAAGAGCCTCTTGCCGAAAAGGCAAACGTCCGGCTACTTCTCCCACAAGGAAGGGCCCAGCCCTGAAAGCTCTTGCTGCTCTTCACCTACCCTTGGAACCCTATCTACAGGCACAGCAGCAGTGGGGATCTGTGCTTTCCCAGAGACGCAACATCTCATGGCGCTCGGCCGCGGCAGAGCCTCTTGCCGAAAAGGCAAACGTCCGGCTCCTTCTCCCACAAAGAAGGGCACAGCCCTAAAAGCTCTTGCTGCTCTTCACGGTGCCTTGGCGCCCTATCTACAGGCACAACAGCACTGGGGATCTGTGCTTTCCCAGAGACGCAACATCTCATGGCGCTCGGCCGCGGAAGAGCCTCTTGCCGAAAAGGCAAACGTCCGGCTACTTCTCCCACAAGGAAGGGCCCAGCCCTGAAAGCTCTTGCTGCTCTTCACCTACCCTTGGAACCCTATCTACAGGCACAGCAGCAGTGGGGATCTGTGCTTTCCCAGAGACGCAACATCTCATGGCGCTCGGCCGCGGCAGAGCCTCTTGCCGAAAAGGCAAACGTCCGGCTCCTTCTCCCACAAGGAAGGGCCCAGCCCTGAAAGCTCTTGCTGCTCTTCACGGTGCCTTGGCACCCTATCTACAGGAACAACAGCACTGGGGATCTGTGCTTTACCAGAGACGCAACAGCTCATGGCGCTCGGCCGCGGCAGAGCCTCTTGCCGAAAAGGCAAACGTCTGGCTGCTTCTCCCACGAGGAAGGGCCCAGCCCTGAAAGCTGTTGCTGCTCTTCACGGTGCCTTGGCGCCCTATCTACAGGAACAACAGCACTGGGGATCTGTGCTTTACCAGAGACGCAACAGATCATGGCGCTCGGCCGCGGCAGAGCCTCTTGCCGAAAAGGCAAACGTCTGGCTTCTTCTCCCACGAGGAAGGGCCCAGCCCTGAAAGCTGTTGCTGCTCTTCACCTACCCTTGGAACCCTATCTACAGGCACAACAGCACTGGGGATCTGTGCTTTCCCAGAGACGCAACATCTCATGGCGCTCGGCCGCGGCAGAGCCTCTTGCCGAAAAGGCAAACGTCCGGCTCCTTCTCCCACAAGGAAGGGCCCAGCCCTGAAAGCTCTTGCTGCTCTTCACGGTGCCTTGGCGCCCTATCTACACGCGCAACAGCAGTGGGGATCTGTGCTTTCCGAGAGACGCAACATCTCATGGCGCTCGGCCGCGGCAGAGCCTCTTGCCGAAAAGTCAAACGTCTGGTTCCTTCTCCCACAAGGAAGGGCCCAGCCCTGAAAGCTCTTGCTGCTCTTCACCTACTCTTGGAACCCTATCTACAGGCAGAACAACAGTGGGGATCTGTGCTTTCCCAGAGACGCAACATCTCATGACGCTCGGTTGCGGCAGAGCCTCTTGCCGAAAAGGCAAACGTCCGGCTCCTTCTCCCACATGGAAGTTCGCAGCCCTGAAAGCTCTTGCTGCTCTTCACCTGCCCTTGGCGACCTATCTACAGGCACAGCAGCAGTGGGGATCTGTGCTTTCCCAGAGACGCAACATCTCATGGCGCTCGGCCGCGGCAGAGCCTCTTGCCGAAAAGGCAAACGTCCGGCTCCTTCTCCCACAAGGAAGGGACCAGCCCTGAAAGCTCTTGCTGCTCTTCACGGTGCCTTGGCGCCCTATCTACAGGCGCAACAGCAGTGGGGATCTGTGCTTTCCCAGAGACGCAACATCTCACGGCTCTCAGCCACGGCAGAGCCTCTTGCCGAAAAGGCAAACGTCCGGCTCCTTCTCCCACAAGGAAGGGCCCAGCCCTGAAAGCTCTTGCTGCTCTTCACCTACCCTTGGAACCCTATCTACAGGCACAACAGCACTGGGGATCTGTGCTTTCCCAGAGACGCAACATCTCATGGCGCTCGGCCGCGGCAGAGCCTCTTGCCGAAAAGGCAAACGTCCGGCTCCTTCTCCCACAAGGAAGGGCCCAGCCCTGAAAGCTCTTGCTGCTCTTCACGGTGCCTTGGCGCCCTATCTACAGGCACAACAGCAGTGGGGATCTGTGCTTTCCCAGAGACGCGTCATCTCATGGCGTTCTGCCACGGAAGAGCCTCTTGCCGAAAAGGCAAACGTCCGGCTACTTCTCCCACAAGGAAGGGCCCAGCCCTGAAAGCTCTTGCTGCTCTTCACCTACCCTTGGAACCCTATCTACAGGCACAGCAGCAGTGGGGATCTGTGCTTTCCCAGAGACGCAACATCTCATGGCGCTCGGCCGCGGCAGAGCCTCTTGCCGAAAAGGCAAACGTCCGGCTCCTTCTCCCACAAGGAAGGGCACAGCCCTAAAAGCTCTTGCTGCTCTTCACGGTGCCTTGGCGCCCTATCTACAGGCACAACAGCACTGGGGATCTGTGCTTTCCCAGAGACGCGTCATCTCATGGCGCTCAGCCACGGAAGAGCCTCTTGCCGAAAAGGCAAACGTCCGGCTACTTCTCCCACAAGGAAGGGCCCAGCCCTGAAAGCTCTTGCTGCTCTTCACCTACCCTTGGAACCCTATCTACAGGCACAGCAGCAGTGGGGATCTGTGCTTTCCCAGAGACGCAACATCTCATGGCGCTCGGCCGCGGCAGAGCCTCTTGCCGAAAAGGCAAACGTCCGGCTCCTTCTCCCACAAGGAAGGGACCAGCCCTGAAAGCTCTTGCTGCTCTTCACGGTGCCTTGGCACCCTATCTACAGGAACAACAGCACTGGGGATCTGTGCTTTACCAGAGACGCAACAGCTCATGGCGCTCGGCCGCGGCAGAGCCTCTTGCCGAAAAGGCAAACGTCTGGCTGCTTCTCCCACGAGGAAGGGCCCAGCCCTGAAAGATGTTGCTGCTCTTCACCTACCCTTGGAACACTATCTACAGGCACAACAGCAGTGGGGTTCTGTGCTTTCCCAGAGACGCAAAATCTCATGGCGCTCGGCCGCGGCAGAGCCTCTTGCCGAAAAGGCAAACGTCCGGCTCCTTCTCCCACAAGGAAGGGCCCAGCCCTGAAAGATGTTGCTGCTCTTCACGGTGCCTTGGCGCCCTATCTACAGTCACAACAGCAGTGGGGATCTGTTCTTTCCCAATGACGCAACATCTCATGGTGCTCGGCCACGGCAGAGCCTCTTGCCGAAAAGGCAAACGTCCGGCTCCTTCTCCCACAAGGAAGGGCACAGCCCTTAAAGCGCTTGCTGCTCTTCACCTACCCTTGGAACCCTATCTACAGGCACAACAGCACTGGGGATCTGTGCTTTCCCAGAGACGCAACATCTCATGGCGCTCGGCCGCGGCAGAGCCTCTTGCCGAAAAGGCAAACGTCCGGCTCCTTCTCCCACAAGGAAGGGCCCAGCCCTGAAAGCTCTTGCTGCTCTTCACGGTGCCTTGGCGCCCTATCTACAGGCACAACAGCAGTGGGGATCTGTGCTTTCCCAGAGACGCGTCATCTCATGGCGTTCTGCCACGGAAGAGCCTCTTGCCGAAAAGGCAAACGTCCGGCTACTTCTCCCACAAGGAAGGGCCCAGCCCTGAAAGCTCTTGCTGCTCTTCACCTACCCTTGGAACCCTATCTACAGGCACAGCAGCAGTGGGGATCTGTGCTTTCCCAGAGACGCAACATCTCATGGCGCTCGGCCGCGGCAGAGCCTCTTGCCGAAAAGGCAAACGTCCGGCTCCTTCTCCCACAAGGAAGGGCACAGCCCTAAAAGCTCTTGCTGCTCTTCACGGTGCCTTGGCGCCCTATCTACAGGCACAACAGCACTGGGGATCTGTGCTTTCCCAGAGACGCGTCATCTCATGGCGCTCAGCCACGGAAGAGCCTCTTGCCGAAAAGGCAAACGTCCGGCTACTTCTCCCACAAGGAAGGGCCCAGCCCTGAAAGCTCTTGCTGCTCTTCACCTACCCTTGGAACCCTATCTACAGGCACAGCAGCAGTGGGGATCTGTGCTTTCCCAGAGACGCAACATCTCATGGCGCTCGGCCGCGGCAGAGCCTCTTGCCGAAAAGGCAAACGTCCGGCTCCTTCTCCCACAAGGAAGGGACCAGCCCTGAAAGCTCTTGCTGCTCTTCACGGTGCCTTGGCACCCTATCTACAGGAACAACAGCACTGGGGATCTGTGCTTTACCAGAGACGCAACAGCTCATGGCGCTCGGCCGCGGCAGAGCCTCTTGCCGAAAAGGCAAACGTCTGGCTGCTTCTCCCACGAGGAAGGGCCCAGCCCTGAAAGATGTTGCTGCTCTTCACCTACCCTTGGAACACTATCTACAGGCACAACAGCAGTGGGGTTCTGTGCTTTCCCAGAGACGCAAAATCTCATGGCGCTCGGCCGCGGCAGAGCCTCTTGCCGAAAAGGCAAACGTCCGGCTCCTTCTCCCACAAGGAAGGGCCCAGCCCTGAAAGATGTTGCTGCTCTTCACGGTGCCTTGGCGCCCTATCTACAGTCACAACAGCAGTGGGGATCTGTTCTTTCCCAATGACGCAACATCTCATGGTGCTCGGCCACGGCAGAGCCTCTTGCCGAAAAGGCAAACGTCCGGCTCCTTCTCCCACAAGGAAGGGCACAGCCCTTAAAGCGCTTGCTGCTCTTCACCTACCCTTGGAACCCTATCTACAGGCACAACAACAGTGGGGATCTGTGCTTTCCCAGAGACGCAACATCTCATGGTGATCGGCCGCGGCAGAGCCTCTTGCCGAAAAGGCAAACGTCGGGCTCCTTCTCCCACAAGGAAGGGCACAGCCCTTAAAGCTCTTGCTGCTCTTCACCTACCCTTGGAAACCTATCTACACGCTCAACAGCACTGGGGATCTGTGCTTTCCCAGAGACGCAACATCTCATGGTGCTCGGCCGCGGCAGAGCCTCTTGCCGAAAAGGCAAACGTCCGGCTCCTTCTCCCACAAGGAAGGGCCCAGCCCTGAAAGCTCTTGCTGCTCTTCACCTACCCTTGGAACCCTATCTACAGGCGCAACAGCAGTGGGGATCTGTGCTTTCACAGAGACGCAACATCTCATGGCGCTCGGCCGCGGCAGAGCCTCTTGCCGAAAAGGCAAACGTCCGGCTCCTTCTCCCACAAGGAAGGGCCCAGCCCTGAAAGCTCTTGCTGCTCTTCACGGTGCCTTGGCGCCCTATCTACAGGCACAACAGCAGTGGGGATCTGTGCTTTCCCAGAGACGCAACATCTCATGGCGTTCTGCCACGGAAGAGCCTCTTGCCGAAAAGGCAAACGTCCGGCTACTTCTCCCACAAGGAAGGGCCCAGCCCTGAAAGCTCTTGCTGCTCTTCACCTACCCTTGGAACCCTATCTACAGGCACAGCAGCAGTGGGGATCTGTGCTTTCCCAGAGACGCAACATCTCATGGCGCTCGGCCGCGGCAGAGCCTCTTGCCGAAAAGGCAAACGTCCGGCTCCTTCTCCCACAAAGAAGGGCACAGCCCTAAAAGCTCTTGCTGCTCTTCACGGTGCCTTGGCGCCCTATCTACAGGCACAACAGCAGTGGGGATCTGTGCTTTCCCAGAGACGCGTCATCTCATGGCGCTCAGCCACGGAAGAGCCTCTTGCCGAAAAGGCAAACGTCCGGCTACTTCTCCCACAAGGAAGGGCCCAGCCCTGAAAGCTCTTGCTGCTCTTCACCTACCCTTGGAACCCTATCTACAGGCACAGCAGCAGTGGGGATCTGTGCTTTCCCAGAGACGCAACATCTCATGGCGCTCGGCCGCGGCAGAGCCTCTTGCCGAAAAGGCAAACGTCCGGCTCCTTCTCCCACAAGGAAGGGCCCAGCCCTGAAAGATGTTGCTGCTCTTCACGGTGCCTTGGCACCCTATCTACAGGAACAACAGCACTGGGGATCTGTGCTTTACCAGAGACGCAACAGCTCATGGCGCTCGGCCGCGGCAGAGCCTCTTGCCGAAAAGGCAAACGTCTGGCTGCTTCTCCCACGAGGAAGGGCCCAGCCCTGAAAGCTGTTGCTGCTCTTCACGGTGCCTTGGCGCCCTATCTACAGGAACAACAGCACTGGGGATCTGTGCTTTACCAGAGACGCAACAGATCATGGCGCTCGGCCGCGGCAGAGCGTCTTGCCGAAAAGGCAAAAGTCTGGCTTCTTCTCCCACGAGGAAGGGCGCAGCCCTGAAAGCTGTTGCTGCTCTTCACCTACCCTTGGAACCCTATCTACAGGCACAACAGCAGTGGGGATCTGTGCTTTCCCAGAGACGCAACATCTCATGGCGCTCGGCCGCGGCAGAGCCTCTTGCCGAAAAGGCAAACGTCCGGCTCCTTCTCCCACAAGGAAGGGCCCAGCCCTGAAAGCTCTTGCTGCTCTTCACGGTGCCTTGGCGCCCTATCTACACGCGCAACAGCAGTGGGGATCTGTGCTTTCCCAGAGACGCAACATCTCATGGCGCTCGGCCGCGGCAGAGCCTCTTGCCGAAAAGTCAAACGTCTGGTTCCTTCTCCCACAAGGAAGGGCCCAGCCCTGAAAGATCTTGCTGCTCTTCACCTACTCTTGGAACCCTATCTACAGGCAGAACAACAGTGGGGATCTGTGCTTTCCCAGAGACGCAACATCTCATGGCGCTCGGCCGCGGCAGAGCCTCTTGCCGAAAAGGCAAACGTCCGGCTCCTTCTCCCACATGGAAGTTCGCAGCCCTGAAAGCTCTTGCTGCTCTTCACCTGCCCTTGGCGCCCTATCTACAGGCACAGCAGCAGTGGGGATCTGTGCTTTCCCAGAGACGCAACATCTCATGGCGCTCGGCCGCGGCAGAGCCTCTTGCCGAAAAGGCAAACGTCCGGCTCCTTCTCCCACAAGCAAGGGCCCAGCCCTGAAAGCTCTTGCTGCTCTTCACGGTGCCTTGGCGCCCTATCTACAGGCACAACAGCAGTGGGGATCTGTGCTTTCCCAGAGACGCAAGATCTCATGGCGCTCGGCCGCGGCAGAGCCTCTTGCCGAAAAGGCAAACGTCCGGCTCCTTCTCCCACAAGGAAGGGCCCAGCCCTGAAAGCTCTTGCTGCTCTTCACCTACCCTTGGAACCCTATCTACAGGCACAACAGCACTGGGGATCTGTGCTTTCCCAGAGACGCAACATCTCATGGCGCTCGGCCGCGGCAGAGCCTCTTGCCGAAAAGGCAAACGTCCGGCTCCTTCTCCCACAAGGAAGGGCCCAGCCCTGAAAGCTCTTGCTGCTCTTCACCTGCCCTTGGCGCCCTATCTACAGGCACAGCAGCAGTGGGGATCTGTGCTTTCCCAGAGACGCGTCATCTCATGGCGTTCTGCCACGGAAGAGCCTCTTGCCGAAAAGGCAAACGTCCGGCTACTTCTCCCACAAGGAAGGGCCCAGCCCTGAAAGCTCTTGCTGCTCTTCACCTACCCTTGGAACCCTATCTACAGGCACAGCAGCAGTGGGGATCTGTGCTTTCCCAGCGACGCAACATCTCATGGCGCTCGGCCGCGGCAGAGCCTCTTGCCGAAAAGGCAAACGTCCGGCTCTTTCTCCCACAAGGAAGGGCACAGCCCTAAAAGCTCTTGCTGCTCTTCACGGTGCCTTGGCGCCCTATCTACAGGCACAACAGCACTGGGGATCTGTGCTTTCCCAGAGACGCGTCATCTCATGGCGCTCAGCCACGGAAGAGCCTCTTGCCGAAAAGGCAAACGTCCGGCTACTTCTCCCACAAGGAAGGGCCCAGCCCTGAAAGCTCTTGCTGCTCTTCACCTACCCTTGGAACCCTATCTACAGGCACAGCAGCAGTGGGGATCTGTGCTTTCCCAGAGACGCAACATCTCATGGCGCTCGGCCGCGGCAGAGCCTCTTGCCGAAAAGGCAAACGTCCGGCTCCTTCTCCCACAAGGAAGGGACCAGCCCTGAAAGCTCTTGCTGCTCTTCACGGTGCCTTGGCACCCTATCTACAGGAACAACAGCACTGGGGATCTGTGCTTTCCCAGAGACGCAACATCTCATGGCGCTCGGCCGCGGCAGAGCCTCTTGCCGAAAAGGCAAACGTCTGGCTGCTTCTCCCACGAGGAAGGGCCCAGCCCTGAAAGATGTTGCTGCTCTTCACCTACCCTTGGAACACTATCTACAGGCACAACAGCAGTGGGGTTCTGTGCTTTCCCAGAGACGCAAAATCTCATGGCGCTCGGCCGCGGCAGAGCCTCTTGCCGAAAAGGCAAACGTCCGGCTCCTTCTCCCACAAGGAAGGGCCCAGCCCTGAAAGATGTTGCTGCTCTTCACGGTGCCTTGGCGCCCTATCTACAGTCACAACAGCAGTGGGGATCTGTTCTTTCCCAATGACGCAACATCTCATGGTGCTCGGCCACGGCAGAGCCTCTTGCCGAAAAGGCAAACGTCCGGCTCCTTCTCCCACAAGGAAGGGCACAGCCCTTAAAGCGCTTGCTGCTCTTCACCTACCCTTGGAACCCTATCTACAGGCACAACAACAGTGGGGATCTGTGCTTTCCCAGAGACGCAACATCTCATGGCGATCGGCCGCGGCAGAGCCTCTTGCCGAAAAGGCAAACGTCGGGCTCCTTCTCCCACAAGGAAGGGCACAGCCCTTAAAGCTCTTGCTGCTCTTCACCTACCCTTGGAAACCTATCTACACGCTCAACAGCACTGGGGATCTGTGCTTTCCCAGAGACGCAACATCTCATGGTGCTCGGCCGCGGCAGAGCCTCTTGCCGAAAAGGCAAACGTCCGGCTCCTTCTCCCACAAGGAAGGGCCCAGCCCTGAAAGATGTTGCTGCTCTTCACGGTGCCTTGGCGCCCTATCTACATTCACAACAGCAGTGGGGATCTGTGCTTTCCCAGAGACGCAACATCTCATGGTGCTCGGCCACGGCAGAGCCTCTTGCCGAAAAGGCAAACGTCCGGCTCCTTCTCCCACAAGGAAGGGCACAGCCCTTAAAGCCCTTGCTGCTCTTCACCTACCCTTGGAACCCTATCTACAGGCACAACAACAGTGGGGATCTGTGCTTTCCCAGAGACGCTACATCTCATGGCGCTCGGCCGCGGCAGAGCCTCTTGCCGAAAAGGCAAACGTCCGGCTCCTTCTCCCACAAGGAAGGGCACAGCCCTTAAAGCTCTTGCTGCTCTTCACCTACCCTTGGAACCCTATCTACAGGCACAACAGCACTGGGGATCTGTGCTTTCCCAGAGACGCAACATCTCATGGCGCTCGGCCGCGGCAGAGCCTCTTGCCGAAAAGGCAAATGTCCGGCTCCTTCTCCCACAAGGAAGGGCCCAGCCCTGAAAGCTCTTGCTGCTCTGTAAGGTGCCTTGGCGCCCTGCCTACAGGAACAACAGCAGTGGGGATCTGTACTTTCCCAGATACGCAACATCTCATGGCGCTCGGCCGCGGCAGAGCCTCTTGCCGAAAAGGCAAACGTCCGGCTCCTTCTCCCACAAGGAAGGGCCCAGCCCTGAAAGCTCTTGCTGCTCTTCACGGTGCCTTGGCACCCTATCTACAGGCACAACAGCAGTGGGGATCTGTGCTTTCCCAGAGACGCAACAGATCATGACGCTCGGCCGCGGCAGAGCCTCTTGCCGAAAAGGCAAACGTCTGGCTTCTTCTCCCACGAGGAAGGGCCCAGCCCTGAAAGCTCTTGCTGCTCTTCACCTACCCTTGGAACCCTATCTACAGGCACAACAGCAGTGGGGATCTGTGCTTTCCCAGAGACGCAACATCTCATGGCGCTCGGCCGCGGCAGAGCCTCTTGCCGAAAAGGCAAACGTCCGGCTCCTTCTCCCACAAGGAAGGGACCAGCCCTGAAAGCTCTTGCTGCTCTTCACGGTGCCTTGGCGTCCTATCTACAGGCGCAACAGCAGTGGGGATCTGTGCTTTCCCAGAGACGCAACATCTCATGGCGCTCGGCCGCGGCAGAGCCTCTTGCCGAAAAGTCAAACGTCTGGTTCCTTCTCCCACAAGGAAGGGCCCAGCCCTGAAAGCTCTTGCTGCTCTTCACCTACCCTTGGAACCCTATCTACAGGCAGAACAACAGTGGGGATCTGTGCTTTCCCAGAGACGCAACATCTCATGACGCTCGGTTGCGGCAGAGCCTCTTTCCAAAAAGGCAAACGTCCGGCTCCTTCTCCCACATGGAAGTTCGCAGCCCTGAAAGCTCTTGCTGCTCTTCACCTGCCCTTGGCGCCCTATCTACAGGCACAGCAGCAGTGGGGATCTGTGCTTTCCCAGAGACGCAACATCTCATGGCGCTCGGCCGCGGCAGAGCCTCTTGCCGAAAAGGCAAACGTCCGGCTCCTTCTCCCACAAGGAAGGGACCAGCCCTGAAAGCTCTTGCTGCTCTTCACGGTGCCTTGGCGCCCTATCTACAGGCGCAACAGCAGTGGGGATCTGTGCTTTCCCAGAGACGCAACATCTCACGGCTCTCGGCCACGGCAGAGCCTCTTGCCGAAAAGGCAAACATCCGGCTCCTTCTCCCACAAGCAAGGGCCCAGCCCTGAAAGCTCTTGCTGCTCTTCACGGTGCCTTGGCGCCCTATCTACAGGCACAACAGCAGTGGGGATCTGTGCTTTCCCAGAGACGCAAGATCTCATGGCGCTCGGCCGCGGCAGAGCCTCTTGCCGAAAAGGCAAACGTCCGGCTCCTTCTCCCACAAGGAAGGGCCCAGCCCTGAAAGCTCTTGCTGCTCTTCACCTACCCTTGGAACCCTATCTACAGGCGCAACAGCAGTGGGGATCTGTGCTTTCCCAGAGACGCAACATCTCATGGCGCTCGGCCGCGGCAGAGCCTCTTGCCGAAAAGGCAAACGTCCGGCTCCTTCTCCCACAAGGAAGGGCCCAGCCCTGAAAGCTCTTGCTGCTCTTCACGGTGCCTTGGCGCCCTATCTACAGGCACAACAGCAGTGGGGATCTGTGCTTTCCCAGAGACGCGTCATCTCATGGCGTTCTGCCACGGAAGAGCCTCTTGCCGAAAAGGCAAACGTCCGGCTCCTTCTCCCACAAGGAAGGGCCCAGCCCTGAAAGCTCTTGCTGCTCTTCACCTACCCTTGGAACCCTATCTACAGGCACAGCAGCAGTGGGGATCTGTGCTTTCCCAGAGACGCAACATCTCATGGCGCTCGGCCGCGGCAGAGCCTCTTGCCGAAAAGGCAAACGTCCGGCTCCTTCTCCCACAAAGAAGGGCACAGCCCTAAAAGCTCTTGCTGCTCTTCACGGTGCCTTGGCGCCCTATCTACAGGCACAACAGCAGTGGGGATCTGTGCTTTCCCAGAGACGCAACATCTCATGGCGCTCAGCCACGGAAGAGCCTCTTGCCGAAAAGGCAAACGTCCGGCTACTTCTCCCACAAGGAAGGGCCCAGCCCTGAAAGCTCTTGCTGCTCTTCACCTACCCTTGGAACCCTATCTACAGGCACAGCAGCAGTGGGGATCTGTGCTTTCCCAGAGACGCAACATCTCATGGCGCTCGGCCGCGGCAGAGCCTCTTGCCGAAAAGGCAAACGTCCGGCTCCTTCTCCCACAAGGAAGGGCCCAGCCCTGAAAGCTCTTGCTGCTCTTCACGGTGCCTTGGCACCCTATCTACAGGAACAACAGCACTGGGGATCTGTGCTTTACCAGAGACGCAACAGCTCATGGCGCTCGGCCGCGGCAGAGCCTCTTGCCGAAAAGGCAAACGTCTGGCTGCTTCTCCCACGAGGAAGGGCCCAGCCCTGAAAGCTGTTGCTGCTCTTCACGGTGCCTTGGCGCCCTATCTACAGGCGCAACAGCACTGGGGATCTGTGCTTTCCCAGAGACGCAACATCTCATGGTGATCGGCCGCGGCAGAGCCTCTTGCCGAAAAGGCAAACGTCCGGCTCCTTCACCCACAAGGAAGGGCCCAGCCCTGAAAGCTCTTGCTGCTCTTCACCTACCCTTGGAACCCTATCTACAGGCACAGCAGCAGTGGGGATCTGTGCTTTCCCAGAGACGCAACAGATCATGACGCTCGGCCGCGGCAGAGCCTCTTGCCGAAAAGGCAAACGTCTGGCTTCTTCTCCCACGAGGAAGGGCCCAGTCCTGAAAGCTCTTGCTGCTCTTCACCTACCCTTGGAACCCTATCTACAGGCACAACAGCAGTGGGGATCTGTGCTTTCCCAGAGACGCAACATCTCATGGCGCTCGGCCGCGGCAGAGCCTCTTGCCGAAAAGGCAAACGTCCGGCTCCTTCTCCCACAAGGAAGGGACCAGCCCTGAAAGCTCTTGCTGCTCTTCACGGTGCCTTGGCGCCCTATCTACAGGCGCAACAGCAGTGGGGATCTGTGCTTTCCCAGAGACGCAACATCTCATGGCGCTCGGCCGCGGCAGAGCCTCTTGCCGAAAAGTCAAACGTCTGGTTCCTTCTCCCACAAGGAAGGGCCCAGCCCTGAAAGCTCTTGCTGCTCTTCACCTACCCTTGGAACCCTATCTACAGGCAGAACAACAGTGGGGATCTGTGCTTTCCCAGAGACGCAACATCTCATGAAGCTCGGTTGCGGCAGAGCCTCTTTCCAAAAAGGCAAACGTCCGGCTCCTTCTCCCACATGGAAGTTCGCAGCCCTGAAAGCTCTTGCTGCTCTTCACCTGCCCTTGGCGCCCTATCTACAGGCACAGCAGCAGTGGGGATCTGTGCTTTCCCAGAGACGCAACATCTCATGGTGCTCGGCCGCGGCAGAGCCTCTTGCCGAAAAGGCAAACGTCCGGCTCCTTCTCCCACAAGGAAGGGCCCAGCCCTGAAAGCTCTTGCTGCTCTTCACGGTGCCTTGGCGCCCTATCTACACGCGCAACAGCACTGGGGATCTGTGCTTTCCCAGAGACGCAACATCTCACGGCTCTCGGCCACGGCAGAGCCTCTTGCCGAAAAGGCAAACGTCCGTCTCCTTCTCCCACAAGCAAGGGCCCAGCCCTGAAAGCTCTTGCTGCTCTTCACGGTGCCTTGGCGCCCTATCTACAGGCACAACAGCAGTGGGGATCTGTGCTTTCCCAGAGACGCAAGATCTCATGGCGCTCGGCCGCGGCAGAGCCTCTTGCCGAAAAGGCAAACGTCCGGCTCCTTCTCCCACAAGGAAGGGCCCAGCCCTGAAAGCTCTTGCTGCTCTTCACCTACCCTTGGAACCCTATCTACAGGCGCAACAGCAGTGGGGATCTGTGCTTTCCCAGAGACGCAACATCTCATGGCGCTCGGCCGCGGCAGAGCCTCTTGCCGAAAAGGCAAACGTCCGGCTCCTTCTCCCACAAGGAAGGGCCCAGCCCTGAAAGCTCTTGCTGCTCTTCACGGTGCCTTGGCGCCCTATCTACAGGCACAACAGCAGTGGGGATCTGTGCTTTCCCAGAGACGCAACATCTCATGGCGTTCTGCCACGGAAGAGCCTCTTGCCGAAAAGGCAAACGTCCGGCTCCTTCTCCCACAAGGAAGGGCCCAGCCCTGAAAGCTCTTGCTGCTCTGTAAGGTGCCTTGGCGCCCTGCCTACAGGAACAACAGCAGTGGGGATCTGTACTTTCCCAGATACGCAACATCTCATGGCGCTCGGCCGCGGCAGAGCCTCTTGCCGAAAAGGCAAACGTCCGGCTCCTTCTCCCACAAGGAAGGGCCCAGCCCTGAAAGCTCTTGCTGCTCTTCACGGTGCCTTGGCACCCTATCTACAGGAACAACAGCAGTGGGGATCTGTGCTTTCCCAGAGACGCAACAGATCATGACGCTCGGCCGCGGCAGAGCCTCTTGCCGAAAAGGCAAACGTCTGGCTTCTTCTCCCACGAGGAAGGGCCCAGCCCTGAAAGCTCTTGCTGCTCTTCACCTACCCTTGGAACCCTATCTACAGGCACAACAGCAGTGGGGATCTGTGCTTTCCCAGAGACGCAACATCTCATGGCGCTCGGCCGCGGCAGAGCCTCTTGCCGAAAAGGCAAACGTCCGGCTCCTTCTCCCACAAGGAAGGGACCAGCCCTGAAAGCTCTTGCTGCTCTTCACGGTGCCTTGGCGTCCTATCTACAGGCGCAACAGCAGTGGGGATCTGTGCTTTCCCAGAGACGCAACATCTCATGGCGCTCGGCCGCGGCAGAGCCTCTTGCCGAAAAGTCAAACGTCTGGTTCCTTCTCCCACAAGGAAGGGCCCAGCCCTGAAAGCTCTTGCTGCTCTTCACCTACCCTTGGAACCCTATCTACAGGCAGAACAACAGTGGGGATCTGTGCTTTCCCAGAGACGCAACATCTCATGACGCTCGGTTGCGGCAGAGCCTCTTTCCAAAAAGGCAAACGTCCGGCTCCTTCTCCCACATGGAAGTTCGCAGCCCTGAAAGCTCTTGCTGCTCTTCACCTGCCCTTGGCGCCCTATCTACAGGCACAGCAGCAGTGGGGATCTGTGCTTTCCCAGAGACGCAACATCTCATGGTGCTTGGCCGCGGCAGAGCCTCTTGCCGAAAAGGCAAACGTCCGGCTCCTTCTCCCACAAGGAAGGGACCAGCCCTGAAAGCTCTTGCTGCTCTTCACGGTGCCTTGGCGCCCTATCTACAGGCACAACAGCAGTGGGGATCTGTGCTTTCCCAGAGACGCAAGATCTCATGGCGCTCGGCCGCGGCAGAGCCTCTTGCCGAAAAGGCAAACGTCCGGCTCCTTCTCCCACAAGGAAGGGCCCAGCCCTGAAAGCTCTTGCTGCTCTTCACCTACCCTTGGAACCCTATCTACAGGCGCAACAGCAGTGGGGATCTGTGCTTTCCCAGAGACGCAACATCTCATGGCGCTCGGCCGCGGCAGAGCCTCTTGCCGAAAAGGCAAACGTCCGGCTCCTTCTCCCACAAGGAAGGGCCCAGCCCTGAAAGCTCTTGCTGCTCTTCACGGTGCCTTGGCGCCCTATCTACAGGCACAACAGCAGTGGGGATCTGTGCTTTCCCAGAGACGCGTCATCTCATGGCGTTCTGCCACGGAAGAGCCTCTTGCCGAAAAGGCAAACGTCCGGCTACTTCTCCCACAAGGAAGGGCCCAGCCCTGAAAGCTCTTGCTGCTCTTCACCTACCCTTGGAACCCTATCTACAGGCACAGCAGCAGTGGGGATCTGTGCTTTCCCAGAGACGCAACATCTCATGGCGCTCGGCCGCGGCAGAGCCTCTTGCCGAAAAGGCAAACGTCCGGCTCCTTCTCCCACAAAGAAGGGCACAGCCCTAAAAGCTCTTGCTGCTCTTCACGGTGCCTTGGCGCCCTATCTACAGGCACAACAGCAGTGGGGATCTGTGCTTTCCCAGAGACGCAACATCTCATGGCGCTCAGCCACGGAAGAGCCTCTTGCCGAAAAGGCAAACGTCCGGCTACTTCTCCCACAAGGAAGGGCCCAGCCCTGAAAGCTCTTGCTGCTCTTCACCTACCCTTGGAACCCTATCTACAGGCACAGCAGCAGTGGGGATCTGTGCTTTCCCAGAGACGCAACATCTCATGGCGCTCGTCCGCGGCAGAGCCTCTTGCCGAAAAGTCAAACGTCCGGCTCCTTCTCCCACAAGGAAGGGCCCAGCCCTGAAAGCTCTTGCTGCTCTTCACGGTGCCTTGGCACCCTATCTACAGGAACAACAGCACTGGGGATCTGTGCTTTACCAGAGACGCAACAGCTCATGGCGCTCGGCCGCGGCAGAGCCTCTTGCCGAAAAGGCAAACGTCTGGCTGCTTCTCCCACGAGGAAGGGCCCAGCCCTGAAAGCTGTTGCTGCTCTTCACGGTGCCTTGGCGCCCTATCTACAGGCGCAACAGCACTGGGGATCTGTGCTTTCCCAGAGACGCAACATCTCATGGTGATCGGCCGCGGCAGAGCCTCTTGCCGAAAAGGCAAACGTCCGGCTCCTTCACCCACAAGGAAGGGCCCAGCCCTGAAAGCTCTTGCTGCTCTTCACCTACCCTTGGAACCCTATCTACAGGCACAGCAGCAGTGGGGATCTGTGCTTTCCCAGAGACGCAACAGATCATGACGCTCGGCCGCGGCAGAGCCTCTTGCCGAAAAGGCAAACGTCTGGCTTCTTCTCCCACGAGGAAGGGCCCAGCCCTGAAAGCTCTTGCTGCTCTTCACCTACCCTTGGAACCCTATCTACAGGCACAACAGCAGTGGGGATCTGTGCTTTCCCAGAGACGCAACATCTCATGGCGCTCGGCCGCGGCAGAGCCTCTTGCCGAAAAGGCAAACGTCCGGCTCCTTCTCCCACAAGGAAGGGACCAGCCCTGAAAGCTCTTGCTGCTCTTCACGGTGCCTTGGCGCCCTATCTACAGGCGCAACAGCAGTGGGGATCTGTGCTTTCCCAGAGACGCAACATCTCATGGCGCTCGGCCGCGGCAGAGCCTCTTGCCGAAAAGTCAAACGTCTGGTTCCTTCTCCCACAAGGAAGGGCCCAGCCCTGAAAGCTCTTGCTGCTCTTCACCTACCCTTGGAACCCTATCTACAGGCAGAACAACAGTGGGGATCTGTGCTTTCCCAGAGACGCAACATCTCATGAAGCTCGGTTGCGGCAGAGCCTCTTTCCAAAAAGGCAAACGTCCGGCTCCTTCTCCCACATGGAAGTTCGCAGCCCTGAAAGCTCTTGCTGCTCTTCACCTGCCCTTGGCGCCCTATCTACAGGCACAGCAGCAGTGGGGATCTGTGCTTTCCCAGAGACGCAACATCTCATGGCGCTCGGCCGCGGCAGAGCCTCTTGCCGAAAAGGCAAACGTCCGGCTCCTTCTCCCACAAGGAAGGGACCAGCCCTGAAAGCTCTTGCTGCTCTTCACGGTGCCTTGGCGCCCTATCTACAGGCGCAACAGCAGTGGGGATCTGTGCTTTCCCAGAGACGCAACATCTCACGGCTCTCGGCCACGGCAGAGCCTCTTGCCGAAAAGGCAAACGTCCGTCTCCTTCTCCCACAAGCAAGGGCCCAGCCCTGAAAGCTCTTGCTGCTCTTCACGGTGCCTTGGCGCCCTATCTACAGGCACAACAGCAGTGGGGATCTGTGCTTTCCCAGAGACGCAAGATCTCATGGCGCTCGGCCGCGGCAGAGCCTCTTGCCGAAAAGGCAAACGTCCGGCTCCTTCTCCCACAAGGAAGGGCCCAGCCCTGAAAGCTCTTGCTGCTCTTCACCTACCCTTGGAACCCTATCTACAGGCACAACAGCAGTGGGGATCTGTGCTTTCCCAGAGACGCAACATCTCATGGCGCTCGGCCGCGGCAGAGCCTCTTGCCGAAAAGGCAAACGTCCGGCTCCTTCTCCCACAAGGAAGGGCCCAGCCCTGAAAGCTCTTGCTGCTCTTCACGGTGCCTTGGCGCCCTATCTACAGGCACAACAGCAGTGGGGATCTGTGCTTTCCCAGAGACGCAACATCTCATGGCGTTCTGCCACGGAAGAGCCTCTTGCCGAAAAGGCAAACGTCCGGCTCCTTCTCCCACAAAGAAGGGCACAGCCCTAAAAGCTCTTGCTGCTCTTCACGGTGCCTTGGCGCCCTATCTACAGGCACAACAGCAGTGGGGATCTGTGCTTTCCCAGAGACGCGTCATCTCATGGCGCTCAGCCACGGAAGAGCCTCTTGCCGAAAAGGCAAACGTCCGGCTACTTCTCCCACAAGGAAGGGCCCAGCCCTGAAAGCTCTTGCTGCTCTTCACCTACCCTTGGAACCCTATCTACAGGCACAGCAGCAGTGGGGATCTGTGCTTTCCCAGAGACGCAACATCTCATGGCGCTCGGCCGCGGCAGAGCCTCTTGCCGAAAAGGCAAACGTCCGGCTCCTTCTCCCACAAGGAAGGGCCCAGCCCTGAAAGCTCTTGCTGCTCTTCACGGTGCCTTGGCACCCTATCTACAGGAACAACAGCACTGGGGATCTGTGCTTTACCAGAGACGCAACAGCTCATGGCGCTCGGCCGCGGCAGAGCCTCTTGCCGAAAAGGCAAACGTCTGGCTGCTTCTCCCACGAGGAAGGGCCCAGCCCTGAAAGCTGTTGCTGCTCTTCACGGTGCCTTGGCGCCCTATCTACAGGCGCAACAGCACTGGGGATCTGTGCTTTCCCAGAGACGCAACATCTCATGGTGATCGGCCGCGGCAGAGCCTCTTGCCGAAAAGGCAAACGTCCGGCTGCTTCTCCCACAAGCAAGGGCCCAGCCCTGAAAGCTCTTGCTGCTCTTCACCTACCCTTGGAACCCTATCTACAGGCACATCAGCAGTGGGGATCTGTGCTTTCCCAGAGACGCAAAATCTCATGGCGCTCGGTTGCGGCAGAGCCTCTTTCCAAAAAGGCAAACGTCCGGCTCCTTCTCCCAAAAGGAAGGGCCCAGCCATGAAAGCTCTTGCTGCTCTTCACCTGCCCTTGGCGCCCTATCTACAGGCACAGCAGCAGTGGGGATCTGTGCTTTCCCAGAGACGCAACATCTCATGGCGCTCGGCCGCGGCAGAGCCTCTTGCCGAAAAGGCAAACGTCCGGCTCCTTCTCCCACAAGGAAGGGACCAGCCCTGAAAGCTCTTGCTGCTCTTCACGGTGCCTTGGCGCCCTATCTACAGGCGCAACAGCACTGGGGATCTGTGCTTTCCCAGAGACGCAACATCTCATGGCGCTCGGCCGCGGCAGAGCCTCTTGCCGAAAAGGCAAACGTCCGGCTCCTTCTCCCACAAGGAAGGGCCCAGCCCTGAAAGCTCTTGCTGCTCTTCACCTACCCTTGGAACCCTATCTACAGGCACAACAGCAGTGGGGATCTGTGCTTTCCCAGAGACGCAACATCTCATGGTGCTCGGCCGTGGCAGAGGCTCTTGCCGAAAAGGCAAACGTCCGGCTCCTTCTCCCACAAGGAAGGGCCCAGCCCTGAAAGCTGTTGCTGCTCTTCACGGTGCCTTGGCGCCCTATCTACAGGCACAGCAGCAGTGGGGATCTGTGCTTTCCCAGAGACGCAACAGCTCATGGCGCTCGGCCGCGGCGCAGCCTCTTGCCGAAAAGGCAAACGTCCGGCTCCTTCTCCCACAAGGAAGGGCCCAGCCCTGAAAGCTCTTGCTGCTCTTCACGGTGCCTTGGCGCCCTATCTACAGGCAGAACAACAGTGGGGATCTGTGCTTTCCCAGAGACGCAAGATCTCATGGCGCTCGGCCGCGGCAGAGCCTCTTTCCAAAAAGGCAAACGTCCGTCTCCTTCTCCCACATGGAAGTTCGCAGCCCTGAAAGCTCTTGCTGCTCTTCACGGTGCCTTGGCGCCCTATCTACAGGCGCAACAGCAGTGGGGATCTGTGCTTTCCCAGAGACGCAACATCTCATGGTGCTTGGCCGCGGCAGAGCCTCTTGCCGAAAAGGCAAACGTCCGGCTCCTTCTCCCACAAGGAAGGGCCCAGCCCTGAAAGATGTTGCTGCTCTTCACGGTGCCTTGGCGCCCTATCTACAGTCACAACAACAGTGGGGATCTGTGCTTTCCCAGAGACGCAAAATCTCATGGTGCTCGGCCGCGGCAGAGCCTCTTGCCGAAAAGGAAAACGTCCGGCTCCTTCTCCCACAAGGAAGGGCACAGCCCTTAAAGCTCTTGCTGCTCTTCACCTACCCTTGGAACCCTATCTACAGGCACAACAGCAGTGGGGATCTGTGCTTTCCCAGAGACGCAACATATCATGGCGCTCGGTTGCGGCAGAGCCTCTTTCCAAAAAGGCAAACGTCCGGCTCCTTCTCCCACATGGAAGTTCACAGCCGTGAAAGCTCTTGCTGCTCTTCACCTGCCCTTGGCGCCCTATCTACAGGCACAGCAGCAGTGGGGATCTGTGCTTTCCCAGAGACGCAACATCTCATGGCGCTCGGCCGCGGCACAGCCTCTTGCCGAAAAGGCAAACGTCCGGCTCCTTCTCCCACAAGGAAGGGCCCAGCCCTGAAAGCTCTTGCTGCTCTTCACGGTGCCTTGGCGCCCTATCTACAGGCGCAACAGCAGTGGGGATCTGTGCTTTCCCAGAGACGCAACATATCATGGCGCTCGGCCGCGGCAGAGCCTCTTGCCGAAAAGGCAAACGTCCGGCTACCTCTCTCACAAGGAAGGGCCCAGCCCTGAAAGCTCTTGCTGCTCTTCACCTACCCTTGGAACCCTATCTACAGGCACAACAGCAGTGGGGATCTGTGCTTTCCCAGAGACGCAACATCTCATGGCGCTCGGCCGTGGCAGAGGCTCTTGCCGAAAAGGCAAACGTCCGGCTCCTTCTCCCACAAGGAAGGGCCCAGCCCTGAAAGCTGTTGCTGCTCTTCACGGTGCCTTGGCGCCCTATCTACAGGCACAGCAGCAGTGGGGATCTGTGCTTTCCCAGAGACGCAACAGCTCATGGCGCTCGGCCGCGGCGCAGCCTCTTGCCGAAAAGGCAAACGTCCGGCTCCTTCTCCCACAAGGAAGGGCCCAGCCCTGAAAGCTCTTGCTGCTCTTCACGGTGCCTTGGCGCCCTATCTACAGGCAGAACAACAGTGGGGATCTGTGCTTTCCCAGAGACGCAACATCTCATGGCGCTCGGCCGCGGCAGAGCCTCTTTCCAAAAAGGCAAACGTCCGTCTCCTTCTCCCACATGGAAGTTCACAGCCCTGAAAGCTCTTGCTGCTCTTCACCTGCCCTTGGCACCCTATCTACAGGCACAGCAGCAGTGGGGATCTGTGCTTTCCCAGAGACACAACATCTCATGGCGCTCGGCCGCGGCAGAGCCTCTTGCCGAAAAGTCAAACGTCCGGCTCCTTCTCCCACAAGGAAGGGCCCAGCCCTGAAAACTCTTGCTGCTCTTCACGGTGCCTTGGCGCCCTATCTACAGGTGCAACAGCAGTGGGGATCTGTGCTTTCCCAGAGACGCAACATCTCATGGTGATCGGCCGCGGCAGAGCCTCTTGCCGAAAAGGCAAACGTCCGGCTCCTTCTCCCACAAGGAAGGGCCCAGCCCTGAAAGATGTTGCTGCTCTTCACGGTGCCTTGGCGCCCTATCTACAGGTACAACAGCAGTGGGGATCTGTGCTTTCCCAGAGACGCAACATCTCATGGTGCTCGGCCACGGCAGAGCCTCTTGCCGAAAAGGCAAACGTCCGGCTCCTTCTCCCACAAGGAAGGGCACAGCCATGAAAGCGCTTGCTGCTCTTCACCTACCCTTGGAACCCTATCTACAGGCACAACAACAGTGGGGATCTGTGCTTTCCCAGAGACGCAACATCTCATGGTGATCGGCCGCGGCAGAGCCTCTTGCCGAAAAGGCAAACGTCCGGCTCCTTCTCCCACAAGGAAGGGACCAGCCCTGAAAGCTCTTGCTGCTCTTTAAGGTGCCTTGGTGCCCTACCTACAGGAACAACAGCAGTGGGGATCTGTGCTTTCCCACAGACGCAACATCTCATGGCGCTCGGCCGTGGCAGAGCCTCTTGCCGAAAAGGCAAACGTCCGGCTCCTTCTCCCACAAGGAAGGGACCAGCCCTGAAAGCTCTTGCTGCTCTTCACGGTGCCTTGGCACCCTATATACAGGAACAACAGCACTGGGGATCTGTGCTTTCCCAGAGACGCAACAGCTCATGGCGCTCGACCGCGGCATAGCCGCTTGCCGAAAAGGCAAACGTCTGGCTGCTTCTCCCACAAGGAAGGGCCCAGCCCTGAAAGCTCTTGCTCCTCTTCGCCTAACCTTGGAACACTATCTACAGGCACAACAGCACTGGAGATCTGTGCTTTCCCAGAGACGCAAGATCTCATGGCGCTCGGCCGCGGCAGAGCCTCTTTCCAAAAAGGCAAACGTCCGTCTCCTTCTCCCACATGGAAGTTCGCAGCCCTGAAAGCTCTTGCTGCTCTTCACGGTGCCTTGGCGCCCTATCTACAGGCGCAACAGCAGTGGGGATCTGTGCTTTCCCAGAGACGCAACATCTCATGGTGCTTGGCCGCGGCAGAGCCTCTTGCCGAAAAGGCAAACGTCCGGCTCCTTCTCCCACAAGGAAGGGCCCAGCCCTGAAAGATGTTGCTGCTCTTCACGGTGCCTTGGCGCCCTATCTACAGTCACAACAACAGTGGGGATCTGTGCTTTCCCAGAGACGCAAAATCTCATGGTGCTCGGCCGCGGCAGAGCCTCTTGCCGAAAAGGAAAACGTCCGGCTCCTTCTCCCACAAGGAAGGGCACAGCCCTTAAAGCTCTTGCTGCTCTTCACCTACCCTTGGAACCCTATCTACAGGCACAACAGCAGTGGGGATCTGTGCTTTCCCAGAGACGCAACATCTCATGGCGCTCGGTTGCGGCAGAGCCTCTTTCCAAAAAGGCAAACGTCCGGCTCCTTCTCCCACATGGAAGTTCGCAGCCGTGAAAGCTCTTGCTGCTCTTCACCTGCCCTTGGCGCCCTATCTACAGGCACAGCAGCAGTGGGGATCTGTGCTTTCCCAGAGACGCAACATCTCATGGCGCTCGGCCGCGGCACAGCCTCTTGCCGAAAAGGCAAACGTCCGGCTCCTTCTCCCACAAGGAAGGGCCCAGCCCTGAAAGCTCTTGCTGCTCTTCACGGTGCCTTGGCGCCCTATCTACAGGCGCAACAGCAGTGGGGATCTGTGCTTTCCCAGAGACGCAACATATCATGGCGCTCGGCCGCGGCAGAGCCTCTTGCCGAAAAGGCAAACGTCCGGCTACCTCTCTCACAAGGAAGGGCCCAGCCCTGAAAGCTCTTGCTGCTCTTCACCTACCCTTGGAACCCTATCTACAGGCACAACAGCAGTGGGGATCTGTGCTTTCCCAGAGACGCAACATCTCATGGCGCTCGGCCGTGGCAGAGGCTCTTGCCGAAAAGGCAAACGTCCGGCTCCTTCTCCCACAAGGAAGGGCCCAGCCCTGAAAGCTGTTGCTGCTCTTCACGGTGCCTTGGCGCCCTATCTACAGGCACAGCAGCAGTGGGGATCTGTGCTTTCCCAGAGACGCAACAGCTCATGGCGCTCGGCCGCGGCGCAGCCTCTTGCCGAAAAGGCAAACGTCCGGCTCCTTCTCCCACAAGGAAGGGCCCAGCCCTGAAAGCTCTTGCTGCTCTTCACGGTGCCTTGGCGCCCTATCTACAGGCAGAACAACAGTGGGGATCTGTGCTTTCCCAGAGACGCAACATCTCATGGCGCTCGGCCGCGGCAGAGCCTCTTTCCAAAAAGGCAAACGTCCGTCTCCTTCTCCCACATGGAAGTTCGCAGCCCTGAAAGCTCTTGCTGCTCTTCACCTGCCCTTGGCGCCCTATCTACAGGCACAGCAGCAGTGGGGATCTGTGCTTTCCCAGAGACACAACATCTCATGGCGCTCGGCCGCGGCAGAGCCTCTTGCCGAAAAGTCAAACGTCCGGCTCCTTCTCCCACAAGGAAGGGCCCAGCCCTGAAAACTCTTGCTGCTCTTCACGGTGCCTTGGCGCCCTATCTACAGGCGCAACAGCACTGGGGATCTGTGCTTTCCCAGAGACGCAACATCTCATGGTGATCGGCCGCGGCAGAGCCTCTTGCCGAAAAGGCAAACGTCCGGCTCCTTCTCCCACAAGGAAGGGCCCAGCCCTGAAAGATGTTGCTGCTCTTCACGGTGCCTTGGCGCCCTATCTACAGGTACAACAGCACTGGGGATCTGTGCTTTCCCAGAGACGCAACATCTCATGGTGCTCGGCCACGGCAGAGCCTCTTGCCGAAAAGGCAAACGTCCGGCTCCTTCTCCCACAAGGAAGGGCACAGCCCTTAAAGCGCTTGCTGCTCTTCACCTACCCTTGGAACCCTATCTACAGGCACAACAACAGTGGGGATCTGTGCTTTCCCAGAGACGCAACATCTCATGGTGATCGGCCGCGGCAGAGCCTCTTGCCGAAAAGGCAAACGTCCGGCTCCTTCTCCCACAAGGAAGGGACCAGCCCTGAAAGCTCTTGCTGCTCTTTAAGGTGCCTTGGTGCCCTACCTACAGGAACAACAGCAGTGGGGATCTGTGCTTTCCCACAGACGCAACATCTCATGGCGCTCGGCCGTGGCAGAGCCTCTTGCCGAAAAGGCAAACGTCCGGCTCCTTCTCCCACAAGGAAGGGACCAGCCCTGAAAGCTCTTGCTGCTCTTCACGGTGCCTTGGCACCCTATATACAGGAACAACAGCACTGGGGATCTGTGCTTTCCCAGAGACGCAACAGCTCATGGCGCTCGACCGCGGCATAGCCGCTTGCCGAAAAGGCAAACGTCTGGCTGCTTCTCCCACAAGGAAGGGCCCAGCCCTGAAAGCTCTTGCTCCTCTTCGCCTAACCTTGGAACACTATCTACAGGCACAACAGCACTGGAGATCTGTGCTTTCCCAGAGTCGCAACATCTCATGGCGCTCGGCCGCGGCAGAGCCTCTTGCCGAAAAGGCAAACGTCCGGCTCCTTCTCCCACAAGGAAGGGCCCAGCCCTGAAAGCTCTTGCTGCTCTTCACGGTGCCTTGGCGCCCTATCTACAGGCGCAACAGCACTGGGGATCTGTGCTTTCCCAGAGACGCAACATCTCATGGTGCTCGGGCCGCTGCAGAGCCTCTTGCCGAAAAGGCAAACGTCCGGCTCCTTCTCCCACGAGGAAGGGCCCAGCCCTGAAAGATGTTGCTGCTCTTCACGGTGCCTTGGCGCCCTATCTACAGTCACAACAGCACTGGGGATCTGTGCTTTCCCAGAGACGCAACATCTCATGGTGCTCGCCGCGGCAGAGCCTCTTGCCGAAAGGAAAACGTCCGGATCCTTCTCCCACAAGGAAGGGCACAGCCCTTAAAGCTCTTGCTGCTCTTCACCTACCCTTGGAACCCTATCTACAGGCACAACAGCAGTGGGGATCTGTGCTTTCCAGAGACGCAACATCTCATGGCGCTCGGTTGCGGCAGAGCCTCTTTCCAAAAAGGCAAACGTCCGGCTCCTTCTCCCACATGGAAGTTCGCAGCCGTGAAAGCTCTCCTGCTCTTCACCTGCACTTGGCGCCCTATCTACAGGCACAGCAGCAGTGGGGATCTGTGCTTTCCCAGAGACGCAACATCTCATGGCGCTCGGCCGCGGCAGAGCCTCTTGCCGAAAAGGCAAACGTCCGGCTCCTTCTCCCACAAGGAAGGGCCCAGCCCTGAAAGCTCTTGCTGCTCTTCACGGTGCCTTGGCGCCCTATCTACAGGCACAACAGCAGTGGGGATCTGTGCTTTCCCAGAGACGCAACATATCATGGCGCTCGTCCGCGGCAGAGCCTCTTGCCGAAAAGGCAAACGTCCGGCTACCTCTCTCACAAGGAAGGGCCCAGCCCTGAAAGCTCTTGCTGCTCTTCACCTACCCTTGGAACCCTATCTACAGGCACAACAGCAGTGGGGATCTGTGCTTTCCCAGAGACGCAACATCTCATGGTGCTCGGCCGTGGCAGAGGCTCTTGCCGAAAAGGCAAACGTCCGGCTCCTTCTCCCACAAGGAAGGGCCCAGCCCTGAAAGCTCTTGCTGCTCTTCACGGTGCCTTGGCGCCCTATCTACAGGCACAGCAGCAGTGGGGATCTGTGCTTTCCCAGAGACGCAACAGCTCATGGCGCTCGGCCGCGGCGCAGCCTCTTGCCGAAAAGGCAAACGTCCGGCTCCTTCTCCCACAAGGAAGGGCCCAGCCCTGAAAGCTCTTGCTGCTCTTCACGGTGCCTTGGCGCCCTATCTACAGGCAGAACAACAGTGGGGATCTGTGCTTTCCCAGAGACGCAAGATCTCATGGCGCTCGGCCGCGGCAGAGCCTCTTTCCAAAAAGGCAGACGTCCGTCTCCTTCTCCCACATGGAAGTTCGCAGCCCTGAAAGCTCTTGCTGCTCTTCACCTGCCCTTGGCGCCCTATCTACAGGCACAGCAGCAGTGGGGATCTGTGCTTTCCCAGAGACGCAACATCTCATGGTGCTCGGCCGCGGCAGAGCCTCTTGCCGAAAAGGCAAACGTCCGGCTCCTTCTCCCACAAGGAAGGGCCCAGCCCTAAAAGATGTTGCTGCTCTTCACGGTGCCTTGGCGCCCTATCTACAGGCACAACAGCACTGGGGATCTGTGCTTTCCCAGAGACGCAACATCTCATGGTGCTCGGCCACGGCAGAGCCTCTTGCCGAAAAGGCAAACGTCCGGCTCCTTCTCCCACAAGGAAGGGCACAGCCCTTAAAGCGCTTGCTGCTCTTCACCTACCCTTGGAACCCTATCTACAGGCACAACAACAGTGGGGATTTGTGCTTTCCCAGAGACGCAACATCTCATGGTGATCGGCCGCGGCAGAGCCTCTTGCCGAAAAGGCAAACGTCCGGCTCCTTCTCCCACAAGGAAGGGCACAGCCCTTAAAGCTCTTGCTGCTCTTCACCTACCCTTGGAACCCTATCTACACGCTCAACAGCACTGGGGATCTGTGCTTTCCCAGAGACGCAACATCTCATGGCACTCGGCCGCGGCAGAGCCTCTTGCCGAAAAGGCAAACGTCCGGCTCCTTCTCCCACAAGGAAGGGACCAGCCCTGAAAGCTCTTGCTGCTCTTTAAGGTGCCTTGGCGCCCTACCTACAGGAACAACAGCAGTGGGGATCTGTGCTTTCCCAGAGACGCAACATCTCATGGCGCTCGGCCGCGGCAGAGCCTCTTGCCGAAAAGTCAAACGTCCGGCTCCTTCTCCCACAAGGAAGGGACCAGCCCTGAAAGCTCTTGCTGCTCTTCACGGTGCCTTGGCACCCTATCTACAGGAACAACAGCACTGGGGATATGTGCTTTACCAGAGACGCAACAGCTCATGGCGCTCGACCACGGCATAGCCTCTTGCCGAAAAGGCAAACGTCTGGCTGCTTCTCCCACGAGGAAGGGCCCAGCCCTGAAAGCTCTTGCTCCTCTTCACCTAACCTTGGAACACTATCTACAGGCACAACAGCACTGGGGATCTGTGCTTTCCCAGAGACGCAACATCTCATGGCGCTCGGCCGCGGCAGAGCCTCTTGCCGAAAAGGCAAACGTCCGGCTCCTTCTCCCACAAGGAAGGGACCAGCCCTGAAAGCTCTTGCTGCTCTTCACGGTGCCTTGGCGCCCTATCTACAGGCGCAACAGCACTGGGGATCTGTGCTTTCCCAGAGACGCAACATCTCATGGTGATCGGCCGCGGCAGAGCCTCTTGCCGAAAAGGCAAACGTCCGGCTCCTTCTCCCACAAGGAAGGGCCCAGCCCTGAAAGATGTTGCTGCTCTTCACGGTGCCTTGGCGCCCTATCTACAGGCACAACAGCAGTGGGGATCTGTGCTTTCCCAGAGACGCAACATCTCATGGTGCTCGGCCACGGCAGAGCCTCTTGCCGAAAAGGCAAACGTCCGGCTCCTTCTCCCACAAGGAAGGGCACAGCCCTTAAAGCCCTTGCTGCTCTTCACCTACCCTTGGAACCCTATCTACAGGCACAACAACAGTGGGGATCTGTGCTTTCCCAGAGACGCTACATCTCATGGCGCTCGGCCGCGGCAGAGCCTCTTGCCGAAAAGGCAAACGTCCGGCTCCTTCTCCCACAAGGAAGGGCACAGCCCTTAAAGCTCTTGCTGCTCTTCACCTACCCTTGGAACCCTATCTACAGGCACAACAGCACTGGGGATCTGTGCTTTCCCAGAGACGCAACATCTCATGGCGCTCGGCCGCGGCAGAGCCTCTTGCCGAAAAGGCAAACGTCCGGCTCCTTCTCCCACAAGGAAGGGCCCAGCCCTGAAAGCTCTTGCTGCTCTTTAAGGTGCCTTGGTGCCCTACCTACAGGAACAACAGCAGTGGGGATCTGTACTTTCCCAGAGACGCAACATCTCATGGCGCTCGGCCGCGGCAGAGCCTCTTGCCGAAAAGGCAAACGTCCGGCTCCTTCTCCCACAAGGAAGGGCCCAGCCCTGAAAGCTCTTGCTGCTCTTCACGGTGCCTTGGCACCCTATCTACAGGAACAACAGCAGTGGGGATCTGTGCTTTCCCAGAGACGCAACAGATCATGGCGCTCGGCCGCGGCAGAGCCTCTTGCCGAAAAGGCAAACGTCTGGCTGCTTCTCCCACGAGGAAGGGCCCAGCCCTGAAAGCTGTTGCTGCTCTTCACCTACCCTTGGAACCCTATCTACAGGCACAGCAGCAGTGGGGATCTGTGCTTTTCCAGAGACGCAACATCTCATGGCGCTCGGCCGCGGCAGAGCCTCTTGCCGAAAAGGCAAACGTCCGGCTCCTTCTCCCACAAGGAAGGGCCCAGCCCTGAAAGCTCTTGCTGCTCTTCACGGTGCCTTGGCGCCCTATCTACAGGCGCAACAGCAGTGGGGATCTGTGCTTTCCCAGAGACGCAACATCTCATGGCGCTTGGCCGCGGCAGAGCCTCTTGCCGAAAAGTCAAACGTCTGGTTCCTTCTCCCACAAGGAAGGGCCCAGCCCTGAAAGCTCTTGCTGCTCTTCACCTACCCTTGGAACCCTATCTACAGGCACAGCAGCAGTGGGGATCTGTGCTTTCCCAGAGACGCAACATCTCATGGCGCTCGGCCGCGGCAGAGCCTATTTCCAAAAAGGCAAACGTCCGGCTCCTTCTCCCACATGGAAGTTCGCAGCCCTGAAAGCTCTTGCTGCTCTTCACCTGCCCTTGGCGCCCTATCTACAGGCACAGCAGCAGTGGGGATCTGTGCTTTCCCAGAGACGCAACATCTCATCCCGCTTGGCCGCGGCAGAGCCTCTTGCCGAAAAGGCAAACGTCCGGCTCCTTCTCCCACAAGGAAGGGACCAGCCCTGAAAGCTCTTGCTGCTCTTCACGGTGCCTTGGCGCCCTATCTACAGGCGCAACAGCAGTGGGGATCTGTGCTTTCCCAGAGACGCAACATCTCACGGCGCTCGGCCACGGCAGAGCCTCTTGCCGAAAAGGCAAACGTCCGGCTCCTTCTCCCACAAGCAAGGGCCCAGCCCTGAAAGCTGTTGCTGCTCTTCACGGTGCCTTGGCGCCCTATCTACAGGCACAACAGCACTGGGGATCTGTGCTTTCCCAGAGACGCAACATCTCATGGCGCTCGGCCGCGGCAGAGCCTCTTGCCGAAAAGGCAAACGTCCGGCTCCTTCTCCCACAAGGAAGGGCCCAGCCCTAAAAGCTCTTGCTGCTCTTCACGGTGCCTTGGCGCCCTATCTACAGTCACAACAGCAGTGGGGATCTGTGCTTTCCCAGAGACGCAACAGCTCATGGCGCTCAGCCACGGAAGAGCCTCTTGCCGAAAAGGCAAACGTCCGGCTCCTTCTCCCACAAGGAAGGGCCCAGCCCTGAAAGCTCTTGCTGCTCTTCACCTACCCTTGGAACCCTATCTACAGGCGCAACAGCAGTGGGGATCTGTGCTTTCCCAGAGACGCAACATCTCATGGCGCTCGGCCGCGGCAGAGCCTCTTGCCGAAAAGGCAAACGTCCGGCTCCTTCTCCCACAAGGAAAAGCCCAGCCCTGAAAGCTCTTGCTGCTCTTCACGGTGCCTTGGCACCCTATCTACAGGAACAACAGCACTGGGGATCTGTGCTTTACCAGAGACGCAACAGCTCATGGCGCTCGGCCGCGGCAGAGCCTCTTGCCGAAAAGGCAAACGTCTGGCTGCTTCTCCCACGAGGAAGGGCCCAGCCCTGAAAGCTGTTGCTGCTCTTCACCTACCCTTGGAACCCTATCTACAGGCACAACAGCAGTGGGGATCTGTGCTTTCCCAGAGACGCAAAATCTCATGGCGCTCGGCCGCGGTAGAGCCTCTTGCCGAAAAGGCAAACGTCCGGCTCCTTCTCCCACAAGGAAGGGACCAGCCCTGAAAGCTCTTGCTGCTCTTCACGGTGCCTTGGCGCCCTATCTACAGGCGCAACAGCAGTGGGGATCTGTGCTTTCCCAGAGACGCAACATCTCATGGTGATCGGCCGCGGCAGAGCCTCTTGCCGAAAAGGCAAACGTCCGGCTCCTTCTCCCACAAGGAAGGGCACAGCCCTTAAAGCCCTTGCTGCTCTTCACCTACCCTTGGAACCCTATCTACAGGCACAACAGCACTGGGGATCTGTGCTTTCCCAGAGACGCAACATCTCATGGTGCTCGGCCACGGCAGAGCCTCTTGCCGAAAAGGCAAACGTCCGGCTCCTTCTCCCACAAGGAAGGGCACAGCCCTTAAAGCGCTTGCTGCTCTTCACCTACCCTTGGAACCCTATCTACAGGCACAACAACAGTGGGGATTTGTGCTTTCCCAGAGACGCAACATCTCATGGTGATCGGCCGCGGCAGAGCCTCTTGCCGAAAAGGCAAACGTCCGGCTCCTTCTCCCACAAGGAAGGGCACAGCCCTTAAAGCTCTTGCTGCTCTTCACCTACCCTTGGAACCCTATCTACACGCTCAACAGCACTGGGGATCTGTGCTTTCCCAGAGACGCAACATCTCATGGCACTCGGCCGCGGCAGAGCCTCTTGCCGAAAAGGCAAACGTCTGGCTCCTTCTCCCACAAGGAAGGGACCAGCCCTGAAAGCTCTTGCTGCTCTTTAAGGTGCCTTGGCGCCCTACCTACAGGAACAACAGCAGTGGGGATCTGTGCTTTCCCAGAGACGCAACATCTCATGGCGCTCGGCCGCGGCAGAGCCTCTTGCCGAAAAGGCAAACGTCCGGCTCCTTCTCCCACAAGGAAGGGACCAGCCCTGAAAGCTCTTGCTGCTCTTCACGGTGCCTTGGCGCCCTATCTACAGGCGCAACAGCAGTGGGGATCTGTGCTTTCCCAGAGACGCAACATCTCATGGTGATCGGCCGCGGCAGAGCCTCTTGCCGAAAAGGCAAACGTCCGGCTCCTTCTCCCACAAGGAAGGGCCCAGCACTGAAAGCTCTTGCTGCTCTTCACCTACCCTTGGAACCCTATCTACAGGCACAACAGCACTGGGGATCTGTGCTTTCCCAGAGACGCAACATCTCATGGCGCTCGGCCGCGGCAGAGCCTCTTGCCGAAAAGGCAAACGTCTGGTTCCTTCTCCCACAAGGAAGGGCCCAGCCCTGAAAGCTCTTGCTGCTCTTCACCTACCCTTGGAACCCTATCTACAGGCAGAACAACAGTGGGGATCTGTGCTTTCCCAGAGACGCAACATCTCATGGCGCTCGGTTGCGGCAGAGCCTCTTTCCAAAAAGGCAAACGTCCGGCTCCTTCTCCCACAAGGAAGGGCCCAGCCATGAAAGCTCTTGCTGCTCTTCACCTGCCCTTGGCGCCCTATCTACAGGCACAGCAGCAGTGGGGATCTGTGCTTTCCCAGAGACGCAACATCTCATGGCGCTCGGCCACGGCAGAGCCTCTTGCCGAAAAGGCAAACGTCCGGCTCCTTCTCCCACAAGGAAGGGCCCAGCCCTAAAAGCTCTTGCTCCTCTTCACCTACCCTTGGAACACTATCTACAGGCACAACAGCACTGGGGATCTGTGCTTTCCCAGAGACGCAACATCTCATGGCGCTCGGCCGCGGCAGAGCCTCTTGCCGAAAAGGCAAACGTCCGGCTCCTTCTCCCACAAGGAAGGGCCCAGCCCTGAAAGCTCTTGCTGCTCTTCACGGTGCCTTGGCGCCCTATCTACAGGCGCAACAGCAGTGGGGATCTGTGCTTTCCCAGAGACGCAACATCTCATGGTGCTCGGCCACGGCAGAGCCTCTTGCCGAAAAGGCAAACGTCCGGCTCCTTCTCCCACAAGGAAGGGACCAGCCCTGAAAGATGTTGCTGCTCTTCACGGTGCCTTGGCGCCCTATCTACATTCACAACAGCAGTGGGGATCTGTGCTTTCCCAGAGACGCAACATCTCATGGTGCTCGGCCACGGCAGAGCCTCTTGCCGAAAAGGCAAACGTCCGGCTCCTTCTCCCACAAGGAAGGGCCCAGCCCTAAAAGCTCTTGCTGCTCTTCACGGTGCCTTGGCGCCCTATCTACAGTCACAACAGCAGTGGGGATCTGTGCTTTCCCAGAGACGCAAGATCTCATGGCGCTCAGCCACGGAAGAGCCTCTTGCCGAAAAGGCAAACGTCCGGCTCCTTCTCCCACAAGGAAGGGCCCAGCCCTGAAAGCTCTTGCTGCTCTTCACGGTGCCTTGGCACCCTATCTACAGGAACAACAGCACTGGGGATCTGTGCTTTACCAGAGACGCAACAGCTCATGGCGCTCGGCCGCGGCAGAGCCTCTTGCCGAAAAGGCAAACGTCTGGCTGCTTCTCCCACAAGGAAGGGCCCAGCCCTGAAAGCTGTTGCTGCTCTTCACCTACCCTTGGAACCCTATCTACAGGCACAACAGCAGTGGGGATCTGTGCTTTCCCAGAGACGCAAAATCTCATGGCGCTCGGCCGCGGTAGAGCCTCTTGCCGAAAAGGCAAACGTCCGGCTCCTTCTCCCACAAGGAAGGGCCCAGCCCTGAAAGCTCTTGCTGCTCTTCACGGTGCCTTGGCGCCCTATCTACAGGCGCAACAGCAGTGGGGATCTGTGCTTTCCCAGAGACGCAACATCTCATGGTGATCGGCCGCTGTAGAGCCTCTTGCCGAAAAGGCAAACGTCCGGCTCCTTCTCCCACAAGGAAGGGCCCAGCCCTGAAAGCTCTTGCTGCTCTTCACCTACCCTTGGAACCCTATCTACAGGCACAACAGCACTGGGGATCTGTGCTTTCCCAGAGACGCAACATCTCATGGCGCTCGGCCGCGGCAGAGCCTCTTGCCGAAAAGGCAAACGTCTGGTTCCTTCTCCCACAAGTAAGGGCCCAGCCCTGAAAGCTCTTGCTGCTCTTCACCTACCCTTGGAACCCTATCTACAGGCAGAACAACAGTGGGGATCTGTGCTTTCCCAGAGACGCAACATCTCATGGCGCTCGGTTACGGCAGAGCCTCTTGCCGAAAAGGCAAACGTCCGGCTCCTTCTCCCACAAGGAAGGGCCCAGCCATGAAAGCTCTTGCTGCTCTTCACCTGCCCTTGGCGCCCTATCTACAGGCACAGCAGCAGTGGGGATCTGTGCTTTCCCAGAGACGCAACATCTCATGGCGCTCGGCCACGGCAGAGCCTCTTGCCGAAAAGGCAAACGTCTGGCTCCTTCTCCCACGAGGAAGGGCCCAGCCCTGAAAGCTGTTGCTGCTCTTCACCTACCCTTGGAACCCTATCTACAGGCACAACAGCACTGGGGATCTGTGCTTTCCCAGAGAGGCAACATCTCATGGCGCTCAGCCGCGGCAGAGCCTCTTGCCGAAAAGGCAAACGTCTGGTTCCTTCTCCCACAAGGAAGGGCCCAGCCCTGAAAGCTGTTGCTGCTCTTCACCTACCCTTGGAACCCTATCTACAGGCAGAACAACAGTGGGGATCTGTGCTTTCCCAGAGACGCAACATCTCATGGCGCTCGGTTGCGGCAGAGCCTCTTTCCAAAAAGGCAAACGTCCGGCTCCTTCTCCCACATGGAAGTTCGCAGCCCTGAAAGCTCTTGCTGCTCTTCACCTGCCCTTGGCGCCCTATCTACAGGCACAGCAGCAGTGGGGATCTGTGCTTTCCCAGAGACGCAACATCTCATGGCGCTCGGCCGCGGCAGAGCCTCTTGCCGAAAAGGCAAACGTCCGGCTCCTTCTCCCACTAGGAAGGGACCAGCACTGAAAGCTCTTGCTGCTCTTCACGATGCCTTGGCACCCTATCTACAGGCACAGCAGCAGTGGGGATCTGTGCTTTCCCAGAGACACAACATCTCATGGTGCTCGGCCGCGGCAGAGCCTCTTGCCGAAAAGGCAAACGTCCGGCTCCTTCTCCCACTAGGAAGGGACCAGCCCTGAAAGCTCTTGCTGCTCTTCACCTGCCCTTGGCGCCCTATCTACAGGCACAGCAGCAGTGGGGATCTGTGCTTTCCCAGAGACGCAACATCTCATGGCGTTCGGCCGCGGCAGAGCCTCTTGCCGAAAAGGCAAACGTCCGGCTCCTTCTCCCACAAGGAAAGGCCCAGCCCTGAAAGCTCTTGCTGCTCTTCACCTGCCCTTGGCACCCTATCTACAGGCACAGCAGCAGTGGGGATCTGTGCTTTCCCAGAGACACAACATCTCATGGCGCTCGGCCGCGGCAGAGCCTCTTGCCGAAAAGGCAAACGTCCGGCTCCTTCTCCCACAAGGAAGGGCCCAGCCCTGAAAGCTCTTGCTGCTCTTCACGGTGCCTTGGCGCCCTATCTACAGGCGCAACAGCAGTGGGGATCTGTGCTTTCCCAGAGACGCAACATCTCATGGCGCTCGGCCGCGGCAGAGCCTCTTGCCGAAAAGGCAAACGTCTGGCTCCTTCTCCCACAAGGAAGGGCCCAGCCCTGAAAGATGTTGCTGCTCTTCACGGTGCCTTGGCGCCCTATCTACAGGCAGAGCAGCAGTGGGGATCTGTGCTTTCCCAGAGACGCAACATCTCATGGCGCTCGGCCACGGCAGAGCCTCTTGCCGAAAAGGCAAACGTCCGGCTCCTTCTCCCACAAGGAAGGGCACAGCCCTTAAAGCTGTTGCTGCTCTTCACCTACCCTTGGAACCCTATCTACAGGCACAACAACAGTGGGGATCTGTGCTTTCCCAGAGACGCAACATCTCATGGTGATCGGCCGCGGCAGAGCCTCTTGCCGAAAAGGCAAACGTCCGGCTCCTTCTCCCACAAGGAAGGGCACAGCCCTTAAAGCTCTTGCTGCTCTTCACCTACCCTTGGAACCCTATCTACACGCTCAACAGCAGTGGGGATCTGTGCTTTCCCAGAGACGCAACATCTCATGGCGCTCGGCCGCGGCAGAGCCTCTTGCCGAAAAGGCAAACGTCCGGCTCCTTCTCCCACAAGGAAGGGCCCAGCCCTAAAAGCTCTTGCTGCTCTTCACGGTGCCTTGGCACCCTATCTACAGGAACAACAGCACTGGGGATCTGTGCTTTACCAGAGACGCAACAGATCATGGCGCTCGGCCGCGGCAGAGCCTCTTGCCGAAAAGGCAAACGTCCGGCTCCTTCTCCCACGAGGAAGGGCCCAGCCCTGAAAGCTGTTGCTGCTCTTCACCTACCCTTGGAACCCTATCTACAGGCACAACAGCACTGGGGATCTGTGCTTTCCCAGAGACGCAACATCTCATGGCGCTCGGCCGCGGCAGAGCCTCTTGCCGAAAAGGCAAACGTCCGGCTCCTTCTCCCACAAGGAAGGGCCCAGCCCTGAAAGCTCTTGCTGCTCTTCACGGTGCCTTGGCGCCCTATCTACAGGCGCAACAGCAGTGGGGATCTGTGCTTTCCCAGAGACGCAACATCTCATGGCGCTCGGCCGCGGCAGAGCCTCTTGCCGAAAAGTCAAACGTCTGGTTCCTTCTCCCACAAGGAAAGGCCCAGCCCTGAAAGCTCTTGCTGCTCTTCACCTACCCTTGGAACCCTATCTACAGGCAGAACAACAGTGGGGATCTGTGCTTTCCCAGAGACGCAACATCTCATGGCGCTCGGTTGCGGCAGACCCTCTTTCCAAAAAGTCAAACGTCCGGCTCCTTCTCCCACATGGAAGTTCGCAGCCCTGAAAGCTCTTGCTGCTCTTCACCTGCCCTTGGCGCCCTATCTACAGGCACAACAGCAGTGGGGATCTGTGCTTTCCCAGAGACGCAACATCTCATGGCGCTCGGCCGCGGCAGAGCCTCTTGCCGAAAAGGCAAACGTCCGGCTCCTTCTCCCACAAGGAAGGGCCCAGCCCTGAAAGCTCTTGCTGCTCTTTAAGGTGCCTTGGCGCCCTACCTACAGAAACAACAGCAGTGGGGATCTGTCCTTTCCCAGAGACGCAACATCTCATGGCGCTCGGCCGCGGCAGAGCCTCTTGCCGAAAAGGCAAACGTCCGGCTCCTTCTCCCACAAGGAAGGGCCCAGCCCTAAAAGCTCTTGCTGCTCTTCACGGTGCCTTGGCACCCTATCTACAGGAACAACAGCACTGGGGATCTGTGCTTTCCCAGAGACGCAACATCTCACGGCGCTCGGCCACGGCAGAGCCTCTTGCCGAAAAGGCAAACGTCCGGCTCCTTCTCCCACAAGCAAGGGCCCAGCCCTGAAAGCTCTTGCTGCTCTTCACGGTGCCTTGGCGCCCTATCTACAGTCACAACAGCAGTGGGGATCTGTGCTTTCCCAGAGACGCGTCATCTCATGGCGCTCAGCCACGGAAGAGCCTCTTGCCGAAAAGGCAAACGTCCGGCTACTTCTCCCACAAGGAAGGGCCCAGCCCTGAAAGCTCTTGCTGCTCTTCACCTACCCTTGGAACCCTATCTACAGGCACAGCAGCAGTGGGGATCTGTTCTTTCCCAGAGACGCAACATCTCATGGCGCTCGGCCGCGGCAGAGCCTCTTGCCGAAAAGGCAAACGTCCGGCTCCTTCTCCCACAAGGAAGGGCACAGCCCTGAAAGCTCTTGCTGCTCTTCACGGTGCCTTGGCACCCTATCTACAGGAACAACAGCACTGGGGATCTGTGCTTTCCCAGAGACGCAACAGCTCATGGCGCTCGGCCGCGGCAGAGCCTCTTGCCGAAAAGGCAAACGTCTGGCTGCTTCTCCCACGAGGAAGGGCCCAGCCCTGAAAGCTGTTGCTGCTCTTCACGTACCCTTGGAACCCTATCTACAGGCACAACAGCAGTGGGGATCTGTGCTTTCCCACAGACGCAAAATCTCATGGCGCTCGGCCGCGGCAGAGCCTCTTGCCGAAAAGGCAAACGTCCGGCTCCTTCTCCCACAAGGAAGGGACCAGCCCTGAAATCTCTTGCTGCTCTTCACGGTGCCTTGGCGCCCTATTTACAGGCGCAACAGCAGTGGGGATCTGTGCTTTCCCAGAGACGCAACATCTCATGGTGCTCGGCCGCGGCAAAGCCTCTTGCCGAAAAGGCAAACGTCCGGCTCCTTCTCCCACAAGGAAGGGCCCAGCCCTGAAAGCTCTTGCTGCTCTTCACCTACCCTTGGAACCCTATCTATAGGCACAACAGCACTGGGGATATGTGCTTTCCCAGAGACGCAACATCTCATGGCGCTCGGCCGCGGCAGAGCCTCTTGCCGAAAAGGCAAACGTCCGGCTCCTTCTCCCACAAGGAAGGGCCCAGCCCTGAAAGCTCTTGCTGCTCTTCACGGTGCCTTGGCGCCCTATCTACAGGCACAACAGCAGTGGGGATCTGTGCTTTCCCAGAGACGCAACATCTCATGGTGCTCGGCCGCGGCAGAGCCTCTTGCCGAAAAGGCAAACGTCCGGCTCCTTCTCCCACAAGGAAGGGCACAGCCCTAAAAGCTCTTGCTGCTCTTCACGGTGCCTTGGCGCCCTATCTACAGGAACAACAGCAGTGGGGATCTGTGCTTTCCCAGAGACGCAAGATCTCATGGCGCTCGGCCGCGGCAGAGCCTCTTGCCGAAAAGGCAAACGTCCGGCTCCTTCTCCCACAAGGAAGGGCCCAGCCCTGAAAGCTCTTGCTGCTCTTCACCTACCCTTGGAACCCTATCTACAGGCACAACAGCAGTGGGTATCTGTGCTTTCCCAGAGACGCAAGATCTCATGGCGCTCGGCCGCGACAGAGCCTCTTGCCGAAAAGGCAAACGTCCGGCTCCTTCTCCCACAAGGAAGGGCCCAGCCCTGAAAGCTCTTGCTGCTCTTCACGGTGCCTTGGCGCCCTATCTACAGGCACAACAGCAGTGGGGATCTGTGCTTTCCCAGAGACGCGTCATCTCATGGCGCTCAGCCACGGAAGAGCCTCTTGCCGAAAAGGCAAACGTCCGGCTACTTCTCCCACAAGGAAGGGCCCAGCCCTGAAAGCTCTTGCTGCTCTTCACCTACCCTTGGAACCCTATCTACAGGCACAGCAGCAGTGGGGATCTGTGCTTTCCCAGAGACGCAACATCTCATGGCACTCGGCCGCGGCAGAGCCTCTTGCCGAAAAGGCAAACGTCCGGCTCCTTCTCCCACAAGGAAGGGCACAGCCCTGAAAGCTCTTGCTGCTCTTCACGGTGCCTTGGCACCCTATCTACAGGAACAACAGCACTGGGGATCTGTGCTTTCCCAGAGACGCAACAGCTCATGGCGCTCGGCCGCGGCAGAGCCTCTTGCCGAAAAGGCAAACGTCTGGCTGCTTCTCCCACGAGGAAGGGCCCAGCCCTGAAAGCTGTTGCTGCTCTTCACCTACCCTTGGAACCCTATCTACAGGCACAACAGCAGTGGGGATCTGTGCTTTCCCACAGACGCAAAATCTCATGGCGCTCGGCCGCGGCAGAGCCTCTTGCCGAAAAGGCAAACGTCCGGCTCCTTCTCCCACAAGGAAGGGACCAGCCCTGAAATCTCTTGCTGCTCTTCACGGTGCCTTGGCGCCCTATTTACAGGCGCAACAGCAGTGGGGATCTGTGCTTTCCCAGAGACGCAACATCTCATGGTGCTCGGCCGCGGCAGAGCCTCTTGCCGAAAAGGCAAACGTCCGGCTCCTTCTCCCACAAGGAAGGGCCCAGCCCTGAAAGCTCTTGCTGCTCTTCACGGTGCCTTGGCGCCCTATCTACAGGCACAACAGCAGTGGGGATCTGTGCTTTCCCAGAGACGCGTCATCTCATGGCGCTCAGCCGCGGAAGAGCCTCTTGCCGAAAAGGCAAACGTCCGGCTACTTCTCCCACAAGGAAGGGCCCAGCCCTGAAAGCTCTTGCTGCTCTTCACCTACCCTTGGAACCCTATCTACATTCACAACAGCAGTGGGGATCTGTGCTTTCCCAGAGACGCAACATCTCATGGCGCTCGGCCGCGGCAGAGCCTCTTGCCGAAAAGGCAAACGTCCGGCTCCTTCTCCCACAAGGAAGGGCCCAGCCCTGAAAGCTCTTGCTGCTCTTCACGGTGCCTTGGCGCCCTATCTACAGGCACAACAGCAGTGGGGTTCTGTGCTTTCCCAGAGACGCGTCGTCTCATGGCGCTTGGCCACGGAAGAGCCTCTTGCCGAAAAGGCAAACGTCCGGCTCCTTCTCCCACAAGGAAGGGCCCAGCCCTGAAGGCTCTTGCTGCTCTTCACCTACCCTTGGAACCCTATCTACAGGCACAACAGCAGTGGGGATCTGTGCTTTCCCAGAGACGCAACATCTCATGGTGATCGGCCGCGGCAGAGCCTCTTGCCGAAAAGGCAAACGTCCGGCTCCTTCTCCCACAAGGAAGGGCCCAGCCCTGAAAGCTCTTGCTGCTCTTCACGGTGCCTTGGCGCCCTATCTACAGGCGCAACAGCAGTGGGGATCTGTGCTTTCCCAGAGACGCAACATCTCATGGTGATCGGCCGCGGCAGAGCCTCTTGCCGAAAAGGCAAACGTCCGGCTCCTTCTCCCACAAGGAAGGGGCCAACCCTGAAAGCTGTTGCTGCTCTTCACGGTGCCTTGGCGCCCTATCTACAGGCGCAACAGCATTGGGGATCTGTGCTTTCCCAGAGACGCAACATCTCATGGCGCTCGGCCACGGCAGAGCCTCTTGCCGAAAAGGCAAACGTCCGGCTCCTTCTCCCACAAGGAAGGGCCCAGCCATGAAAGCTGCTGCTGCTCTTCACGGTGCCTTGGCGCCCTATCTACAGGAACAACAGCAGTGGGGATCTGTGCTTTCCCAGAGACGCAAGATCTCATGGCGCTCGGCCGCGGCAGAGCCTCTTGCCGAAAAGGCAAACGTCCGGCTCCTTCTCCCACAAGGAAGGGCCCAGCCCTGAAAGCTCTTGCTGCTCTTCACCTACCCTTGGAACCCTATCTACAGGCAGAACAACAGTGGGGATCTGTGCTTTCCCAGAGACGCAACATCTCATGGCGCTCGGCCACGGCAGAGCCTCTTGCCGAAAAGGCAAACGTCCGGCTCCTTCTCCCACGAGGAAGGGCCCAGCCCTGAAAGCTCTTGCTGCTCTTCACCTACCCTAGGAACCCTATCTACAGGCAGAGCAGCAGTGGGGATCTGTGCTTTCCCAGAGACGCAACATCTCATGGCGCTCGGCTGCGGCAGAGCCTCTTGCCGAAAAGGCAAACGTCCGGCTCCTTCTCCCACAAGGAAGGGCACAGCCCTAAAAGCTCTTGCTGCTCTTCACGGTGCCTTGGCGCCCTATCTACAGGCACAACAGCAGTGGGGATCTGTGCTTTCCCAGAGACGCAACATCTCATGGCGCTCGGCCGCGGCAGAGCCTCTTGCCGAAAAGGCAAACGTCCGGCTCCTTCTCCCACAAGGAAGGGCCCAGCCCTGAAAGCTCTTGCTGCTCTTCACCTACCCTTGGAACCCTATCTACAGGCACAACAGCACTGGGGATCTGTGCTTTCCCAGAGACGCAACATCTCATGGCGCTCGGCCGCGGCAGAGCCTCTTGCCGAAAAGGCAAACGTCCGGCTCCTTCTCCCACAAGGAAGGGCCCAGCCCTGAAAGCTCTTGCTGCTCTTCACGGTGCCTTGGCGCCCTATCTACAGGCACAACAGCAGTGGGGATCTGTGCTTTCCCAGAGACGCGTCATCTCATGGCGCTTGGCCGCGGCAGAGCCTCTTGCCGAAAAGGCAAACGTCCGGCTACTTCTCCCACAAGGAAGGGCCCAGCCCTGAAAGCTCTTGCTGCTCTTCACCTACCCTTGGAACCCTATCTACAGGCACAACAGCAGTGGGGATCTGTGCTTTCCCAGAGACGCAACATCTCATGGCGCTCGGCCGCGGCAGAGCCTCTTGCCGAAAAGGCAAACGTCCGGCTCCTTCTCCCACAAGGAAGGGCCCAGCCCTGAAAGCTCTTGCTGCTCTTCACGGTGCCTTGGCGCCCTATCTACAGGCACAACAGCAGTGGGGATCTGTGCTTTCCAAGAGACGCGTCGTCTCATGGCGCTTGGCCACGGAAGAGCCTCTTGCCGAAAAGGCAAACGTCCGGCTCCTTCTCCCACAAGGAAGGGCCCAGCCCTGAAGGCTCTTGCTGCTCTTCACCTACCCTTGGAACCCTATCTACAGGCACAACAGCAGTGGGGATCTGTGCTTTCCCAGAGACGCAACATCTCATGGTGATCGGCCGCGGCAGATCCTCTTGCCGAAAAGGCAAACGTCCGGCTCCTTCTCCCACAAGGAAGGGCCCAGCCCTGAAAGCTCTTGCTGCTCTTCACGGTGCCTTGGCGCCCTATCTACAGGCGCAACAGCAGTGGGGATCTGTGCTTTCCCAGAGACGCAACATCTCATGGTGATCGGCCGCGGCAGAGCCTCTTGCCGAAAAGGCAAACGTCCGGCTCCTTCTCCCACAACGAAGGGACCAACCCTGAAAACTGTTGCTGCTCTTCACGGTGCCTTGGCGCCCTATCTACAGGCGCAACAGCATTGGGGATCTGTGCTTTCCCAGAGACGCAACATCTCATGGCGCTCGGCCACGGCAGAGCCTCTTGCCGAAAAGGCAAACGTCCGGCTCCTTCTCCCACAAGGAAGGGCCCAGCCATGAAAGCTGCTGCTGCTCTTCACGGTGCCTTGGCGCCCTATCTACAGTCACAACAGCAGTGGGGATCTGTGCTTTCCCAGAGACGCAAGATCTCATGGCGCTCGGCCGCGGCAGAGCCTCTTGCCGAAAAGGCAAACGTCCGGCTCCTTCTCCCACAAGGAAGGGCCCAGCCCTGAAAGCTCTTGCTGCTCTTCACCTACCCTTGGAACCCTATCTACAGGCAGAACAACAATGGGGATCTGTGCTTTCCCAGAGACGCAACATCTCATGGCGCTCGGCCACGGCAGAGCCTCTTGCCGAAAAGGCAAACGTCCGGCTCCCTCTCCCACAAGGAAGGGCCCAGCCCTAAAAGCTCTTGCTGCTCTTCACGGTGCCTTGGCGCCCTATCTACAGGCACAACAGCAGTGGGGATCTGTGCTTTCCCAGAGACGCGTCATCTCATGGCGCACAGCCGCGGAAGAGCCTCTTGCCTAAAAGGCAAACGTCCGGCTACTTCTCCCACAAGGAAGGGCCCAGCCCTGAAAGCTCTTGCTGCTCTTCACCTACCCTTGGAACCCTATCTACAGGCACAACAGCAGTGGGGATCTGTGCTTTCCCAGAGACGCAACATCTCATGGTGCTCGGCCGCGGCAGAGCCTCTTGCCGAAAAGGCAAACGTCCGGCTCCTTCTCCCACAAGGAAGGGACCAGCCCTGAAATCTCTTGCTGCTCTTCACGGTGCCTTGGCGCCCTATTTACAGGCGCAACAGCAGTGGGGATCTGTGCTTTCCCAGAGACGCAACATCTCATGGTGCTCGGCCGCGGCAGAGCCTCTTGCCGAAAAGGCAAACGTCCGGCTCCTTCTCCCACAAGGAAGGGCCCAGCCCTGAAAGCTCTTGCTGCTCTTCACGGTGCCTTGGCGCCCTATCTACAGGCACAACAGCAGTGGGGATCTGTGCTTTCCCAGAGACGCGTCATCTCATGGCGCTCAGCCGCGGAAGAGCCTCTTGCCGAAAAGGCAAACGTCCGGCTACTTCTCCCACAAGGAAGGGCCCAGCCCTGAAAGCTCTTGCTGCTCTTCACCTACCCTTGGAACCCTATCTACATTCACAACAGCAGTGGGGATCTGTGCTTTCCCAGAGACGCAACATCTCATGGCGCTCGGCCGCGGCAGAGCCTCTTGCCGAAAAGGCAAACGTCCGGCTCCTTCTCCCACAAGGAAGGGCCCAGCCCTGAAAGCTCTTGCTGCTCTTCACGGTGCCTTGGCGCCCTATCTACAGGCACAACAGCAGTGGGGTTCTGTGCTTTCCCAGAGACGCGTCGTCTCATGGCGCTTGGCCACGGAAGAGCCTCTTGCCGAAAAGGCAAACGTCCGGCTCCTTCTCCCACAAGGAAGGGCCCAGCCCTGAAGGCTCTTGCTGCTCTTCACCTACCCTTGGAACCCTATCTACAGGCACAACAGCAGTGGGGATCTGTGCTTTCCCAGAGACGCAACATCTCATGGTGATCGGCCGCGGCAGAGCCTCTTGCCGAAAAGGCAAACGTCCGGCTCCTTCTCCCACAAGGAAGGGCCCAGCCCTGAAAGCTCTTGCTGCTCTTCACGGTGCCTTGGCGCCCTATCTACAGGCGCAACAGCAGTGGGGATCTGTGCTTTCCCAGAGACGCAACATCTCATGGTGATCGGCCGCGGCAGAGCCTCTTGCCGAAAAGGCAAACGTCCGGCTCCTTCTCCCACAAGGAAGGGGCCAACCCTGAAAGCTGTTGCTGCTCTTCACGGTGCCTTGGCGCCCTATCTACAGGCGCAACAGCATTGGGGATCTGTGCTTTCCCAGAGACGCAACATCTCATGGCGCTCGGCCACGGCAGAGCCTCTTGCCGAAAAGGCAAACGTCCGGCTCCTTCTCCCACAAGGAAGGGCCCAGCCATGAAAGCTGCTGCTGCTCTTCACGGTGCCTTGGCGCCCTATCTACAGGAACAACAGCAGTGGGGATCTGTGCTTTCCCAGAGACGCAAGATCTCATGGCGCTCGGCCGCGCAGAGCCTCTTGCCGAAAAGGCAAACGTCCGGCTCCTTCTCCCACAAGGAAGGGCCCAGCCCTGAAAGCTCTTGCTGCTCTTCACCTACCCTTGGAACCCTATCTACAGGCAGAACAACAGTGGGGATCTGTGCTTTCCCAGAGACGCAACATCTCATGGCGCTCGGCCACGGCAGAGCCTCTTGCCGAAAAGGCAAACGTCCGGCTCCTTCTCCCACGAGGAAGGGCCCAGCCCTGAAAGCTCTTGCTGCTCTTCACCTACCCTAGGAACCCTATCTACAGGCAGAGCAGCAGTGGGGGATCTGTGCTTTCCCAGAGACGCAACATCTCATGGCGCTCGGCTGCGGCAGAGCCTCTTGCCGAAAAGGCAAACGTCCGGCTCCTTCTCCCACAAGGAAGGGCACAGCCCTAAAAGCTCTTGCTGCTCTTCACGGTGCCTTGGCACCCTATCTACAGGCACAACAGCAGTGGGGATCTGTGCTTTCCCAGAGACGCAACATCTCATGGCGCTCGGCCGCGGCAGAGCCTCTTGCCGAAAAGGCAAACGTCCGGCTCCTTCTCCCACAAGGAAGGGCCCAGCCCTGAAAGCTCTTGCTGCTCTTCACCTACCCTTGGAACCCTATCTACAGGCACAACAGCACTGGGGATCTGTGCTTTCCCAGAGACGCAACATCTCATGGCGCTCGGCCGCGGCAGAGCCTCTTGCCGAAAAGGCAAACGTCCGGCTCCTTCTCCCACAAGGAAGGGCCCAGCCCTGAAAGCTCTTGCTGCTCTTCACGGTGCCTTGGCGCCCTATCTACAGGCACAACAGCAGTGGGGATCTGTGCTTTCCCAGAGACGCGTCATCTCATGGCGCTCAGCCGCGGAAGAGCCTCTTGCCGAAAAGGCAAACGTCCGGCTCCTTCTCCCACAAGGAAGGGCCCAGCCCTGAAAGCTCTTGCTGCTCTTCACCTACCCTTGGAACCCTATCTACAGGCACAACAGCAGTGGGGATCTGTGCTTTCCCAGAGACGCAACATCTCATGGCGCTCGGCCGCGGCAGAGCCTCTTGCCGAAAAGGCAAACGTCCGGCTCCTTCTCCACAAGGAAGGGCCCAGCCCTGAAAGCTCTTGCTGCTCTTCACGGTGCCTTGGCGCCCTATCTACAGGCACAACAGCAGTGGGGATCTGTGCTTTCCCAGAGACGCGTCGTCTCATGGCGCTTGGCCACGGAAGAGCCTCTTGCCGAAAAGGCAAACGTCCGGCTCCTTCTCCCACAAGGAAGGGCCCAGCCCTGAAGGCTCTTGCTGCTCTTCACCTACCCTTGGAACCCTATCTACAGGCACAACAGCAGTGGGATCTGTGCTTTCCCAGAGACCGCAACATCTCATGGTGATCGGCCGCGGCAGATCCTCTTGCCGAAAAGGCAAACGTCCGGCTCCTTCTCCCACAAGGAAGGGCCCAGCCCTGAAAGCTCTTGCTGCTCTTCACGGTGCCTTGGCGCCCTATCTACAGGCGCAACAGCAGTGGGGATCTGTGCTTTCCCAGAGACGCAACATCTCATGGTGATCGGCCGCGGCAGAGCCTCTTGCCGAAAAGGCAAACGTCCGGCTCTTCTCCCACAACGAAGGGACCAACCCTGAAAGCTGTTGCTGCTCTTCACGGTGCCTTGGCGCCCTATCTACAGGCACAACAGCATTGGGGATCTGTGCTTTCCCAGAGACGCAACATCTCATGGCGCTCGGCCACGGCAGAGCCTCTTGCCGAAAAGGCAAACGTCCGGCTCCTTCTCCCACAAGGAAGGGCCAGCCATGAAAGCTGCTGCTGCTCTTCACGGTGCCTTGGCGCCCTATCTACAGTCACAACAGCAGTGGGGATCTGTGCTTTCCCAGAGACGCAAGATCTCATGGCGCTCGGCCGCGGCAGAGCCTCTTGCCGAAAAGGCAAACGTCCGGCTCCTTCTCCCACAAGGAAGGGCCCAGCCCTGAAAGCTCTTGCTGCTCTTCACCTACCCTTGGAACCCTATCTACAGGCACAACAGCAGTGGGGATCTGTGCTTTCCCAGAGACGCAACATCTCATGGTGATCGGCCGCGGCAGAGCCTCTTGCCGAAAAGGCAAACGTCCGGCTCCTTCTCCCACAAGGAAGGGCCCAGCCCTGAAAGCTCTTGCTGCTCTTCACGGTGCCTTGGCGCCCTATCTACAGGCGCAACAGCAGTGGGGATCTGTGCTTTCCCAGAGACGCAACATCTCATGGTGATCGGCCGCGGCAGAGCCTCTTGCCGAAAAGGCAAACGTCCGGCTCCTTCTCCCACAAGGAAGGGGCCAACCCTGAAAGCTGTTGCTGCTCTTCACGGTGCCTTGGCGCCCTATCTACAGGCGCAACAGCATTGGGGATCTGTGCTTTCCCAGAGACGCAACATCTCATGGCGCTCGGCCACGGCAGAGCCTCTTGCCGAAAAGGCAAACGTCCGGCTCCTTCTCCACAAGGAAGGGCCCAGCCATGAAAGCTGCTGCTGCTCTTCACGGTGCCTTGGCGCCCTATCTACAGGAACAACAGCAGTGGGGATCTGTGCTTTCCCAGAGACGCAAGATCTCATGGCGCTCGGCCGCGGCAGAGCCTCTTGCCGAAAAGGCAAACGTCCGGCTCCTTCTCCCACAAGGAAGGGCCCAGCCCTGAAAGCTCTTGCTGCTCTTCACCTACCCTTGGAACCCTATCTACAGGCAGAACAACAGTGGGGATCTGTGCTTTCCCAGAGACGCAACATCTCATGGCGCTCGGACCACGGCAGAGCCTCTTGCCGAAAAGGCAAACGTCCGGCTCCTTCTCCCACGAGGAAGGGCCCAGCCCTGAAAGCTCTTGCTGCTCTTCACCTACCCTAGGAACCCTATCTACAGGCAGAGCAGCAGTGGGGATCTGTGCTTTCCCAGAGACGCAACATCTCATGGCGCTCGGCTGCGGCAGAGCCTCTTGCCGAAAAGGCAAACGTCCGGCTCCTTCTCCCACAAGGAAGGGCACAGCCCTAAAAGCTCTTGCTGCTCTTCACGGTGCCTTGGCACCCTATCTACAGGCACAACAGCAGTGGGGATCTGTGCTTTCCCAGAGACGCAACATCTCATGGCGCTCGGCCGCGGCAGAGCCTCTTGCCGAAAAGGCAAACGTCCGGCTCCTTCTCCCACAAGGAAGGGCCCAGCCCTGAAAGCTCTTGCTGCTCTTCACCTACCCTTGGAACCCTATCTACAGGCACAACAGCACTGGGGATCTGTGCTTTCCCAGAGACGCAACATCTCATGGCGCTCGGCCGCGGCAGAGCCTCTTGCCGAAAAGGCAAACGTCCGGCTCCTTCTCCCACAAGGAAGGGCCCAGCCCTGAAAGCTCTTGCTGCTCTTCACGGTGCCTTGGCGCCCTATCTACAGGCACAACAGCAGTGGGGATCTGTGCTTTCCCAGAGACGCGTCATCTCATGGCGCTCAGCCGCGGAAGAGCCTCTTGCCGAAAAGGCAAACGTCCGGCTCCTTCTCCCACAAGGAAGGGCCCAGCCCTGAAAGCTCTTGCTGCTCTTCACCTACCCTTGGAACCCTATCTACAGGCACAACAGCAGTGGGGATCTGTGCTTTCCCAGAGACGCAACATCTCATGGCGCTCGGCCGCGGCAGAGCCTCTTGCCGAAAAGGCAAACGTCCGGCTCCTTCTCCCACAAGGAAGGGCCCAGCCCTGAAAGCTCTTGCTGCTCTTCACGGTGCCTTGGCGCCCTATCTACAGGCACAACAGCAGTGGGGATCTGTGCTTTCCCAGAGACGCGTCGTCTCATGGCGCTTGGCCACGGAAGAGCCTCTTGCCGAAAAGGCAAACGTCCGGCTCCTTCTCCCACAAGGAAGGGCCCAGCCCTGAAGGTTCTTGCTGCTCTTCACCTACCCTTGGAACCCTATCTACAGGCACAACAGCAGTGGGGATCTGTGCTTTCCCAGAGACGCAACATCTCATGGTGATCGGCCGCGGCAGAGCCTCTTGCCGAAAAGGCAAACGTCCGGCTCCTTCTCCCACAAGGAAGGGCCCAGCCCTGAAAGCTCTTGCTGCTCTTCACGGTGCCTTGGCGCCCTATCTACAGGCGCAACAGCAGTGGGGATCTGTGCTTTCCCAGAGACGCAACATCTCATGGTGATCGGCCGCGGCAGAGCCTCTTGCCGAAAAGGCAAACGTCCGGCTCCTTCTCCCACAACGAAGGGACCAACCCTGAAAGCTGTTGCTGCTCTTCACGGTGCCCTGGCGCCCTATCTACAGGCGCAACAGCATTGGGGATCTGTGCTTTCCCAGAGACGCAACATCTCATGGCGCTCGGCCACGGCAGAGCCTCTTGCCGAAAAGGCAAACGTCCGGCTCCTTCTCCCACAAGGAAGGGCCCAGCCATGAAAGATCTTGCTGCTCTTCACGGTGCTTGGCGCCCTATCTACAGGCACAGCAGCAGTGGGGATCTGTGCTTTCCCAGAGACGCAAGATCTCATGGCGCTCGGCCGCGGCAGAGCCTCTTGCCGAAAAGGCAAACGTCCGGCTCCTTCTCCCACAAGGAAGGGCCCAGCCCTGAAAGCTCTTGCTGCTCTTCACCTACCCTTGGAACCCTATCTACAGGCAGAACAACAATGGGATCTGTGCTTTCCCAGAGACGCAACATCTCATGGCGCTCAGCCACGGCAGAGCCTCTTGCCGAAAAGGCAAACGTCCGGCTCCCTCTCCCACAAGGAAGGGCCCAGCCCTAAAAGCTCTTGCTGCTCTTCACGGTGCCTTGGCGCCCTATCTACAGGCACAACAGCAGTGGGGATCTGTGCTTTCCCAGAGACGCGTCATCTCATGGCGCACAGCCGCGGAAGAGCCTCTTGCCTAAAAGGCAAACGTCCGGCTACTTCTCCACAAGGAAGGGCCCAGCCCTGAAAGCTCTTGCTGCTCTTCACCTACCCTTGGAACCCTATCTACAGGCACAACAGCAGTGGGGATCTGTGCTTTCCCAGAGACGCAACATCTCATGGTGCTCGGCCGCGGCAGAGCCTCTTGCCGAAAAGGCAAACGTCCGGCTCCTTCTCCCACAAGGAAGGGCCCAGCCCTGAAAGCTCTTGCTGCTCTTTAAGGTGCCTTGGTGCCCTACCTACAGGAACAACAGCAGTGGGGATCTGTGCTTTCCCAGAGACGCAACATCTCATGGCGCTCGGCCGCGGCAGAGCCTCTTGCCGAAAAGGTAAACGTCCGGCTCCTTCTCCCACGAGGAAGGGCCCAGCCCTGAAAGATGTTGCTGCTCTTCACGGTGCCTTGGCACCCTATCTACAGGAACAACAGCACTGGGGATCTATGCTTTACGAGAGACGCAACAGCTCATGGCGTTCGGCCGCGGCAGAGCCTCTTGCCGAAAAGGCAAACGTCCGGCTCCTTCTACCACGAGGAAGGGCCCAGCCCTGAAAGCTCTTGCTGCTCTTCACCTACCCTAGGAACCCTATCTACAGGCAGAGCAGCAGTGGGGATCTGTGCTTTCCCAGAGACGCAACATCTCATGGCGCTCGGCTGCGGCAGAGCCTCTTGCCGAAAAGGCAATCGTCCGGCTCCTTCTCCCACAAGGAAGGGCACAGCCCTAAAAGCTCTTGCTGCTCTTCACGGTGCCTTGGCGCCCTATCTACAGGCACAACAGCAGTGGGGATCTGTGCTTTCCCAGAGACGCAACATCTCATGGCGCTCGGCCGCGGCAGAGCCTCTTGCCGAAAAGGCAAACGTCCGGCTCCTTCTCCCACAAGGAAGGGCCCAGCCCTGAAAGCTCTTGCTGCTCTTCACCTACCCGTGGAACCCTATCTACAGGCACAACAGCACTGGGGATCTGTGCTTTCCCAGAGACGCAACATCTCATGGCGCTCGGCCGCGGCAGAGCCTCTTGCCGAAAAGGCAAACGTCCGGCTCCTTCTCCCACAAGGAAGGGCCCAGCCCTGAAAGCTGTTGCTGCTCTTCATGGTGCCTTGGCACCCTATCTACAGGCACAGCAGCAGTGGGGATCTGTGCTTTCCCAGAGACGCAACAGCTCATGGCGCTCGGCCGCGGCGCAGCCTCTTGCCGAAAAGGCAAACGTCCGTCTCCTTCTCCCACAAGGAAGGGCCCAGCCCTGAAAGCTCTTGCTGCTCTTCACGGTGCCTTGGCGCCCTATCTACAGGCACAGCAGCAGTGGGGATCTGTGCTTTCCCAGAGACGCAACATCTCATGGCGCTCGGCCGCGGCAGAGCCTCTTGCCGAAAAGGCAAACGTCCGGCTCCTTCTCCCACAAGGAAGGGCCCAGCCCTGAAAGCTCTTGCTGCTCTTCACGGTGCCTTGGCGCCCTATCTACAGGCACAGAAGCACTGGGGATCTGTGCTTTCCCAGAGACGCAACATCTCATGGCGCTCGGCCGCGGCAGAGCCTCTTGCCGAAAAGGCAAACGTCCGGCTCCTTCTCCCACAAGGAAGGGCCCAGCCCTGAAAGCTCTTGCTGCTCTTCACGGTGCCTTGGCGCCCTATCTACAGGCACAACAGCAGTGGGGTTCTGTGCTTTCCCAGAGACGCGTCGTCTCATGGCGCTTGGCCACGGAAGAGCCTCTTGCCGAAAAGGCAAACGTCCGGCTCCTTCTCCCACGAGGAAGGGCCCAGCCCTGAAGGCTCTTGCTGCTCTTCACCTACCCTTGGAACCCTATCTACAGGCACAACAGCAGTGGGGATCTGTGCTTTCCCAGAGACGCAACATCTCATGGTGATCGGCCGCGGCAGAGCCTCTTGCCGAAAAGGCAAACGTCCAGCTCCTTCTCCCACAAGGAAGGGCCCAGCCCTGAAAGCTCTTGCTGCTCTTCACGGTGCCTTGGCGCCCTATCTACAGGCGCAACAGCAGTGGGGATCTGTGCTTTCCCAGAGACGCAACATCTCATGGTGATCGGCCGCGGCAGAGCCTCTTGCCGAAAAGGCAAACGTCCGGCTCCTTCTCCCACAAGGAAGGGGCCAACCCTGAAAGCTGTTGCTGCTCTTCACGGTGCCTTGGCGCCCTATCTACAGGCGCAACAGCATTGGGGATCTGTGCTTTCCCAGAGACGCAACATCTCATGGCGCTCGGCCACGGCAGAGCCTCTTGCCGAAAAGGCAAACGTCCGGCTCCTTCTCCCACAAGGAAGGGCCCAGCCATGAAAGCTGCTGCTGCTCTTCACGGTGCCTTGGCGCCCTATCTACAGGAACAACAGCAGTGGGGATCTGTGCTTTCCCAGAGACGCAAGATCTCATGGCGCTCGGCCGCGGCAGAGCCTCTTGCCGAAAAGGCAAACGTCCGGCTCCTTCTCCCACAAGGAAGGGCCCAGCCCTGAAAGCTTTTGCTGCTCTTCACCTACCCTTGGAACCCTATCTACAGGCAGAACAACAGTGGGGATCTGTGCTTTCCCAGAGACGCAACATCTCATGGCGCTCGGCCGCGGCAGAGCCTCTTGCCGAAAAGGCAAACGTCCGGCTCCTTCTCCCACGAGGAAGGGCCCAGCCCTGAAAGCTCTTGCTGCTCTTCACCTACCCTAGGAACCCTATCTACAGGCAGAGCAGCAGTGGGGATCTGTGCTTTCCCAGAGACGCAACATCTCATGGCGCTCGGCTGCGGCAGAGCCTCTTGCCGAAAAGGCAAACGTCCGGCTCCTTCTCCCACAAGGAAGGGCACAGCCCTAAAAGCTCTTGCTGCTCTTCACGGTGCCTTGGCGCCCTATCTACAGGCACAACAGCAGTGGGGATCTGTGCTTTCCCAGAGACGCAACATCTCATGGCGCTCGGCCGCGGCAGAGCCTCTTGCCGAAAAGGCAAACGTCCGGCTCCTTCTCCCACAAGGAAGGGCCCAGCCCTGAAAGCTCTTGCTGCTCTTCACCTACCCTTGGAACCCTATCTACAGGCACAACAGCACTGGGGATCTGTGCTTTCCCAGAGACGCAACATCTCATGGCGCTCGGCCGCGGCAGAGCCTCTTGCCGAAAAGGCAAACGTCCGGCTCCTTCTCCCACAAGGAAGGGCCCAGCCCTGAAAGCTCTTGCTGCTCTTCACGGTGCCTTGGCGCCCTATCTACAGGCACAACAGCACTGGGGATCTGTGCTTTCCCAGAGACGCGTCATCTCATGGCGCTCAGCCGCGGAAGAGCCTCTTGCCGAAAAGGCAAACGTCCGGCTACTTCTCCCACAAGGAAGGGCCCAGCCCTGAAAGCTCTTGCTGCTCTTCACCTACCCTTGGAACCCTATCTACAGGCACAACAGCAGTGGGGATCTGTGCTTTCCCAGAGACGCAACATCTCATGGCGCTCGGCCGCGGCAGAGCCTCTTGCCGAAAAGGCAAACGTCCGGCTCCTTCTCCCACAAGGAAGGGCCCAGCCCTGAAAGCTCTTGCTGCTCTTCACGGTGCCTTGGCGCCCTATCTACAGGCACAACAGCAGTGGGGATCTGTGCTTTCCCAGAGACGCGTCGTCTCATGGCGCTTGGCCACGGAAGAGCCTCTTGCCGAAAAGGCAAACGTCCGGCTCCTTCTCCCACAAGGAAGGGCCCAGCCCTGAAGGCTCTTGCTGCTCTTCACCTACCCTTGGAACCCTATCTACAGGCACAAACAGCAGTGGGGATCTGTGCTTTCCCAGAGACGCAACATCTCATGGTGATCGGCCGCGGCAGAGCCTCTTGCCGAAAAGGCAAACGTCCGGCTCCTTCTCCCACAACGAAGGGACCAGCCCTGAAAGCTCTTGCTGCTCTTCACGGTGCCTTGGCGCCCTATCTACAGGCGCAACAGCAGTGGGGATCTGTGCTTTCCCAGAGACGCAACATCTCATGGCGCTCGGCCACGGCAGAGCCTCTTGCCGAAAAGGCAAACGTCCGGCTCCTTCTCCCACAAGGAAGGGCCCAGCCATGAAAGCTGCTGCTGCTCTTCACGGTGCCTTGGCGCCCTATCTACAGTCACAACAGCAGTGGGGATCTGTGCTTTCCCAGAGACGCAAGATCTCATGGCGCTCGGCCGCGGCAGAGCCTCTTGCCGAAAAGGCAAACGTCCGGCTCCTTCTCCCACAAGGAAGGGCCCAGCCCTGAAAGCTCTTGCTGCTCTTCACCTACCCTTGGAACCCTATCTACAGGCAGAACAACAATGGGGATCTGTGCTTTCCCAGAGACGCAACATCTCATGGCGCTCGGCCACGGCAGAGCCTCTTGCCGAAAAGGCAAACGTCCGGCTCCCTCTCCCACAAGGAAGGGCCCAGCCCTAAAAGCTCTTGCTGCTCTTCACGGTGCCTTGGCGCCCTATCTACAGGCACAACAGCAGTGGGGATCTGTGCTTTCCCAGAGACGCGTCATCTCATGGCGCACAGCCGCGGAAGAGCCTCTTGCCTAAAAGGCAAACGTCCGGCTACTTCTCCCACAAGGAAGGGCCCAGCCCTGAAAGCTCTTGCTGCTCTTCACCTACCCTTGGAACCCTATCTACAGGCGCAACAGCATTGGGGATCTGTGCTTTCCCAGAGACGCAACATCTCATGGCGCTCGGCCACGGCAGAGCCTCTTGCCGAAAAGGCAAACGTCCGGCTCCTTCTCCCACAAGGAAGGGCCCAGCCATGAAAGCTGCTGCTGCTCTTCACGGTGCCTTGGCGCCCTATCTACAGGAACAACAGCAGTGGGGATCTGTGCTTTCCCAGAGACGCAAGATCTCATGGCGCTCGGCCGCGGCAGAGCCTCTTGCCGAAAAGGCAAACGTCCGGCTCCTTCTCCCACAAGGAAGGGCCCAGCCCTGAAAGCTTTTGCTGCTCTTCACCTACCCTTGGAACCCTATCTACAGGCAGAACAACAGTGGGGATCTGTGCTTTCCCAGAGACGCAACATCTCATGGCGCTCGGCCGCGGCAGAGCCTCTTGCCGAAAAGGCAAACGTCCGGCTCCTTCTCCCACGAGGAAGGGCCCAGCCCTGAAAGCTCTTGCTGCTCTTCACCTACCCTAGGAACCCTATCTACAGGCAGAGCAGCAGTGGGGATCTGTGCTTTCCCAGAGACGCAACATCTCATGGCGCTCGGCTGCGGCAGAGCCTCTTGCCGAAAAGGCAAACGTCCGGCTCCTTCTCCCACAAGGAAGGGCACAGCCCTAAAAGCTCTTGCTGCTCTTCACGGTGCCTTGGCGCCCTATCTACAGGCACAACAGCAGTGGGGATCTGTGCTTTCCCAGAGACGCAACATCTCATGGCGCTCGGCCGCGGCAGAGCCTCTTGCCGAAAAGGCAAACGTCCGGCTCCTTCTCCCACAAGGAAGGGCCCAGCCCTGAAAGCTCTTGCTGCTCTTCACCTACCCTTGGAACCCTATCTACAGGCACAACAGCACTGGGGATCTGTGCTTTCCCAGAGACGCAACATCTCATGGCGCTCGGCCGCGGCAGAGCCTCTTGCCGAAAAGGCAAACGTCCGGCTCCTTCTCCCACAAGGAAGGGCCCAGCCCTGAAAGCTCTTGCTGCTCTTCACGGTGCCTTGGCGCCCTATCTACAGGCACAACAGCAGTGGGGATCTGTGCTTTACCAGAGACGCGTCATCTCATGGCGCTCAGCCGCGGAAGAGCCTCTTGCCGAAAAGGCAAACGTCCGGCTACTTCTCCCACAAGGAAGGGCCCAGCCCTGAAAGCTCTTGCTGCTCTTCACCTACCCTTGGAACCCTATCTACAGGCACAACAGCAGTGGGGATCTGTGCTTTCCCAGAGACGCAACATCTCATGGCGCTCGGCCGCGGCAGAGCCTCTTGCCGAAAAGGCAAACGTCCGGCTCCTTCTCCCACAAGGAAGGGCCCAGCCCTGAAAGCTCTTGCTGCTCTTCACGGTGCCTTGGCGCCCTATCTACAGGCACAACAGCAGTGGGGATCTGTGCTTTCCCAGAGACGCGTCGTCTCATGGCGCTTGGCCACGGAAGAGCCTCTTGCCGAAAAGGCAAACGTCCGGCTCCTTCTCCCACAAGGAAGGGCCCAGCCCTGAAGGCTCTTGCTGCTCTTCACCTACCCTTGGAACCCTATCTACAGGCACAACAGCAGTGGGGATCTGTGCTTTCCCAGAGACGCAACATCTCATGGTGATCGGCCGCGGCAGAGCCTCTTGCCGAAAAGGCAAACGTCCGGCTCCTTCTCCCACAAGGAAGGGCCCAGCCCTGAAAGCTCTTGCTGCTCTTCACGGTGCCTTGGCGCCCTATCTACAGGCGCAACAGCAGTGGGGATCTGTGCTTTCCCAGAGACGCAACATCTCATGGTGATCGGCCGCGGCAGAGCCTCTTGCCGAAAAGGCAAACGTCCGGCTCCTTCTCCCACAACGAAGGGACCAACCCTGAAAGCTGTTGCTGCTCTTCACGGTGCCTTGGCGCCCTATCTACAGGCGCAACAGCATTGGGGATCTGTGCTTTCCCAGAGACGCAACATCTCATGGCGCTCGGCCACGGCAGAGCCTCTTGCCGAAAAGGCAAACGTCCGGCTCCTTCTCCCACAAGGAAGGGCCCAGCCATGAAAGCTGCTGCTGCTCTTCACGGTGCCTTGGCGCCCTATCTACAGTCACAACAGCAGTGGGGATCTGTGCTTTCCCAGAGACGCAAGATCTCATGGCGCTCGGCCGCGGCAGAGCCTCTTGCCGAAAAGGCAAACGTCCGGCTCCTTCTCCCACAAGGAAGGGCCCAGCCCTGAAAGCTCTTGCTGCTCTTCACCTACCCTTGGAACCCTATCTACAGGCAGAACAACAATGGGGATCTGTGCTTTCCCAGAGACGCAACATCTCATGGCGCTCGGCCACGGCAGAGCCTCTTGCCGAAAAGGCAAACGTCCGGCTCCTTCTCCCACAAGGAAGGGCCCAGCCCTAAAAGCTCTTGCTGCTCTTCACGGTGCCTTGGCGCCCTATCTACAGGCACAACAGCAGTGGGGATCTGTGCTTTCCCAGAGACGCGTCATCTCATGGCGCACAGCCGCGGAAGAGCCTCTTGCCTAAAAGGCAAACGTCCGGCTACTTCTCCCACAAGGAAGGGCCCAGCCCTGAAAGCTCTTGCTGCTCTTCACCTACCCTTGGAACCCTATCTACAGGCACAACAGCAGTGGGGATCTGTGCTTTCCCAGAGACGCAACATCTCATGGTGCTCGGCCGCGGCAGAGCCTCTTGCCGAAAAGGCAAACGTCCGGCTCCTTCTCCCACAAGGAAGGGCCCAGCCCTGAAAGCTCTTGCTGCTCTTTAAGGTGCCTTGGTGCCCTACCTACAGGAACAACAGCAGTGGGGATCTGTGCTTTCCCAGAGACGCAACATCTCATGGCGCTCGGCCACGGCAGAGCCTCTTGCCGAAAAGGTAAACGTCCGGCTCCTTCTCCCACGAGGAAGGGCCCAGCCCTGAAAGATGTTGCTGCTCTTCACGGTGCCTTGGCACCCTATCTACAGGAACAACAGCACTGGGGATCTATGCTTTACGAGAGACGCAACAGCTCATGGCGTTCGGCCGCGGCAGAGCCTCTTGCCGAAAAGGCAAACGTCCGGCTCCTTCTCCCACGAGGAAGGGCCCAGCCCTGAAAGCTCTTGCTGCTCTTCACCTACCCTAGGAACCCTATCTACAGGCAGAGCAGCAGTGGGGATCTGTGCTTTCCCAGAGACGCAACATCTCATGGCGCTCGGCTGCGGCAGAGCCTCTTGCCGAAAAGGCAATCGTCCGGCTCCTTCTCCCACAAGGAAGGGCACAGCCCTAAAAGCTCTTGCTGCTCTTCACGGTGCCTTGGCGCCCTATCTACAGGCACAACAGCAGTGGGGATCTGTGCTTTCCCAGAGACGCAACATCTCATGGCGCTCGGCCGCGGCAGAGCCTCTTGCCGAAAAGGCAAACGTCCGGCTCCTTCTCCCACAAGGAAGGGCCCAGCCCTGAAAGCTCTTGCTGCTCTTCACCTACCCTTGGAACCCTATCTACAGGCACAACAGCACTGGGGATCTGTGCTTTCCCAGAGACGCAACATCTCATGGCGCTCGGCCGCGGCAGAGCCTCTTGCCGAAAAGGCAAACGTCCGGCTCCTTCTCCCACAAGGAAGGGCCCAGCCCTGAAAGCTCTTGCTGCTCTTCATGGTGCCTTGGCACCCTATCTACAGGCACAGCAGCAGTGGGGATCTGTGCTTTCCCAGAGACGCAACAGCTCATGGCGCTCGGCCGCGGCGCAGCCTCTTGCCGAAAAGGCAAACGTCCGGCTCCTTCTCCCACAAGGAAGGGCCCAGCCCTGAAAGCTCTTGCTGCTCTTCACGGTGCCTTGGCGCCCTATCTACAGGCACAGCAGCAGTGGGGATCTGTGCTTTCCCAGAGACGCAACATCTCATGGCGCTCGGCCGCGGCAGAGCCTCTTGCCGAAAAGGCAAACGTCCGGCTCCTTCTCCCACAAGGAAGGGCCCAGCCCTGAAAGCTCTTGCTGCTCTTCACGGTGCCTTGGCGCCCTATCTACAGGCACAGAAGCACTGGGGATCTGTGCTTTCCCAGAGACGCAACATCTCATGGCGCTCGGCCGCGGCAGAGCCTCTTGCCGAAAAGGCAAACGTCCGGCTCCTTCTCCCACAAGGAAGGGACCAGCCCTGAAAGCTCTTGCTGCTCTTCACGGTGCCTTGGCGCCCTATCTACAGGCGCAACAGCAGTGGGGATCTGTGCTTTCCCAGAGACGCAAGATCTCATGGCGCTCGGCCGCGGCAGAGCCTCTTGCCGAAAAGGCAAACGTCCAGCTCCTTCTCCCACGAGGAAGGGCCCAGCCCTGAAAGATGTTGCTGCTCTTCACCTACCCTTGGAACCCTATCTACAGGCACAACAGCAGTGGGGATCTGTGCTTTCCCAGAGACGCTACATCTCATGGCGCTCGGCCGCGGCAGAGCCTCTTGCCGAAAAGGCAAACGTCCGGCTCCTTCTCCCACGAGGAAGGGCCCAGCCCTGAAAGCTCTTGCTGCTCTTCACGGTGCCTTGGCGCCCTATCTACAGGCGCAACAGCAGTGGGGATCTGTGCTTTCCCAGAGACGCAACATCTCATGGTGATCGGCCGCGGCAGAGCCTCTTGCCGAACAGGCAAACGTCCGGCTTCTTCTCCCACAAGGAAGTGCACAATCCTTAAAGATCTTGCTGTACTTCACCTACCCATGGAACCCTATCTACAGGCAGAACACCAGTGGGGATCTGTGCTTTCCCAGAGACGCAACATCTCATGGCGCTCGGCCGCTGTAGAGCCTCTTGCCGAAAAGGCAAAAGTCTGGCTCCTTCTCCAACAAGGAAGGGCCCAGCCCTGAAAGCTCTTGCTGCTCTTCACCTACCCTTGGAACCCTATCTACAGGCAGAACAACAGTGGGGATCTGTGCTTTCCCAGAGACGCAACATCTCATGGCGCTCGTTTGCGGCAGAGCCTCTTTCCAAAAAGGCAAACGTCCGGCTCCTTCTCCCACATGGAAGTTCGCAGCCGTGAAAGCTCTTGCTGCTCTTCACCTGCCCTTGGCGCCCTATCTACAGGCACAGCAGCAGTGGGGATCTGTGCTTTCCCAGAGACGCAACATCTCATGGCGCTCGGCCGAGGCACAGCCTCTTGCCGAAAAGGCAAACGTCCGGCTCCTTCTCCCACAAGGAAGGGCCCAGCCCTGAAAGCTCTTGCTACTCTTCACGGTGCCTTGGCGCCCTATCTACAGGCGCAACAGCAGTGGGGATCTGTGCTTTCCCAGAGACGCAACATCTCATGGCGCTCGGCCGCGGCAGAGCCTCTTTCCAAAAGGGCAAACGTCCGGCTCCTTCTCCCACATGGAAGTTCGCAGCCCTGAAAGCTCTTGCTGCTCTTCACCTGCCCCTGGCGCCCTATCTACAGGCACAGCAGCACTGGGGATCTGTGCTTTCCCAGAGACGCAACATCTCATGGCGCTCGGCCGCGGCAGAGCCTCTTGCCGAAAAGGCAAACGTCCGGCTCCCTCTCCCACAAGGAAGGGCCCAGCCCTAAAAGCTCTTGCTGCTCTTCACGGTGCCTTGGCGCCCTATCTACAGGCACAACAGCAGTGGGGATCTGTGCTTTCCCAGAGACGCGTCATCTCATGGCGCACAGCCGCGGAAGAGCCTCTTGCCTAAAAGGCAAACGTCCGGCTACTTCTCCCACAAGGAAGGGCCCAGCCCTGAAAGCTCTTGCTGCTCTTCACCTACCCTTGGAACCCTATCTACAGGCACAACAGCAGTGGGGATCTGTGCTTTCCCAGAGACGCAACATCTCATGGTGCTCGGCCGCGGCAGAGCCTCTTGCCGAAAAGGCAAACGTCCGGCTCCTTCTCCCACAAGGAAGGGCCCAGCCCTGAAAGCTCTTGCTGCTCTTTAAGGTGCCTTGGTGCCCTACCTACAGGAACAACAGCAGTGGGGATCTGTGCTTTCCCAGAGACGCAACATCTCATGGCGCTCGGCCGCGGCAGAGCCTCTTGCCGAAAAGGTAAACGTCCGGCTCCTTCTCCCACGAGGAAGGGCCCAGCCCTGAAAGATGTTGCTGCTCTTCACGGTGCCTTGGCACCCTATCTACAGGAACAACAGCAGTGGGGATCTATGCTTTACGAGAGACGCAACAGCTCATGGCGTTCGGCCGCGGCAGAGCCTCTTGCCGAAAAGGCAAACGTCCGGCTCCTTCTCCCACGAGGAAGGGCCCAGCCCTGAAAGCTCTTGCTGCTCTTCACCTACCCTAGGAACCCTATCTACAGGCAGAGCAGCAGTGGGGATCTGTGCTTTCCCAGAGACGCAACATCTCATGGCGCTCGGCTGCGGCAGAGCCTCTTGCCGAAAAGGCAATCGTCCGGCTCCTTCTCCCACAAGGAAGGGCACAGCCCTAAAAGCTCTTGCTGCTCTTCACGGTGCCTTGGCGCCCTATCTACAGGCACAACAGCAGTGGGGATCTGTGCTTTCCCAGAGACGCAACATCTCATGGCGCTCGGCCGCGGCAGAGCCTCTTGCCAAAAAGGCAAACGTCCGGCTCCTTCTCCCACAAGGAAGGGCCCAGCCCTGAAAGCTCTTGCTGCTCTTCACCTACCCTTGGAACCCTATCTACAGGCACAACAGCACTGGGGATCTGTGCTTTCCCAGAGACGCAACATCTCATGGCGCTCGGCCGCGGCAGAGCCTCTTGCCGAAAAGGCAAACGTCCGGCTCCTTCTCCCACAAGGAAGCGCCCAGCCCTGAAAGCTGTTGCTGCTCTTCATGGTGCCTTGGCACCCTATCTACAGGCACAGCAGCAGTGGGGATCTGTGCTTTCCCAGAGACGCAACAGCTCATGGCGCTCGGCCGCGGCGCAGCCTCTTGCCGAAAAGGCAAACGTCCGGCTCCTTCTCCCACAAGGAAGGGCCCAGCCCTGAAAGCTCTTGCTGCTCTTCACGGTGCCTTGGCGCCCTATCTACAGGCACAGCAGCAGTGGGGATCTGTGCTTTCCCAGAGACGCAACATCTCATGGCGCTCGGCCGCGGCAGAGCCTCTTGCCGAAAAGGCAAACGTCCGGCTCCTTCTCCCACAAGGAAGGGCCCAGCCCTGAAAGCTCTTGCTGCTCTTCACGGTGCCTTGGCGCCCTATCTACAGGCACAGAAGCACTGGGGATCTGTGCTTTCCCAGAGACGCAACATCTCATGGCGCTCGGCCGCGGCAGAGCCTCTTGCCGAAAAGGCAAACGTCCGGCTCCTTCTCCCACAAGGAAGGGACCAGCCCTGAAAGCTCTTGCTGCTCTTCACGGTGCCTTGGCGCCCTATCTACAGGCGCAACAGCAGTGGGGATCTGTGCTTTCCCAGAGACGCAAGATCTCATGGCGCTCGGCCGCGGCAGAGCCTCTTGCCGAAAAGGCAAACGTCCAGCTCCTTCTCCCACGAGGAAGGGCCCAGCCCTGAAAGATGTTGCTGCTCTTCACCTACCCTTGGAACCCTATCTACAGGCACAACAGCAGTGGGGATCTGTGCTTTCCCAGAGACGCTACATCTCATGGCGCTCGGCCGCGGCAGAGCCTCTTGCCGAAAAGGCAAACGTCCGGCTCCTTCTCCCACGAGGAAGGGCCCAGCCCTGAAAGATGTTGCCGCTCTTCACGGTGCCTTGGCGCCCTATCTACAGGAACAACAGCACTGGGGATCTGTGCTTTCCCAGAGACGCAACAGCTCATGGCGCTCGGCCGCGGCAGAGCCTCTTGCCGAAAAGGCAAACGTCCGGCTCCTTCTCCCACGAGGAAGGGCCCAGCCCTGAAAGCTCTTGCTGCTCTTCACGGTGCCTTGGCGCCCTATCTACAGGCGCAACAGCAGTGGGGATCTGTGCTTTCCCAGAGACGCAACATCTCATGGTGATCGGCCGCGGCAGAGCCTCTTGCCGAAAAGGCAAACGTCCGGCTTCTTCTCCCACAAGGAAGTGCACAATCCTTAAAGATCTTGCTGTACTTCACCTACCCATGGAACCCTATCTACAGGCAGAACACCAGTGGGGATCTGTGCTTTCCCAGAGACGCAACATCTCATGGCACTCGGCCGCTGTAGAGCCTCTTGCCGAAAAGGCAAACGTCTGGCTCCTTCTCCAACAAGGAAGGGCCCAGCCCTGAAAGCTCTTGCTGCTCTTCACCTACCCTTGGAACCCTATCTACAGGCAGAACAACAGTGGGGATCTGTGCTTTCCCAGAGACGCAACATCTCATGGCGCTCGTTTGCGGCAGAGCCTCTTTCCAAAAAGGCAAACGTCCGGCTCCTTCTCCCACATGGAAGTTCGCAGCCGTGAAAGCTCTTGCTGCTCTTCACCTGCCCTTGGCGCCCTATCTACAGGCACAGCAGCAGTGGGGATCTGTGCTTTCCCAGAGACGCAACATCTCATGGCGCTCGGCCGAGGCACAGCCTCTTGCCGAAAAGGCAAACGTCCGGCTCCTTCTACCACAAGGAAGGGCCCAGCCCTGAAAGCTCTTGCTGCTCTTCACGGTGCCTTGGCGCCCTATCTACAGGCGCAACAGCAGTGGGGATCTGTGCTTTCCCAGAGACGCAACATCTCATGGCGCTCGGCCGCGGCAGAGCCTCTTTCCAAAAGGGCAAACGTCCGGCTCCTTCTCCCACATGGAAGTTCGCAGCCCTGAAAGCTCTTGCTGCTCTTCACCTGCCCCTGGCGCCCTATCTACAGGCACAGCAGCACTGGGGATCTGTGCTTTCCCAGAGACGCAACATCTCATGGCGCTCGGCCGCGGCAGAGCCTCTTGCCGAAAAGGCAAACGTCCGGCTCCTTCTCCCACAAGGAAGGGACCAGCCCTGAAAGCTCTTGCTGCTCTTCACGGTGCCTTCGCGCCCTATCTACATGCACAACAGCACTGGGGATCTGTGCTTTCCCAGAGACGCAACATCTCATGGTGCTCGGCCGCGGCAGAGCCTCTTGCCGAAAAGGCAAACGTCCGGCTCCTTCTCCCACTAGGAAGGGACCAGCCCTGAAAGCTCTTGCTGCTCTTCACGGTGCCTTGGCGCCCTATCTACAGGCACAACAGCACTGGGGATCTGTGCTTTCCCAGAGACGCTACATCTCATGGCGCTCGGCCGCGGCAGATCCTCTTGCCGAAAAGGCAAACGTCCGGCTCCTTCTCCCACGAGGAAGGGCCCAGCCCTGAAAGATGTTGCTGCTCTTCACGGTGCCTTGGCGCCCTATCTACAGGCACAACAGCAGTGGGGATCTGTGCTTTCCCAGAGACGCTACATCTCATGGCGCTCGGCCGCGGCAGAGCCTCTTGCCGAAAAGGCAAACGTCCGGCTCCTTCTCCCACAAGGAAGGGCCCAGCCCTGAAAGCTCTTGCTGCTCTTTAAGGTGCCTTGGCGCCCTACCTACAGGAACAACATCAGTGGGGATCTGTGCTTTCCCAGAGACGCAACATCTCATGGCGCTCGGCCGCGGCAGAGCCTCTTGCCAAAAAGGCAAACGTCCGGCTCTTTCTCCCACGAGGAAGGGCCCAGCCATGAAAGATGTTGCTGCTCTTCACGGTGCCTTGGCACCCTATCTACAGGCACTACAGCACTGGGGATCTGTGCTTTCCCAGAGACGCAAATTCTCATGGCGCTCGGCCGCGGCAGAGCCTCTTGCCGAAAAGGCAAACGTCCGGCTCCTTCTCCCACAAGGAAGGGCCCAGCCCTGAAAGCTCTTGCTGCTCTTCACGGTGCCTTGGCGCTCTATCTACAGGCACAGCAGCAGTGGGGATCTGTGCTTTACCAGAGACGCAAAATCTCATGGCGCTCGGCCGCGGCAGAGCCTCTTGCCGAAAAGGCAAACGTCCAGCTTCTTCTCCCACGAGGAAGGGCCCAGCCCTGAAAGATGTTGCTGCTCTTCACCTACCCTTGGAACCCTATCTACAGGCACAACAGCACTCGGGATCTGTGCTTTCCCAGAGACGCTACATCTCATGGCGCTCGGCCGCGGCAGAGCCTCTTGCCGAAAAGGCAAACGTCCAGATCCTTCTCCCACGAGGAAGGGCCCAGCCCTGAAAGATGTTGCCGCTCTTCACGGTGCCTTGGCACCCTATCTACAGGCACAACAGCACTGGGGATCTGTGCTTTCCCAGAGACGCAACAGCTCATGGCGCTCGGCCGCGGCAGAGCCTCTTGCCGAAAAGGCAAACGTCTGGCTCCTTCTCCCACGAGTAAGGGCCCAGCCATGAAAGCTCTTGCTGCTCTTCACGGTGCCTTGGAACCCTATCTACAGGCGCAACAGCAGTGGGGATCTGTGCTTTCCCAGAGACGCAACATCTCATGGTGATCGGCCGCGGCAGAGCCTCTTGCCGAAAAGGCAAACGTCCGGCTCCTTCTCCCACAAGGAAGTGCACAATCCTTAAAGATCTTGCTGTACTTCACCTACCCATGGAACCCTATCTACAGGCAGAACAACAGTGGGGATCTGTGCTTTCCCAGAGACGCAACATCTCATGGCGCTCGGTTGCGGCAGAGCCTCTTTCCAAAAAGGCAATCGTCCGGCTCCTTCTCCCACAAGGAAGGGCCCAGCCCTGAAAGCTGTTGCTGCTCTTCACCTACCCTTGGCACCCTATCTACAGGCACAACAGCACTGGGGATCTGTGCTTTCCCAGAGACGCAACATCTCATGGCGCTCGGCCGCGGCAGAGCCTCTTGCCGAAAAGGCAAACGTCCGGCTCCTTCTCCCACAAGGAAGGGCCCAGCCCTGAAAGCTCTTGCTGCTCTTCACGGTGCCTTGGCGCCCTATCTACAGGCGCAACAGCAGTGGGGATCTGTGCTTTCCCAGAGACGCAACATCTCATGGCGCTCGGCCGCGGCAGAGCCTCTTGCCGAAAAGGCAAACGTCCGGCTACTTCTCTCACAAGGAAGGGCCCAGCCCTGAAAGCTCTTGCTGCTCTTCACCTACCCTTGGAACCCTATCTACAGGCACAACAGCAGTGGGGATCTGTGCTTTCCCAGAGACGCAACATCTCATGGTGCTCGGCCGCGGCAGAGCCTCTTGCCGAAAAGGCAAACGTCCGGCTCCTTCTCCCACAAGGAAGGGCCCAGCCCTGAAAGCTCTTGCTGCTCTTCACGGTGCCTTGGCACCCTATCTACAGGCACAACAGCAGTGGCGATCTGTGCTTTCCCAGAGACGCAACATCTCATGGTGATCGGCCGCAGCAGAGCCTCTTGCCGAAAAGGCAAACGTCCAGCTCCTTCTCCCACAAGGAAGGGACCAACCCTGAAAGCTGTTGCTGCTCTTCACGGTGCCTTGGCGCCCTACCTACAGGCAGAACAGTACTGGGGATCTGTGCTTTCCCAGAGACGCAACAGCTCATGGCGCTCGGCCGCGGAAGAGCCTCTTGCCGAAAAGGCAAACGTCCGGCTCCTTCTCCCACAAGGAAGGGCCCAGCCCTGAAAGCTCTTGCTGCTCTTCACCTACCCTTGGAACCCTATCTACAGGCAGAACAACAGTGGGGATCTGTGCTTTCCCAGAGACGCAACATCTCATGGCGCTCGGCCGCGGCAGAGCCTCTTGCCGAAAAGGCAAACGTCCGGCTCCTTCTCCCACGAGGAAGGGCACAGCCCTTAAAGCGCTTGCTGCTCTTCACCTACCCTTGGAACCCTATCTACAGGCACAACAACAGTGGGGATCTGTGCTTTCCCAGAGACGCTACATCTCATGGCGCTCGGCCGCGGCAGAGCCTCTTGCCGAAAAGGCAAACGTCCGGCTCCTTCTCCCACAAGGAAGGGCCCAGCCCTGAAAGCTCTTGCTGCTCTTCACGGTGCCTTGGCGCCCTATCTACAGGCTCAACAGCACTGCGGATCTGTGCTTTCCCAGAGACGCAACATCTCATGGCGCTCGGCCGCGGCAGAGCCTCTTGCCGAAAAGGCAAACGTCCGGCTCCTTCTCCCACGAGGAAGGGCCCAGCCCTGAAAGCTCTTGCTGCTCTTCACGGTGCCTTGGCACCCTATCTACAGGCGCAACAGCAGTGGGGATCTGTGCTTTCCCAGAGACGCAACATCTCATGGCGCTCGGCCGCGGCAGAGCCTCTTGCCGAAAAGGCAAACGTCCGGCTCCTTCTCCCACAAGGAAGGGCACAGTCCTTAAAGCTCTTGCTGTACTTCACCTACCCATGGAACCCTATCTACAGGCACAGCAGCAGTGGGGATCTGTGCTTTCCCAGAGACGCAACATCTCATGGTGATCGGCCGCGGCAGAGCCTCTTTCCAAAAAGGCAATCGTCCGGCTCCTTCTCCCACAAGGAAGGGCCCAGCCCTGAAAGCTCTTGCTGCTCTTCACCTACCCTTGGAACCCTATCTACAGGCACAGCAGCAGTGGGGATCTGTGCTTTCCCAGATACGCAACATCTCATGGCGCTCGGCCGCGACAGAGCCTCTTGCCGAAAAGGCAAACGTCCGGCTCCTTCTCCCACAAGGAAGGGCCCAGCCCTGAAAGCTCTTGCTGCTCTTCACCTACCCTTGGAACCCTATCTACAGGCAGAACAACAGTGGGGATCTGTGCTTTCCCAAAGACGCAACATCTCATGGCGCTCGGTTGCGGCAGAGCCTATTTCCAAAAAGGCAAACGTCCGGCTCCTTCTCCCACGAGGAAGGGCCCAGCCATGAAAGATGTTGCTGCTCTTCACGGTGCCTTGGCACCCTATCTACATGCACTACAGCACTGGGGATCTGTGCTTTCCCACAGACCCAAATTCTCATGGCGCTCGGCCGCGGCAGAGCCTCTTGCCGAAAAGGCAAACGTCTGGCTCCTTCTCCCACAAGGAAGGGCCCAGCCCTGAAAGCTCTTGCTGCTCTTCACGGTGCCTTGGCGCTCTATCTACAGGCACAGCAGCAGTGGGGATCTGTGCTTTACCAGAGACGCAAAATCTCATGGCGCTCGGCCGCGGCAGAGCCTCTTGCCGAAAAGGCAAACGTCCAGCTTCTTCTCCCACGAGGAAGGGCCCAGCCCTGAAAGATGTTGCTGCTCTTCACCTACCCTTGGAACCCTATCTACAGGCACAACAGCACTCGGGATCTGTGCTTTCCCAGAGACGCTACATCTCATGGCGCTCGGCCGCGGCAGAGCCTCTTGCCGAAAAGGCAAACGTCCGGCTCCTTCTCCCACAAGGAAGGGCCCAGCCCTGAAAGATGTTGCCGCTCTTCACGGTGCCTTGGCACCCTATCTACAGGCACAACAGCAGTGGGGATCTGTGCTTTCCCAGAGACGCAACAGCTCATGGCGCTCGGCCGCGGCAGAGCCTCTTGCCAAAAAGGCAAACGTCTGGCTCCTTCTCCCACAAGGAAGGGCCCAGCCCTGAAAGCTGTTGCTGCTCTTCACGGTGCCTTGGAACCCTATCTACAGGCGCAACAGCAGTGGGGATCTGTGCTTTCCCAGAGACGCAACATCTCATGGTGATCGGCCGCGGCAGAGCCTCTTGCCGAAAAGGCAAACGTCCGGCTCCTTCTCCCACAAGGAAGGGCCCAGCCCTGAAAGCTCTTGCTGCTCTTCACGGTGCCTTGGCGCTCTATCTACAGGCACAGCAGCAGTGGGGATCTGTGCTTTACCAGAGACGCAAAATCTCATGGCGCTCGGCCGCGGCAGAGCCTCTTGCCGAAAAGGCAAACGTCCAGCTTCTTCTCCCACGAGGAAGGGCCCAGCCCTGAAAGATGTTGCTGCTCTTCACCTACCCTTGGAACCCTATCTACAGGCACAACAGCACTCGGGATCTGTGCTTTCCCAGAGACGCTACATCTCATGGCGCTCGGCCGCGGCAGAGCCTCTTGCCGAAAAGGCAAACGTCCAGATCCTTCTCCCACGAGGAAGGGCCCAGCCCTGAAAGATGTTGCCGCTCTTCACGGTGCCTTGGCACCCTATCTACAGGCACAACAGCACTGGGGATCTGTGCTTTCCCAGAGACGCAACAGCTCATGGCGCTCGGCCGCGGCAGAGCCTCTTGCCGAAAAGGCAAACGTCTGGCTCCTTCTCCCACGAGTAAGGGCCCAGCCATGAAAGCTCTTGCTGCTCTTCACGGTGCCTTGGAACCCTATCTACAGGCGCAACAGCAGTGGGGATCTGTGCTTTCCCAGAGACGCAACATCTCATGGTGATCGGCCGCGGCAGAGCCTCTTGCCGAAAAGGCAAACGTCCGGCTCCTTCTCCCACAAGGAAGTGCACAATCCTTAAAGATCTTGCTGTACTTCACCTACCCATGGAACCCTATCTACAGGCAGAACAACAGTGGGGATCTGTGCTTTCCCAGAGACGCAACATCTCATGGCGCTCGGTTGCGGCAGAGCCTCTTTCCAAAAAGGCAATCGTCCGGCTCCTTCTCCCACAAGGAAGGGCCCAGCCCTGAAAGCTGTTGCTGCTCTTCACCTACCCTTGGCACCCTATCTACAGGCAGAGCAGCAGTGGGGATCTGTGCTTTCCCAGAGACGCAACATCTCATGGCGCTCGGCCGCGGCAGAGCCTCTTGCCGAAAAGGCAAACGTCCGGCTCCTTCTCCCACAAGGAAGGGCCCAGCCCTGAAAGCTCTTGCTGCTCTTCACGGTGCCTTGGCGCCCTATCTACAGGCGCAACAGCAGTGGGGATCTGTGCTTTCCCAGAGACGCAACATCTCATGGCGCTCGGCCGCGGCAGAGCCTCTTGCCGAAAAGGCAAACGTCCGGCTACTTCTCTCACAAGGAAGGGCCCAGCCCTGAAAGCTCTTGCTGCTCTTCACCTACCCTTGGAACCCTATCTACAGGCACAACAGCAGTGGGGATCTGTGCTTTCCCAGAGACGCAACATCTCATGGTGCTCGGCCGCGGCAGAGCCTCTTGCCGAAAAGGCAAACGTCCGGCTCCTTCTCCCACAAGGAAGGGCCCAGCCCTGAAAGCTCTTGCTGCTCTTCACGGTGCCTTGGCACCCTATCTACAGGCACAACAGCAGTGGCGATCTGTGCTTTCCCAGAGACGCAACATCTCATGGTGATCGGCCGCAGCAGAGCCTCTTGCCGAAAAGGCAAACGTCCAGCTCCTTCTCCCACAAGGAAGGGACCAACCCTGAAAGCTGTTGCTGCTCTTCACGGTGCCTTGGCGCCCTACCTACAGGCAGAACAGTACTGGGGATCTGTGCTTTCCCAGAGACGCAACAGCTCATGGCGCTCGGCCGCGGAAGAGCCTCTTGCCGAAAAGGCAAACGTCCGGCTCCTTCTCCCACAAGGAAGGGCCCAGCCCTGAAAGCTCTTGCTGCTCTTCACCTACCCTTGGAACCCTATCTACAGGCAGAACAACAGTGGGGATCTGTGCTTTCCCAGAGACGCAACATCTCATGGCGCTCGGCCGCGGCAGAGCCTCTTGCCGAAAAGGCAAACGTCCGGCTCCTTCTCCCACGAGGAAGGGCACAGCCCTTAAAGCGCTTGCTGCTCTTCACCTACCCTTGGAACCCTATCTACAGGCACAACAACAGTGGGGATCTGTGCTTTCCCAGAGACGCTACATCTCATGGCGCTCGGCCGCGGCAGAGCCTCTTGCCGAAAAGGCAAACGTCCGGCTCCTTCTCCCACAAGGAAGGGCCCAGCCCTGAAAGCTCTTGCTGCTCTTTAAGGTGCCTTGGCGCCCTACCTACAGGAACAACAGCAGTGGGGATCTGTGCTTTCCCAGAGACGCAACATCTCATGGCGCTCGGCCGCGGCAGAGCCTCTTGCCGAAAAGGCAAACGTCCGGCTCCTTCTCCCACGAGGAAGGGCCCAGCCCTGAAAGCTCTTGCTGCTCTTCACGGTGCCTTGGCACCCTATCTACAGGCGCAACAGCAGTGGGGATCTGTGCTTTCCCAGAGACGCAACATCTCATGGCGCTCGGCCGCGGCAGAGCCTCTTGCCGAAAAGGCAAACGTCCGGCTCCTTCTCCCACAAGGAAGGGCACAGTCCTTAAAGCTCTTGCTGTACTTCACCTACCCATGGAACCCTATCTACAGGCACAGCAGCAGTGGGGATCTGTGCTTTCCCAGAGACGCAACATCTCATGGTGATCGGCCGCGGCAGAGCCTCTTTCCAAAAAGGCAATCGTCCGGCTCCTTCTCCCACAAGGAAGGGCCCAGCCCTGAAAGCTCTTGCTGCTCTTCACCTACCCTTGGAACCCTATCTACAGGCACAGCAGCAGTGGGGATCTGTGCTTTCCCAGATACGCAACATCTCATGGCGCTCGGCCGCGACAGAGCCTCTTGCCGAAAAGGCAAACGTCCGGCTCCTTCTCCCACAAGGAAGGGCCCAGCCCTGAAAGCTCTTGCTGCTCTTCACCTACCCTTGGAACCCTATCTACAGGCAGAACAACAGTGGGGATCTGTGCTTTCCCAAAGACGCAACATCTCATGGCGCTCGGTTGCGGCAGAGCCTATTTCCAAAAAGGCAAACGTCCGGCTCCTTCTCCCACGAGGAAGGGCCCAGCCATGAAAGATGTTGCTGCTCTTCACGGTGCCTTGGCACCCTATCTACATGCACTACAGCACTGGGGATCTGTGCTTTCCCACAGACCCAAATTCTCATGGCGCTCGGCCGCGGCAGAGCCTCTTGCCGAAAAGGCAAACGTCTGGCTCCTTCTCCCACAAGGAAGGGCCCAGCCCTGAAAGCTCTTGCTGCTCTTCACGGTGACTTGGCGCTCTATCTACAGGCACAGCAGCAGTGGGGATCTGTGCTTTACCAGAGACGCAACAGCTCATGGCGCTCGGCCGCGGCAGAGCCTCTTGCCAAAAAGGCAAACGTCCGGCTCCTTCTCCCACAAGGAAGGGCCCAGCCCTGAAAGCTGTTGCTGCTCTTCACCTACCCTTGGAACCCTATCTACAGGCACAACAGCACTCGGGATCTGTGCTTTCCCAGAGACGCTACATCTCATGGCGCTCGGCCGCGGCAGAGCCTCTTGCCGAAAAGGCAAACGTCCGGCTCCTTCTCCCACAAGGAAGGGCCCAGCCCTGAAAGATGTTGCCGCTCTTCACGGTGCCTTGGCACCCTATCTACAGGCACAACAGCAGTGGGGATCTGTGCTTTCCCAGAGACGCAACAGCTCATGGCGCTCGGCCGCGGCAGAGCCTCTTGCCAAAAAGGCAAACGTCTGGCTCCTTCTCCCACAAGGAAGGGCCCAGCCCTGAAAGCTGTTGCTGCTCTTCACGGTGCCTTGGAACCCTATCTACAGGCGCAACAGCAGTGGGGATCTGTGCTTTCCCAGAGACGCAACATCTCATGGTGATCGGCCGCGGCAGAGCCTCTTGCCGAAAAGGCAAACGTCCGGCTCCTTCTCCCACAAGGAAGTGCACAATCCTTAAAGATCTTGCTGTACTTCACCTACCCATGGAACCCTATCTACAGGCAGAACAACAGTGGGGATCTGTGCTTTCCCAGAGACGCAACATCTCATGGCGCTCGGTTGCGGCAGAGCCTCTTTCCAAAAAGGCAATCGTCCGGCTCCTTCTCCCACAAGGAAGGGCCCAGCCCTGAAAGCTCTTGCTGCTCTACACCTACCCTTGGCACCCTATCTACAGGCACAACAGCACTGGGGATCTGTGCTTTCCCAGAGACGCAACAGCTCATGGCGCTCGGCCGCGGCAGAGCCTCTTGCCGAAAAGGCAAACGTCCGGCTCCTTCTCCCACAAGGAAGGGCCCAGCCATGAAAGATCTTGCTGCTCTTCACGGTGCCTTGGCGCCCTATCTACAGGCGCAACAGCAGTGGGGATCTGTGCTTTCCCAGAGACGCAACAGCTCATGGCGCTCGGCCGCGGCAGAGCCTCTTGCCGAAAAGGCAAACGTCCGGCTCCTTCTCCCACAAGGAAGGGCCCAGCCCTGAAAGCTCTTGCTGCTCTTCACCTACCCTTGGAACCCTATCTACAGGCAGAACAACAGTGGGGATCTGTGCTTTCCCAGAGACGCAACATCTCATGGCGCTCGGCCGCGGCAGAGCCTCTTGCCGAAAAGGCAAACGTCCGGCTCCTTCTCCCACGAGGAAGGGCACAGCCCTTAAAGCGCTTGCTGCTCTTCACCTACCCTTGGAACCCTATCTACAGGCACAACAACAGTGGGGATCTGTGCTTTCCCAGAGACGCTACATCTCATGGCGCTCGGCCGCGGCAGAGCCTCTTGCCGAAAAGGCAAACGTCCGGCTCCTTCTCCCACAAGGAAGGGCCCAGCCCTGAAAGCTCTTGCTGCTCTTTAAGGTGCCTTGGCGCCCTACCTACAGGCACAACAGCACTGGGGATCTGTGCTTTCCCAGAGACGCAACATCTCATGGCGCTCGGCCGCGGCAGAGCCTCTTGCCGAAAAGGCAAACGTCCGGCTCCTTCTCCCACGAGGAAGGGCCCAGCCCTGAAAGCTCTTGCTGCTCTTCACGGTGCCTTGGCTCCCTATCTACAGGCGCAACAGCAGTGGGGATCTGTGCTTTCCCAGAGACGCAACATCTCATGGTGCTCGGCCGCGGCAGAGCCTCTTGCCGAAAAGGCAAACGTCCGGCTCCTTCTCCCACAAGGAAGGGCACAGTCCTTAAAGCTCTTGCTGTACTTCACCTACCCATGGAACCCTATCTACAGGCACAGCAGCAGTGGGGATCTGTGCTTTCCCAGAGACGCAACATCTCATGGTGATCGGCCGCGGCAGAGCCTCTTTCCAAAAAGGCAATCGTCCGGCTCCTTCTCCCACAAGGAAGGGCCCAGCCCTGAAAGCTCTTGCTGCTCTTCACCTACCCTTGGAACCCTATCTACAGGCACAGCAGCAGTGGGGATCTGTGCTTTCCCAGAGACGCAACATCTCATGGCGCTCGGCCGCGGCAGAGCCTCTTGCCGAAAAGGCAAACGTCCGGCTCCTTCTCCCACAAGGAAGGGCCCAGCCCTGAAAGCTCTTGCTGCTCTTCACCTACCCTTGGAACCCTATCTACAGGCAGAACAACAGTGGGGATCTGTGCTTTCCCAAAGACGCAACATCTCATGGCGCTCGGTTGCGGCAGAGCCTATTTCCAAAAAGGCAAACGTCCGGCTCCTTCTCCCACAAGGAAGGGCCCAGCCCTGAAAGCTCTTGCTGCTCTTCACGGTGCCTTGGCGCCCTATCTACAGGCGCAACAACAGTGGGGATCTGTGCTTTCCCAGAGACGCAACATCTCATGGCGCTCGGCCGCGGCAGAGCCTCTTGCCGAAAAGGCAAACGTCCGGCTCCTTCTCCCACAAGGAAGGGACCAGCCCTGAAAGCTCTTGCTGCTCTTCACGGTGCCTTGGCACCCTATCTACAGGAACAACAGCAGTGGGGATCTGTGCTTTCCCAGAGACGCAACATCTCATGGCGCTCGGCCGCGGCAGATCCTCTTGCCGTAAAGGCAAACGTCCGGCTCCTTCTCCCACGAGGAAGGGCCCAGCCATGAAAGATGTTGCTGCTCTTCACGGTGCCTTGGCGCCCTATCTACAGGCGCAACAGCAGTGGGGATCTGTGCTTTCCCAGAGACGCAAAATCTCATGGCGCTCGGCCGCGGCAGAGCCTCTTGCCAAAAAGGCAAACGTCCGGCTCTTTCTCCCACGAGGAAGGGCCCAGCCATGAAAGATGTTGCTGCTCTTCACGGTGCCTTGGCACCCTATCTACAGGCACAACAGCACTGGGGATCTGTGCTTTCCCAGAGACGCAACATCTCATGGCGCTCGGCCGCGGCAGAGCCTCTTGCCGAAAAGGCAAACGTCCGGCTCCTTCTCCCACAAGGAAGGGCCCAGCCCTGAAAGCTGTTGCTGCTCTTCACGGTGCCTTGGCGCTCTATCTACAGGCACAGCAGCAGTGGGGATCTGTGCTTTACCAGAGACGCAACATCTCATGGCGCTCGTCCGCGGCAGAGCCTCTTGCCGAAAAGGCAAACGTCCGGCTCCTTCTCCCACGAGGAAGGGCCCAGCCCTGAAAGATGTTGCTGCTCTTCACCTACCCTTGGAACCCTATCTACAGGCACAACAGCACTCGGGATCTGTGCTTTCCCAGAGACGCTACATCTCATGGCGCTCGGCCGCGGCAAAGCCTCTTGCCGAAAAGGCAAACGTCCGGCTCCTTCTCCCACGAGGAAGGGCCCAGCCCTGAAAGATGTTGCCTCTCTTCACGGTGCCTTGGCACCCTATCTACAGGAACAACAGCAGTGGGGATCTGTGCTTTCCCAGAGACGCAACAGCTCATGGCGCTCGGCCGCGGCAGAGCCTCTTGCCGAAAAGGCAAACGTCCGGCTCCTTCTCCCAAGAGGAAGGGCACAGCCCTTAAAGCGCTTGCTGCTCTTCACCTACCCTTGGAACCCTATCTACAGGCACAACAACAGTGGGGATCTGTGCTTTCCCAGAGACGCTACATCTCATGGCGCTCGGCCGCGGCAGAGCCTCTTGCCGAAAAGGCAAACGTCCGGCTCCTTCTCCCACAAGAAAGGGCCCAGCCCTGAAAGCTCTTGCTGCTCTTCACGGTGCCTTGGCGCCCTATCTACAGGCGCAACAGCAGTGGGGATCTGTGCTTTCCCAGAGACGCAACATCTCATGGCGCTCGGCCGCGGCAGAGCCTCTTGCCGAAAAGGCAAACGTCCGGCTCCTTCTCCCACAAGGAAGGGCCCAGCCCTGAAAGATGTTGCTGCTCTTCACGGTGCCTTGGCACCCTATCTACAGGAACAACAGCAGTGGGGATCTGTGCTTTACCAGAGACGCAACAGCTCATGGCGCTTGGCCGCGGCAGAGCCTCTTGCTGAAAAGGCAAACGTCTGGCTGCTTCTCCCACAAGGAAGGGCCCAGCCATGAAAGCTCTTGCTGCTCTTCACCTACCCTTGGAACCCTATCTACAGGCACAACAGCAGTGGGGATCTGTGCTTTCCCAGAGACGCAACATCTCATGGAGCTCTGCCGCGGCAGAGCCTCTTGCCGACAAGGCAAACGTCCGGCTCCTTCTCCCACAAGGAAGGGCCCAGCCCTGAAAGCTCTTGCTGCTCTTCACGGTGCCTTGGCGCCCTATCTACAGGCGCAACAGCAGTGGGGATCTGTGCTTTCCCAGAGACGCAACATCTCATGGTGATCGGCCGCGGCAGAGCCTCTTGCCGAAAAGGCAAACGTCCGGCTCCTTCTCCCACAAGGAAGGGCCCAGCCATGAAAGATCTTCCTGCTCTTCACGGTGCCTTGGCGCCCTACCTACAGTCACAACAGCAGTGGGGATCTGTGCTTTCCCAGAGACGCAACAGCTCATGGCGCTCGGCCGCGGCGCAGCCTCTTGCCAAAAAGGCAAACGTCCGGCTCCTTCTCCCACAAGGAAGGGCCCAGCCATGAAAGATCTTGCTGCTCTTCATGGTGCCTTGGCGCCCTATCTACAGGCACAGCAGCAGTGGGGATCTGTGCTTTCCCAGAGACGCAACATCTCATGGCGCTCGGCCGCGGCAGAGCCTCTTGCCGAAAAGGCAAACGTCCGGCTCCTTCTCCCACAAGGAAGGGCCCAGCCCTGAAAGCTCTTGCTGCTCTTCACCTACCCTTGGAACCCTATCTACAGGCACAACAGCACTGGGGATCTGTGCTTTTCCAGAGACGCAACATCTCATGGTGCTCGGCCGCGGCAGAGCCTCTTGCCGAAAAGGCAAACGTCCGGCTCCTTCTCCCACAAGGAAGGGCCCAGCCATGAAAGCTCTTGCTGCTCTTCACGGTGCCTTGGCGCCCTATCTACAGGCACAACAGCAGTGGGGATCTGTGCTTTCCCAGAGACGCAACATCTCATGGTGCTCGGCCGCGGCAGAGCCTCTTGCCGAAAAGGCAAACGTCCGGCTCCTTCTCCCACAAGGAAGGGCCCAGCCCTGAAAGCTGCTGCTGCTCTTCACGGTGACTTGGCGCCCTATCTACAGGCACAACAGCAGTGGGGATCTGTGCTTTCCCAGAGACGCAACATCTCATGGCGCTCGGCCGCGGCAGAGCCTCTTGCCGAAAAGGCAAACGTCTGGCTCCTTCTCTTACAAGGAAGGGCCCAGCCCTGAAAGCTCTTGCTGCTCTTCACCTACCCTTGGAACCCTATCTACAGGCACAGCAGCAGTGGGGATCTGTGCTTTCCCAGAGACGCAACATCTCATGGCGCTCGGCCGCGGCAGAGCCTCTTGCCGAAAAGGCAAACGTCCGGCTCCTTCTCCCACAAGGAAGGGCCCAGCCCTGAAAGCTGTTGCTGCTCTTCACGGTGCCTTGGCACCCTATCTACAGGCGCAACAGCAGTGGGGATCTGTGCTTTCCCAGAGACGCCTCATCTCATGGCGCTCGTCCGCGGCAGAGCATCTTGCCGAAAAGGCAAACGTCCAGCTCCTTCTCCCACGAGGAAGGGCCCAGCCCTGAAAGATGTTGCTGCTCTTCACCTACCCTTGGAAGCCTATCTACAGGCACAACAGCACTTGGGATCTGTGCTTTCCCAGAGACGCTACATCTCATGGCGCTCGGCCGCGGCAAAGCCTCTTGCCGAAAAGGCAAACGTCCGGCTCCTTCTCCCACGAGGAAGGGCCCAGCCCTGAAAGATGTTGCCGCTCTTCACGGTGCCTTGGCACCCTATCTACAGGAACAACAGCAGTGGGGATCTGTGCTTTCCCAGAGACGCAACAGCTCATGGCGCTCGGCCGCGGCAGAGCCTCTTGCCGAAAAGGCAAACGTCTGGCTCCTTCTCCCACGAGGAAGGGCACAGCCCTGAAAGCTGTTGCTGCTCTTCACCTACCCTTGGAACCCTATCTACAGGCACAACAGCAGTGGGGATCTGTGCTTTCCCAGAGACGCAACATCTCATGGCGCTCGGCCGCGGCAGAGCCTCTTGCCGAAAAGGCAAACATCTGGCTCCTTCTCCCACAAGGAAGGGCCCAGCCCTGAAAGCTCTTGCTGCTCTTCACGGTGCCTTGGCGCCCTATCTACAGGCGCAACAGCAGTGGGGATCTGTGCTTTCCCAGAGACGCAACATCTCATGGCGCTCGGCCGCGGCAGAGCCTCTTGCCGAAAAGGCAAATGTCCGGCTCCTTCTCCCACGAGGAAGGGCACAGCCCTTAAAGCGCTTGCTGCTCTTCACCTACCCTTGGAACCCTATCTACAGGCAGAACAACAGTGGGGATCTGTGCTTTCCCAGAGACGCTACATCTCATGGCGCTCGGCCGCGGCAGAGCCTCTTGCCGAAAAGGCAAACGTCCGGCTCCTTCTCCCACAAGGAAGGGCCCAGCCCTGAAAGCTCTTGCTGCTCTTTAAGGTGCCTTGGCGCCCTACCTACAGGAACAACAGCAGTGGGGATCTGTGCTTTCCCAGAGACGCAACATCTCATGGCGCTCGGCCGCGGCAGAGCCTCTTGCCGAAAAGGCAAACGTCCGGCTCCTTCTCCCACGAGGAAGGGCCCAGCCCTGAAAGATGTTGCTGCTCTTCACGGTGCCTTGGCACCCTATCTACAGGAACAACAGCACTGGGGATCTGTGCTTTACCAGAGACGCAACAGCTCATGGCGCTTGGCCGCGGCAGAGCCTCTTGCTGAAAAGGCAAACGTCTGGCTGCTTCTCCCACAAGGAAGGGCCCAGCCCTGAAAGCTCTTGCTGCTCTTCACCTACCCTTGGAACCCTATCTACAGGCACAACAGCAGTGGGGATCTGTGCTTTCCCAGAGACGCAACATCTCATGGAGCTCGGCCGCGGCAGAGCCTCTTGCCGAAAAGGCAAACGTCTGGCTCCTTCTCCCACAAGGAAGGGCCCAGCCCTGAAAGCTCTTGCTGCTCTTCACGGTGCCTTGGCGCCCTATCTACAGGCGCAACAGCAGTGGGGATCTGTGCTTTCCCAGAGACGCAACATCTCATGGTGATCGGCCGCGGCAGAGCCTCTTGCCGAAAAGGCAAACGTCCGGCTCCTTCTCCCACGAGGAAGGGCACAGCCCTTAAAGCGCTTGCTGCTCTTCACCTACCCTTGGAACCCTATCTACAGGCGCAACAGCAGTGGGGATCTGTGCTTTCCCAGAGACGCAACATCTCATGGTGATCGGCCGCGGCAGAGCCTCTTGCCGAAAAGGCAAACGTCCGGCTCCTTCTCCCACGAGGAAGGGCACAGCCCTTAAAGCGCTTGCTGCTCTTCACCTACCCTTGGAACCCTATCTACAGGCACAACAACAGTGGGGATCTGTGCTTTCCCAGAGACGCTACATCTCATGGCGCTCGGCCGCGGCAGAGCCTCTTGCCGAAAAGGCAAACGTCCGGCTCCTTCTCCCACAAGGAAGGGCCCAGCCCTGAAAGCTGTTGCTGCTCTTCACGGTGCCTTGGCACCCTATCTACAGGCGCAACAGCAGTGGGGATCTGTGCTTTCCCAGAGACGCCTCATCTCATGGCGCTCGTCCGCGGCAGAGCATCTTGCCGAAAAGGCAAACGTCCAGCTCCTTCTCCCACGAGGAAGGGCCCAGCCCTGAAAGATGTTGCTGCTCTTCACCTACCCTTGGAAGCCTATCTACAGGCACAACAGCACTTGGGATCTGTGCTTTCCCAGAGACGCTACATCTCATGGCGCTCGGCCGCGGCAAAGCCTCTTGCCGAAAAGGCAAAGGTCCGGCTCCTTCTCCCACGAGGAAGGGCCCAGCCCTGAAAGATGTTGCCGCTCTTCACGGTGCCTTGGCACCCTATCTACAGGAACAACAGCAGTGGGGATCTGTGCTTTCCCAGAGACGCAACAGCTCATGGCGCTCGGCCGCGGCAGAGCCTCTTGCCGAAAAGGCAAACGTCTGGCTCCTTCTCCCACGAGGAAGGGCACAGCCCTGAAAGCTGTTGCTGCTCTTCACCTACCCTTGGAACCCTATCTACAGGCACAACAGCAGTGGGGATCTGTGCTTTCCCAGAGACGCAACATCTCATGGCGCTCGGCCGCGGCAGAGCCTCTTGCCGAAAAGGCAAACATCTGGCTCCTTCTCCCACAAGGAAGGGCCCAGCCCTGAAAGCTCTTGCTGCTCTTCACGGTGCCTTGGCGCCCTATCTACAGGCGCAACAGCAGTGGGGATCTGTGCTTTCCCAGAGACGCAACATCTCATGGCGCTCGGCCGCGGCAGAGCCTCTTGCCGAAAAGGCAAATGTCCGGCTCCTTCTCCCACGAGGAAGGGCACAGCCCTTAAAGCGCTTGCTGCTCTTCACCTACCCTTGGAACCCTATCTACAGGCAGAACAACAGTGGGGATCTGTGCTTTCCCAGAGACGCTACATCTCATGGCGCTCGGCCGCGGCAGAGCCTCTTGCCGAAAAGGCAAACGTCCGGCTCCTTCTCCCACAAGGAAGGGCCCAGCCCTGAAAGCTCTTGCTGCTCTTTAAGGTGCCTTGGCGCCCTACCTACAGGAACAACAGCAGTGGGGATCTGTGCTTTCCCAGAGACGCAACATCTCATGGCGCTCGGCCGCGGCAGAGCCTCTTGCCGAAAAGGCAAACGTCCGGCTCCTTCTCCCACGAGGAAGGGCCCAGCCCTGAAAGATGTTGCTGCTCTTCACGGTGCCTTGGCACCCTATCTATATTCACAACAGCAGTGGGGATCTGTGCTTTACCAGAGACGCAACAGCTCATGGCGCTAGGCCGCGGCAGAGCCTCTTGCTGAAAAGGCAAACGTCTGGCTGCTTCTCCCACGAGGAAGGGCCCAGCCCTGAAAGCTCTTGCTGCTCTTCACCTACCCTTGGAACCCTATCTACAGGCACAACAGCAGTGGGGATCTGTGCTTTCCCAGAGACGCAACATCTCATGGAGCTCGGCCGCGGCAGAGCCTCTTGCCGAAAAGGCAAACGTCCGGCTCCTTCTCCCACAAGGAAGGGCCCAGCCCTGAAAGCTCTTGCTGCTCTTCACGGTGCCTTGGCGCCCTATCTACAGGCGCAACAGCAGTGGGGATCTGTGCTTTCCCAGAGACGCAACATCTCATGGCGCTCGGCCGCGGCAGAGCCTCTTGCCGAAAAGGCAAACGTCCGGCTCCTTCTCCCACGAGGAAGGGCACAGCCCTTAAAGCGCTTGCTGCTCTTCACCTACCCTTGGAACCCTATCTACAGGCACAACAACAGTGGGGATCTGTGCTTTCCCAGAGACGCTACATCTCATGGCGCTCGGCCGCGGCAGAGCCTCTTGCCGAAAAGGCAAACGTCCGGCTCCTTCTCCCACAAGGAAGGGCCCAGCCCTGAAAGCTCTTGCTGCTCTTTAAGGTGCCTTGGCGCCCTACCTACAGGAACAACAGCAGTGGGGATCTGTGCTTTCCCAGAGACGCAACATCTCATGGCGCTCGGCCGCGGCAGAGCCTCTTGCCGAAAAGGCAAACGTCCGGCTCCTTCTCCCACGAGGAAGGGCCCAGCCCTGAAAGATGTTGCTGCTCTTCACGGTGCCTTGGCACCCTATCTACAGGAACAACAGCACTGGGGATCTGTGCTTTACCAGAGACGCAACAGCTCATGGCGCTAGGCCGCGGCAGAGCCTCTTGCTGAAAAGGCAAACGTCTGGCTGCTTCTCCCACGAGGAAGGGCCCAGCCCTGAAAGCTCTTGCTGCTCTTCACCTACCCTTGGAACCCTATCTACAGGCACAACAGCAGTGGGGATCTGTGCTTTCCCAGAGACGCAACATCTCATGGAGCTCGGCCGCGGCAGAGCCTCTTGCCGAAAAGGCAAACATCTGGCTCCTTCTCCCACAAGGAAGGGCCCAGCCCTGAAAGCTCTTGCTGCTCTTCACGGTGCCTTGGCGCCCTATCTACAGGCGCAACAGCAGTGGGGATCTGTGCTTTCCCAGAGACGCAACATCTCATGGCGCTCGGCCGCGGCAGAGCCTCTTGCCGAAAAGGCAAATGTCCGGCTCCTTCTCCCACGAGGAAGGGCACAGCCCTTAAAGCGCTTGCTGCTCTTCACCTACCCTTGGAACCCTATCTACAGGCACAACAACAGTGGGGATCTGTGCTTTCCCAGAGACGCTACATCTCATGGCGCTCGGCCGCGGCAGAGCCTCTTGCCGAAAAGGCAAACGTCCGGCTCCTTCTCCCACAAGGAAGGGCCCAGCCCTGAAAGCTCTTGCTGCTCTTTAAGGTGCCTTGGCGCCCTACCTGCAGGAACAACAGCAGTGGGGATCTGTGCTTTCCCAGAGACGCAACATCTCATGGCGCTCGGCCGCGGCAGAGCCTCTTGCCGAAAAGGCAAACGTCCGGCTCCTTCTCCCACGAGGAAGGGCCCAGCCCTGAAAGATGTTGCTGCTCTTCACGGTGCCTTGGCACCCTATCTACAGGAACAACAGCACTGGGGATCTGTGCTTTACCAGAGACGCAACAGCTCATGGCGCTAGGCCGCGGCAGAGCCTCTTGCTGAAAAGGCAAACGTCTGGCTGCTTCTCCCACGAGGAAGGGCCCAGCCCTGAAAACTCTTGCTGCTCTTCACCTACCCTTGGAACCCTATCTACAGGCACAACAGCAGTGGGGATCTGTGCTTTCCCAGAGACGCAACATCTCATGGAGCTCGGCCGCGGCAGAGCCTCTTGCCGAAAAGGCAAACGTCTGGCTCCTTCTCCCACAAGGAAGGGCCCAGCCCTGAAAGCTCTTGCTGCTCTTCACGGTGCCTTGGCGCCCTATCTACAGGCGCAACAGCACTGGGGATCTGTGCTTTCCCAGAGACGCAACATCTCATGGTGATCGGCCGCGGCAGAGCCTCTTGCCGAAAAGGCAAACGTCCGGCTCCTTCTCCCACGAGGAAGGGCACAGCCCTTAAAGCGCTTGCTGCTCTTCACCTACCCTTGGAACCCTATCTACAGGCACAACAACAGTGGGGATCTGTGCTTTCCCAGAGACGCTACATCTCATGGCGCTCGGCCGCGGCAGAGCCTCTTGCCGAAAAGGCAAACGTCCGGCTCCTTCTCCAACAAGGAAGGGCCCAGCCCTGAAAGCTCTTGTGCTCTTTAAGGTGCCTTGGCGCCCTACCTACAGGAACAACAGCACTGGGGATCTGTGCTTTCCCAGAGACGCAACATCTCATGGTGATCGGCCGCGGCAGAGCCTCTTGCCGAAAAGGCAAATGTCCGGCTCCTTCTCCCACGAGGAAGGGCACAGCCCTTAAAGCGCTTGCTGCTCTTCACCTACCCTTGGAACCCTATCTACAGGCACAACAACAGTGGGGATCTGTGCTTTCCCAGAGACGCTACATCTCATGGCGCTCGGCCGCGGCAGAGCCTCTTGCCGAAAAGGCAAACGTCCGGCTCCTTCTCCCACGAGGAAGGGCCCAGCCCTGAAAGATGTTGCTGCTCTTCACGGTGCCTTGGCACCATATCTACAGGAACAACAGCACTGGGGATCTGTGCTTTACCAGAGACGCAACAGCTCATGGCGCTTGGCCGCGGAAGAGCCTCTTGCTGAAAAGGCAAACGTCTGGCTGCTTCTCCCACAAGGAAGGGCCCAGCCATGAAAGCTCTTGCTGCTCTTCACCTACCCTTGGAACCCTATCTACAGGCACAACAGCAGTGGGGATCTGTGCTTTCCCAGAGACGCAACATCTCATGGAGCTCTGCCGCGGCAGAGCCTCTTGCCGAAAAGGCAAACGTCCGGCTCCTTCTCCCACAAGGAAGGGCCCAGCCCTGAAAGCTCTTGCTGCTCTTCACGGTGCCTTGGCGCCCTATCTACAGGCGCAACAGCAGTGGGGATCTGTGCTTTCCCAGAGACGCAACATCTCATGGTGATCGGCCGCGGCAGAGCCTCTTGCCGAAAAGGCAAACGTCCGGCTCCTTCTCCCACAAGGAAGGGCCCAGCCATGAAAGATCTTCCTGCTCTTCACGGTGCCTTGGCGCCCTACCTACAGTCACAACAGCAGTGGGGATCTGTGCTTTCCCAGAGACGCAACAGCTCATGGCGCTCGGCCGCGGCGCAGCCTCTTGCCAAAAAGGCAAACGTCCGGCTCCTTCTCCCACAAGGAAGGGCCCAGCCATGAAAGATCTTGCTGCTCTTCATGGTGCCTTGGCGCCCTATCTACAGGCACAGCAGCAGTGGGGATCTGTGCTTTCCCAGAGACGCAACATCTCATGGCGCTCGGCCGCGGCAGAGCCTCTTGCCGAAAAGGCAAACGTCCGGCTCCTTCTCCCACAAGGAAGGGCCCAGCCCTGAAAGCTCTTGCTGCTCTTCACCTACCCTTGGAACCCTATCTACAGGCACAACAGCACTGGGGATCTGTGCTTTTCCAGAGACGCAACATCTCATGGTGCTCGGCCGCGGCAGAGCCTCTTGCCGAAAAGGCAAACGTCCGGCTCCTTCTCCCACAAGGAAGTGCCCAGCCATGAAAGCTCTTGCTGCTCTTCACGGTGCCTTGGCGCCCTATCTACAGGCACAACAGCAGTGGGGATCTGTGCTTTCCCAGAGACGCAACATCTCATGGTGCTCGGCCGCGGCAGAGCCTCTTGCCGAAAAGGCAAACGTCCGGCTCCTTCTCCCACAAGGAAGGGCCCAGCCCTGAAAGCTGCTGCTGCTCTTCACGGTGACTTGGCGCCCTATCTACAGGCACAACAGCAGTGGGGATCTGTGCTTTCCCAGAGACGCAACATCTCATGGCGCTCGGCCGCGGCAGAGCCTCTTGCCGAAAAGGCAAACGTCTGGCTCCTTCTCTTACAAGGAAAGGCCCAGCCCTGAAAGCTCTTGCTGCTCTTCACCTACCCTTGGAACCCTATCTACAGGCACAGCAGCAGTGGGGATCTGTGCTTTCCCAGAGACGCAACATCTCATGGCGCTCGGCCGCGGCAGAGCCTCTTGCCGAAAAGGCAAACGTCCGGCTCCTTCTCCCACAAGGAAGGGCCCAGCCCTGAAAGCTCTTGCTGCTCTTCACGGTGCCTTGGCGCCCTACCTACAGGAACAACAGCAGTGGGGATCTGTGCTTTCCCAGAGACGCAACATCTCATGGCGCTCGGCCGCGGCAGAGCCTCTTGCCACAAAGGCAAACGTCCGGCTCCTTCTCCCACAAGGAAGGGCCCAGCCCTGAAAGATGTTGCTGCTCTTCACCTACCCTTGGAACCCTATCTACAGGCACAACAGCAGTGGGGATCTGTGCTTTCCCAGAGACGCAACATCTCATGACGCTCGGCCGCGGCAGAGCCTCTTGCCGAAAAGGCAAACGTCCGGCTCCTTCTCCCACAAGGAAGGGCCCAGCCCTGAAAGCTCTTGCTGCTCTTCACGGTGCCTTGGCGCCCTATCTACAGGCGCAACAGCAGTGGGGATCTGTGCTTTCCCAGAGACGCAACATCTCATGGTGATCGGCCGCGGCAGAGCCTTTTGCCGAAAAGGCAAACGTCCGGCTCCTTCTCCCACAAGGAAGGGCACAGTCCTTAAAGCTCTTGCTGTACTTCACCTACCCATGGAACCCTATCTACAGGCAGAACAACAGTGGGGATCTGTTCTTTCCCAGAGACGCAACATCTCATGGCGCTCGGCCGCGGCAGAGCCTCTTGCCGAAAAGGCAAACGTCCGGCTCCTTCTCCCACAAGGAAGGGCCCAGCCCTGAAAGCTGTTGCTGCTCTTCACAGTGCCTTGGCACCCTATCTACAGGCGCAACAGCAGTGGGGATCTGTGCTTTCCCAGAGACGCCTCATCTCATGGCGCTCGTCCGCGGCAGAGCATCTTGCCGAAAAGGCAAACATCCAGCTCCTTCTCCCACGAGGAAGGGCCCAGCCCTGAAAGATGTTGCCGCTCTTCACGGTGCCTTGGCACCCTATCTACAGGAACAACAGCAGTGGGGATCTGTGCTTTCCCAGAGACGCAACAGCTCATGGCGCTCGGCCGCGGCAGAGCCTCTTGCCGAAAAGGCAAACGTCTGGCTCCTTCTCCCACGAGGAAGGGCACAGCCCTTAAAGCGCTTGCTGCTCTTCACCTACCCTTGGAACCCTATCTACAGGCACAACAACAGTGGGGATCTGTGCTTTCCCAGAGACGCTACATCTCATGGCGCTCGGCCGCGGCAGAGCCTCTTGCCGAAAAGGCAAACGTCCGGCTCCTTCTCCCACAAGGAAGGGCCCAGCCCTGAAAGCTCTTGCTGCTCTTTAAGGTGCCTTGGCGCCCTACCTACAGGAACAACAGCACTGGGGATCTGTGCTTTACCAGAGACGCAACAGCTCATGGCGCTAGGCCGCGGCAGAGCCTCTTGCTGAAAAGGCAAACGTCTTGCTGCTTCTCCCACGAGGAAGGGCCCAGCCCTGAAAGCTCTTGCTGCTCTTCACCTACCCTTGGAACCCTATCTACAGGCACAACAGCAGTGGGGATCTGTGCTTTCCCAGAGACGCAACATCTCAAAGAGCTCGGCCGCGGCAGAGCCTCTTGCCGAAAAGGCAAATGTCCGGCTCCTTCTCCCACAAGGAAGGGCCCAGCCCTGAAAGCTCTTGCTGCTCTTCACGGTGCCTTGGCGCCCTATCTACAGGCGCAACAGCAGTGGGGATCTGTGCTTTCCCAGAGACGCAACATCTCATGGCGCTCGGCCGCGGCAGAGCCTCTTGCCGAAAAGGCAAACGTCCGGCTCCTTCTCCCACGAGGAAGGGCACAGCCCTTAAAGCGCTTGCTGCTCTTCACCTACCCTTGGAACCCTATCTACAGGCACAACAACAGTGGGGATCTGTGCTTTCCCAGAGACGCTACATCTCATGGCGCTCGGCCGCGGCAGAGCCTCTTGCCGAAAAGGCAAACATCCGGCTCCTTCTCCCACAAGGAAGGGCCCAGCCCTGAAAGCTCTTGCTGCTCTTTAAGGTGCCTTGGCGCCCTACCTACAGGAACAACAGCAGTGGGGATCTGTGCTTTCCCAGAGACGCAACATCTCATGGCGCTCGGCCGCGGCAGAGCCTCTTGCCGAAAAGGCAAACGTCCGGCTCCTTCTCCCACGAGGAAGGGCCCAGCCCTGAAAGATGTTGCTGCTCTTCACGGTGCCTTGGCACCCTATCTACAGGAACAACAGCACTGGGGATCTGTGCTTTACCAGAGACGCAACAGCTCATGGCGCTAGGCCGCGGCAGAGCCTCTTGCTGAAAAGGCAAACGTCTGGCTGCTTCTCCCACGAGGAAGGGCCCAGCCCTGAAAGCTCTTGCTGCTCTTCACCTACCCTTGGAACCCTATCTACAGGCACAGCAGCAGTGGGGATCTGTGCTTTCCCAGAGACGCAACATCTCATGGCGCTCGGCCGCGGCAGAGCCTCTTGCCGAAAAGGCAAACGTCCGGCTCCTTCTCCCACGAAAAAGGGCCCAGCCCTGAAAGATGTTGCTGCTCTTCACGGTGCCTTGGCACCCTATCTACAGGAACAACAGCACTGGGGATCTGTGCTTTCCCAGAGACGCAAGAGCTCATGGCGCTCGGCCGCGGCAGAGCCTCTTGCCGAAAAGGCAAACGTCTGGCTCCTTCTCCCACAAGGAAGGGCCCAGCCCTGAAAGCTCTTGCTGCTCTTCACGGTGCCTTGGCGCCCTATCTACAGGCGCAACAGCAGTGGGGATCTGTGCTTTCCCAGAGACGCAACATCTCATGGCGCTCGGTTGCGGCAGAGCCTCTTGCCGAAAAGGCAAACGTCCGGCTTCTTCTCCCACAAGGAAGTGCACAATCCTTAAAGATCTTGCTGTACTTCACCTACCCATGGAACCCTATCTACAGGCAGAACAACAGTGGGGATCTGTGCTTTCCCAGAGACGCAACATCTCATGGCGCTCGGCCGCGGTAGAGCCTCTTTCCAAAAAGGCAATCGTCCGACTCCTTCTCCCACAAGGAAGGGCCCAGCCCTGAAAGCTCTTGCTGCTCTTCACCTACCCTTGGAACCCTATCTACAGGCACAACACCACTGGGGATCTGTGCTTTCCCAGAGACGCAACATCTCATGGCGCTCGGCCGCTGTAGAGCCTCCTGCCGAAAAGGCAAACGTCTGGCTCCTTCTCCCACAAGGAAGGGCCCAGCCCTGAAAGCTCTTGCTGCTCTTCACCTACTCTTGGAACCCTATCTACAGGCAGAACAACAGTGGGGATCTGTTCTTTCCCAGAGACGCAACATCTCATGGCGCTCGGTTGCGGCAGAGCCTCTTTCCAAAAAGGCAAACGTCCGGCTCCTTTTCCCACATGGAAGTTCGCAGCCGTGAAAGCTCTTGCTGCTCTTCACCTGCCCTTGGCGCCCTATCTACAGGCACAGCAGCAGTGGGGATCTGTGCTTTCCCAGAGACGCAACATCTCATGGCGATCGGCCGCGGCACAGCCTCTTGCCGAAAAGGCAAACGTCCGGCTCCTTCTCCCACAAGGAAGGGCCCAGCCCTGAAAGCTCTTGCTGCTCTTCACGGTGCCTTGGCGCCCTATCTACAGGCGCAACAGCACTGGGGATCTGTGCTTTCCCAGAGACGCAACATCTCATTGCGCTCGGCCGCGGCAGAGCCTCTTGCCGAAAAGGCAAACGTCCGGCTCCTTCTCCCACAAGGAAGGGACCAACCCTGAAAGCTGTTGCTGCTCTTCACGGTGCCTTGGCGCCCTATCTACAGGCACAGCAGCAGTGGGGATCTGTGCTTTCCCAGAGACGCAACAGCTCATGGCCCTCGGCCGCGGCACAGCCTCTTGCCAAAAAGGCAAACGTCCGGCTCCTTCTCCCACAAGGAAGGGCCCAGCCATGAAAGATCTTGCTGCTCTTCACGGTGCCTTGGCGCCCTATCTACAGGCACAGCAGCAGTGGGGATCTGTGCTTTCCCAGAGACGCAACATCTCATGGCGCTCGGCCGCGGCAGAGCCTCTTTCCAAAAAGGCAAACGTCCGGCTCCTTCTCCCACAAGGAAGGGCACAGCCCTAAAAGCTCTTGCTGCTCTTCACGGTGCCTTGGCGCCCTATCTACAGGCACAACAGCACTGGGGATCTGTGCTTTCCCAGAGACGCGTCATCTCATGGCGCTCAGCCGCGGCAGAGCCTCTTGCCGAAAAGGCAAACGTCCGGCTCCTTCTCCCACAAGGAAGGGACCAACCCTGAAAGCTGTTGCTGCTCTTCACGGTGCCTTGGCGCCCTATCTACAGGCACAGCAGCAGTGGGGATCTGTGCTTTCCCAGAGACGCAACAGCTCATGGCGCTCGGCCGCGGCGCAGCCTCTTGCCAAAAAGGCAAACGTCCGGCTCCTTCTCCCACAAGGAAGGGCCCAGCCTTGAAAGATCTTGCTGCTCTTCACGGTGCCTTGGCGCCCTATCTACAGGCACAGCAGCAGTGGGGATCTGTGCTTTCCCAGAGACGCAACATCTCATGGTGCTCGGCCGCGGCAGAGCCTCTTGCCGAAAAGGCAAACGTCCGGCTCCTTCTCCCACAAGGAAGGACCCAGCCATGAAAGCTGTTGCTGCTCTTCACGGTGCCTTGGCGCCCTATCTACAGGCACAACAGCACTGGGGATCTGTGCTTTCCCAGAGACGCGTCATCTCATGGCGCTCAGCCGCGGCAGAGCCTCTTGCCGAAAAGGCAAACGTCCGGCTCCTTCTCCCACAAGGAAGGGACCAACCCTGAAAGCTGTTGCTGCTCTTCATGGTGCCTTGGCGCCCTATCTACAGGCACAGCAGCAGTGGGGATCTGTGCTTTCCCAGAGACGCAACAGCTCATGGCGCTCGGCCGCGGCGCAGCCTCTTGCCAAAAAGGCAAACGTCCGGCTCCTTCTCCCACAAGGAAGGGCCCAGCCATGAAAGATCTTGCTGCTCTTCACGGTGCCTTGGCGCCCTATCTACAGGCACAGCAGCAGTGGGGATCTGTGCTTTCCCAGAGACGCAACATCTCATGGTGCTCGGCCGCGGCAGAGCCTCTTGCCGAAAAGGCAAACGTCCGGCTCCTTCTCCCACAAGGAAGGACCCAGCCATGAAAGCTGTTGCTGCTCTTCACGGTGCCTTGGCGCCCTATCTACAGGCACAACAGCACTGGGGATCTGTGCTTTCCCAGAGACGCGTCATCTCATGGCGCTCAGCCGCGGCAGAGCCTCTTGCCGAAAAGGCAAACGTCCGGCTCCTTCTCCCACAAGGAAGGGACCAACCCTGAAAGCTGTTGCTGCTCTTCATGGTGCCTTGGCGCCCTATCTACAGGCACAGCAGCAGTGGGGATCTGTGCTTTCCCAGAGACGCAACAGCTCATGGCGCTCGGCCGCGGCGCAGCCTCTTGCCAAAAAGGCAAACGTCCGGCTCCTTCTCCCACAAGGAAGGGCCCAGCCATGAAAGATCTTGCTGCTCTTCACCTGCCCTTGGCGCCCTATCTACAGGCACAACAGCAGTGGGGATCTGTGCTTTCCCAGAGACGCAACATCTCATGGAGCTCGGCCGCGGCAGAGCCTCTTGCCGAAAAGGCAAACGTCTGGCTCCTTCTCCCACAAGGAAGGGCCCAGCCCTGAAAGCTCTTGCTGCTCTTCACGGTGCCTTGGCGCCCTATCTACAGGCGCAACAGCAGTGGGGATCTGTGCTTTCCCAGAGACGCAACATCTCATGGTGATCGGCCGCGGCAGAGCCTCTTGCCGAAAAGGCAAACGTCCGGCTCCTTCTCCCACGAGGAAGGGCACAGCCCTTAAAGCGCTTGCTGCTCTTCACCTACCCTTGGAACCCTATCTACAGGCACAACAACAGTGGGGATCTGTGCTTTCCCAGAGACGCTACATCTCATGGCGCTCGGCCGCGGCAGAGCCTCTTGCCGAAAAGGCAAACGTCCGGCTCCTTCTCCAACAAGGAAGGGCCCAGCCCTGAAAGCTCTTGTGCTCTTTAAGGTGCCTTGGCGCCCTACCTACAGGAACAACAGCAGTGGGGATCTGTGCTTTCCCAGAGACGCAACATCTCATGGCGCTCGGCCGCGGCAGAGCCTCTTGCCGAAAAGGCAAACGTCCGGCTCCTTCTCCCACGAGGAAGGGCCCAGCCCTGAAAGATGTTGCTGCTCTTCACGGTGCCTTGGCACCATATCTACAGGAACAACAGCACTGGGGATCTGTGCTTTACCAGAGACGCAACAGCTCATGGCGCTTGGCCGCGGCAGAGCCTCTTGCTGAAAAGGCAAACGTCTGGCTGCTTCTCCCACAAGGAAGGGCCCAGCCATGAAAGCTCTTGCTGCTCTTCACCTACCCTTGGAACCCTATCTACAGGCACAACAGCAGTGGGGATCTGTGCTTTCCCAGAGACGCAACATCTCATGGAGCTCTGCCGCGGCAGAGCCTCTTGCCGAAAAGGCAAACGTCCGGCTCCTTCTCCCACAAGGAAGGGCCCAGCCCTGAAAGCTCTTGCTGCTCTTCACGGTGCCTTGGCGCCCTATCTACAGGCGCAACAGCAGTGGGGATCTGTGCTTTCCCAGAGACGCAACATCTCATGGTGATCGGCCGCGGCAGAGCCTCTTGCCGAAAAGGCAAACGTCCGGCTCCTTCTCCCACAAGGAAGGGCCCAGCCATGAAAGATCTTCCTGCTCTTCACGGTGCCTTGGCGCCCTACCTACAGTCACAACAGCAGTGGGGATCTGTGCTTTCCCAGAGACGCAACAGCTCATGGCGCTCGGCCGCGGCGCAGCCTCTTGCCAAAAAGGCAAACGTCCGGCTCCTTCTCCCACAAGGAAGGGCCCAGCCATGAAAGATCTTGCTGCTCTTCATGGTGCCTTGGCGCCCTATCTACAGGCACAGCAGCAGTGGGGATCTGTGCTTTCCCAGAGACGCAACATCTCATGGCGCTCGGCCGCGGCAGAGCCTCTTGCCGAAAAGGCAAACGTCCGGCTCCTTCTCCCACAAGGAAGGGCCCAGCCCTGAAAGCTCTTGCTGCTCTTCACCTACCCTTGGAACCCTATCTACAGGCACAACAGCACTGGGGATCTGTGCTTTTCCAGAGACGCAACATCTCATGGTGCTCGGCCGCGGCAGAGCCTCTTGCCGAAAAGGCAAACGTCCGGCTCCTTCTCCCACAAGGAAGGGCCCAGCCATGAAAGCTCTTGCTGCTCTTCACGGTGCCTTGGCGCCCTATCTACAGGCACAACAGCAGTGGGGATCTGTGCTTTCCCAGAGACGCAACATCTCATGGTGCTCGGCCGCGGCAGAGCCTCTTGCCGAAAAGGCAAACGTCCGGCTCCTTCTCCCACAAGGAAGGGCCCAGCCCTGAAAGCTGCTGCTGCTCTTCACGGTGACTTGGCGCCCTATCTACAGGCACAACAGCAGTGGGGATCTGTGCTTTCCCAGAGACGCAACATCTCATGGCGCTCGGCCGCGGCAGAGCCTCTTGCCGAAAAGGCAAACGTCTGGCTCCTTCTCTTACAAGGAAAGGCCCAGCCCTGAAAGCTCTTGCTGCTCTTCACCTACCCTTGGAACCCTATCTACAGGCACAGCAGCAGTGGGGATCTGTGCTTTCCCAGAGACGCAACATCTCATGGCGCTCGGCCGCGGCAGAGCCTCTTGCCGAAAAGGCAAACGTCCGGCTCCTTCTCCCACAAGGAAGGGCCCAGCCCTGAAAGCTCTTGCTGCTCTTCACGGTGCCTTGGCGCCCTACCTACAGGAACAACAGCAGTGGGGATCTGTGCTTTCCCAGAGACGCAACATCTCATGGCGCTCGGCCGCGGCAGAGCCTCTTGCCACAAAGGCAAACGTCCGGCTCCTTCTCCCACAAGGAAGGGCCCAGCCCTGAAAGATGTTGCTGCTCTTCACCTACCCTTGGAACCCTATCTACAGGCACAACAGCAGTGGGGATCTGTGCTTTCCCAGAGACGCAACAGCTCATGGCGCTCGGCCGCGGCAGAGCCTCTTGCCGAAAAGGCAAACGTCCGGCTCCTTCTCCCACAAGGAAGGGCCCAGCCCTGAAAGCTCTTGCTGCTCTTCACGGTGCCTTGGCGCCCTATCTACAGGCGCAACAGCAGTGGGGATCTGTGCTTTCCCAGAGACGCAACATCTCATGGTGATCGGCCGCGGCAGAGCCTTTTGCCGAAAAGGCAAACGTCCGGCTCCTTCTCCCACAAGGAAGGGCACAGTCCTTAAAGCTCTTGCTGTACTTCACCTACCCATGGAACCCTATCTACAGGCAGAACAACAGTGGGGATCTGTTCTTTCCCAGAGACGCAACATCTCATGGCGCTCGGCCGCGGCAGAGCCTCTTGCCGAAAAGGCAAACGTCCGGCTCCTTCTCCCACAAGGAAGGGCCCAGCCCTGAAAGCTGTTGCTGCTCTTCACAGTGCCTTGGCACCCTATCTACAGGCGCAACAGCAGTGGGGATCTGTGCTTTCCCAGAGACGCCTCATCTCATGGCGCTCGTCCGCGGCAGAGCATCTTGCCGAAAAGGCAAACATCCAGCTCCTTCTCCCACGAGGAAGGGCCCAGCCCTGAAAGATGTTGCCGCTCTTCACGGTGCCTTGGCACCCTATCTACAGGAACAACAGCAGTGGGGATCTGTGCTTTCCCAGAGACGCAACAGCTCATGGCGCTCGGCCGCGGCAGAGCCTCTTGCCGAAAAGGCAAACGTCTGGCTCCTTCTCCCACGAGGAAGGGCACAGCCCTGAAAGCTGTTGCTGCTCTTCACCTACCCTTGGAACCCTATCTACAGGCACAACAGCAGTGGGGATCTGTGCTTTCCCAGAGACGCAACATCTCATGGCGCTCGGCCGCGGCAGAGCCTCTTGCCGAAAAGGCAAACATCTGGCTCCTTCTCCCACAAGGAAGGGCCCAGCCCTGAAAGCTCTTGCTGCTCTTCACGGTGCCTTGGCGCCCTACCTACAGGCGCAACAGCAGTGGGGATCTGTGCTTTCCCAGAGACGCAACATCTCATGGCGCTCGGCCGCGGCAGAGCCTCTTGCCGAAAAGGCAAATGTCCGGCTCCTTCTCCCACGAGGAAGGGCACAGCCCTTAAAGCGCTTGCTGCTCTTCACCTACCCTTGGAACCCTATCTACAGGCACAACAACAGTGGGGATCTGTGCTTTCCCAGAGACGCTACATCTCATGGCGCTCGGCCGCGGCAGAGCCTCTTGCCGAAAAGGCAAACGTCCGGCTCCTTCTCCCACAAGGAAGGGCCCAGCCCTGAAAGCTCTTGCTGCTCTTCACGGTGCCTTGGCGCCCTACCTACAGGAACAACAGCAGTGGGGATCTGTGCTTTCCCAGAGACGCAACATCTCATGGCGCTCGGCCGCGGCAGAGCCTCTTGCCACAAAGGCAAACGTCCGGCTCCTTCTCCCACAAGGAAGGGCCCAGCCCTGAAAGATGTTGCTGCTCTTCACCTACCCTTGGAACCCTATCTACAGGCACAACAGCAGTGGGGATCTGTGCTTTCCCAGAGACGCAACAGCTCATGGCGCTCGGCCGCGGCAGAGCCTCTTGCCGAAAAGGCAAACGTCCGGCTCCTTCTCCCACAAGGAAGGGCCCAGCCCTGAAAGCTCTTGCTGCTCTTCACGGTGCCTTGGCGCCCTATCTACAGGCGCAACAGCAGTGGGGATCTGTGCTTTCCCAGAGACGCAACATCTCATGGTGATCGGCCGCGGCAGAGCCTTTTGCCGAAAAGGCAAACGTCCGGCTCCTTCTCCCACAAGGAAGGGCACAGTCCTTAAAGCTCTTGCTGTACTTCACCTACCCATGGAACCCTATCTACAGGCAGAACAACAGTGGGGATCTGTTCTTTCCCAGAGACGCAACATCTCATGGCGCTCGGCCGCGGCAGAGCCTCTTGCCGAAAAGGCAAACGTCCGGCTCCTTCTCCCACAAGGAAGGGCCCAGCCCTGAAAGCTGTTGCTGCTCTTCACAGTGCCTTGGCACCCTATCTACAGGCGCAACAGCAGTGGGGATCTGTGCTTTCCCAGAGACGCCTCATCTCATGGCGCTCGTCCGCGGCAGAGCATCTTGCCGAAAAGGCAAACATCCAGCTCCTTCTCCCACGAGGAAGGGCCCAGCCCTGAAAGATGTTGCCGCTCTTCACGGTGCCTTGGCACCCTATCTACAGGAACAACAGCAGTGGGGATCTGTGCTTTCCCAGAGACGCAACAGCTCATGGCGCTCGGCCGCGGCAGAGCCTCTTGCCGAAAAGGCAAACGTCTGGCTCCTTCTCCCACGAGGAAGGGCACAGCCCTGAAAGCTGTTGCTGCTCTTCACCTACCCTTGGAACCCTATCTACAGGCACAACAGCAGTGGGGATCTGTGCTTTCCCAGAGACGCAACATCTCATGGCGCTCGGCCGCGGCAGAGCCTCTTGCCGAAAAGGCAAACATCTGGCTCCTTCTCCCACAAGGAAGGGCCCAGCCCTGAAAGCTCTTGCTGCTCTTCACGGTGCCTTGGCGCCCTACCTACAGGCGCAACAGCAGTGGGGATCTGTGCTTTCCCAGAGACGCAACATCTCATGGCGCTCGGCCGCGGCAGAGCCTCTTGCCGAAAAGGCAAATGTCCGGCTCCTTCTCCCACGAGGAAGGGCACAGCCCTTAAAGCGCTTGCTGCTCTTCACCTACCCTTGGAACCCTATCTACAGGCACAACAACAGTGGGGATCTGTGCTTTCCCAGAGACGCTACATCTCATGGCGCTCGGCCGCGGCAGAGCCTCTTGCCGAAAAGGCAAACGTCCGGCTCCTTCTCCCACAAGGAAGGGCCCAGCCCTGAAAGCTCTTGCTGCTCTTTAAGGTGCCTTGGCGCCCTACCTACAGGAACAACAGCACTGGGGATCTGTGCTTTACCAGAGACGCAACAGCTCATGGCGCTAGGCCGCGGCAGAGCCTCTTGCTGAAAAGGCAAACGTCTTGCTGCTTCTCCCACGAGGAAGGGCCCAGCCCTGAAAGCTCTTGCTGCTCTTCACCTACCCTTGGAACCCTATCTACAGGCACAACAGCAGTGGGGATCTGTGCTTTCCCAGAGACGCAACATCTCAAAGAGCTCGGCCGCGGCAGAGCCTCTTGCCGAAAAGGCAAATGTCCGGCTCCTTCTCCCACAAGGAAGGGCCCAGCCCTGAAAGCTCTTGCTGCTCTTCACGGTGCCTTGGCGCCCTATCTACAGGCGCAACAGCAGTGGGGATCTGTGCTTTCCCAGAGACGCAACATCTCATGGCGCTCGGCCGCGGCAGAGCCTCTTGCCGAAAAGGCAAACGTCCGGCTCCTTCTCCCACGAGGAAGGGCACAGCCCTTAAAGCGCTTGCTGCTCTTCACCTACCCTTGGAACCCTATCTACAGGCACAACAACAGTGGGGATCTGTGCTTTCCCAGAGACGCTACATCTCATGGCGCTCGGCCGCGGCAGAGCCTCTTGCCGAAAAGGCAAACATCCGGCTCCTTCTCCCACAAGGAAGGGCCCAGCCCTGAAAGCTCTTGCTGCTCTTTAAGGTGCCTTGGCGCCCTACCTACAGGAACAACAGCAGTGGGGATCTGTGCTTTCCCAGAGACGCAACATCTCATGGCGCTCGGCCGCGGCAGAGCCTCTTGCCGAAAAGGCAAACGTCCGGCTCCTTCTCCCACGAGGAAGGGCCCAGCCCTGAAAGATGTTGCTGCTCTTCACGGTGCCTTGGCACCCTATCTACAGGAACAACAGCACTGGGGATCTGTGCTTTACCAGAGACGCAACAGCTCATGGCGCTAGGCCGCGGCAGAGCCTCTTGCTGAAAAGGCAAACGTCTGGCTGCTTCTCCCACGAGGAAGGGCCCAGCCCTGAAAGCTCTTGCTGCTCTTCACCTACCCTTGGAACCCTATCTACAGGCACAGCAGCAGTGGGGATCTGTGCTTTCCCAGAGACGCAACATCTCATGGCGCTCGGCCGCGGCAGAGCCTCTTGCCGAAAAGGCAAACGTCCGGCTCCTTCTCCCACGAAAAAGGGCCCAGCCCTGAAAGATGTTGCTGCTCTTCACGGTGCCTTGGCACCCTATCTACAGGAACAACAGCACTGGGGATCTGTGCTTTCCCAGAGACGCAAGAGCTCATGGCGCTCGGCCGCGGCAGAGCCTCTTGCCGAAAAGGCAAACGTCTGGCTCCTTCTCCCACAAGGAAGGGCCCAGCCCTGAAAGCTCTTGCTGCTCTTCACGGTGCCTTGGCGCCCTATCTACAGGCGCAACAGCAGTGGGGATCTGTGCTTTCCCAGAGACGCAACATCTCATGGCGCTCGGTTGCGGCAGAGCCTCTTGCCGAAAAGGCAAACGTCCGGCTTCTTCTCCCACAAGGAAGTGCACAATCCTTAAAGATCTTGCTGTACTTCACCTACCCATGGAACCCTATCTACAGGCAGAACAACAGTGGGGATCTGTGCTTTCCCAGAGACGCAACATCTCATGGCGCTCGGCCGCGGTAGAGCCTCTTTCCAAAAAGGCAATCGTCCGACTCCTTCTCCCACAAGGAAGGGCCCAGCCCTGAAAGCTCTTGCTGCTCTTCACCTACCCTTGGAACCCTATCTACAGGCACAACACCACTGGGGATCTGTGCTTTCCCAGAGACGCAACATCTCATGGCGCTCGGCCGCTGTAGAGCCTCCTGCCGAAAAGGCAAACGTCTGGCTCCTTCTCCCACAAGGAAGGGCCCAGCCCTGAAAGCTCTTGCTGCTCTTCACCTACTCTTGGAACCCTATCTACAGGCAGAACAACAGTGGGGATCTGTTCTTTCCCAGAGACGCAACATCTCATGGCGCTCGGTTGCGGCAGAGCCTCTTTCCAAAAAGGCAAACGTCCGGCTCCTTTTCCCACATGGAAGTTCGCAGCCGTGAAAGCTCTTGCTGCTCTTCACCTGCCCTTGGCGCCCTATCTACAGGCACAGCAGCAGTGGGGATCTGTGCTTTCCCAGAGACGCAACATCTCATGGCGATCGGCCGCGGCACAGCCTCTTGCCGAAAAGGCAAACGTCCGGCTCCTTCTCCCACAAGGAAGGGCCCAGCCCTGAAAGCTCTTGCTGCTCTTCACGGTGCCTTGGCGCCCTATCTACAGGCGCAACAGCACTGGGGATCTGTGCTTTCCCAGAGACGCAACATCTCATTGCGCTCGGCCGCGGCAGAGCCTCTTGCCGAAAAGGCAAACGTCCGGCTCCTTCTCCCACAAGGAAGGGACCAACCCTGAAAGCTGTTGCTGCTCTTCACGGTGCCTTGGCGCCCTATCTACAGGCACAGCAGCAGTGGGGATCTGTGCTTTCCCAGAGACGCAACAGCTCATGGCCCTCGGCCGCGGCACAGCCTCTTGCCAAAAAGGCAAACGTCCGGCTCCTTCTCCCACAAGGAAGGGCCCAGCCATGAAAGATCTTGCTGCTCTTCACGGTGCCTTGGCGCCCTATCTACAGGCACAGCAGCAGTGGGGATCTGTGCTTTCCCAGAGACGCAACATCTCATGGCGCTCGGCCGCGGCAGAGCCTCTTTCCAAAAAGGCAAACGTCCGGCTCCTTCTCCCACAAGGAAGGGCACAGCCCTAAAAGCTCTTGCTGCTCTTCACGGTGCCTTGGCGCCCTATCTACAGGCACAACAGCACTGGGGATCTGTGCTTTCCCAGAGACGCGTCATCTCATGGCGCTCAGCCGCGGCAGAGCCTCTTGCCGAAAAGGCAAACGTCCGGCTCCTTCTCCCACAAGGAAGGGACCAACCCTGAAAGCTCTTGCTGCTCTTCACGGTGCCTTGGCGCCCTATCTACAGGCACAGCAGCAGTGGGGATCTGTGCTTTCCCAGAGACGCAACAGCTCATGGCGCTCGGCCGCGGCGCAGCCTCTTGCCAAAAAGGCAAACGTCCGGCTCCTTCTCCCACAAGGAAGGGCCCAGCCATGAAAGATCTTGCTGCTCTTCACGGTGCCTTGGCGCCCTATCTACAGGCACAGCAGCAGTGGGGATCTGTGCTTTCCCAGAGACGCAACATCTCATGGTGCTCGGCCGCGGCAGAGCCTCTTGCCGAAAAGGCAAACGTCCGGCTCCTTCTCCCACAAGGAAGGACCCAGCCATGAAAGCTGTTGCTGCTCTTCACGGTGCCTTGGCGCCCTATCTACAGGCACAACAGCACTGGGGATCTGTGCTTTCCCAGAGACGCGTCATCTCATGGCGCTCAGCCGCGGCAGAGCCTCTTGCCGAAAAGGCAAACGTCCGGCTCCTTCTCCCACAAGGAAGGGACCAACCCTGAAAGCTGTTGCTGCTCTTCATGGTGCCTTGGCGCCCTATCTACAGGCACAGCAGCAGTGGGGATCTGTGCTTTCCCAGAGACGCAACAGCTCATGGCGCTCGGCCGCGGCGCAGCCTCTTGCCAAAAAGGCAAACGTCCGGCTCCTTCTCCCACAAGGAAGGGCCCAGCCATGAAAGATCTTGCTGCTCTTCACCTGCCCTTGGCGCCCTATCTACAGGCACAACAGCAGTGGGGATCTGTGCTTTCCCAGAGACGCAACATCTCATGGTGCTCGACCGCGGCAGAGCCTCTTGCCGAAAAGCAAACGTCCGGCTCCTTCTCCCACAAGGAAGGGCCCAGCCCTGAAAGCTGCTGCTGCTCTTCACGGTGACTTGGCGCCCTATCTACAAGCACAACAGCAGTGGGGATCTGTGCTTTCCCAGAGACGCAACATCTCATGGCACTCGGCCGCGGCAGAGCCTCTTGCCGAAAAGGCAAACGTCTGGCTCCTTCTCTTACAAGGAAGGGCCCAGCCCTGAAAGCTCTTGCTGCTCTTCACCTACCCTTGGAACCCTACCTACAGGCACAACAGCAGTGGGGATCTGTGCTTTCCCAGAGACGCAACATCTCATGGCGCTCGGCCGCGGCAGAGCCTCTTGCAGAAAAGGCAAACGTCCGGCTCCTTCTCCCACAAGGAAGGGCCCAGCCATGAAAGCTCTTGCTGCTCTTCACGGTGCCTTGGCGCCCTACCTACAGGAACAACAGCAGTGGGGATCTGTGATTTCCCAGAGAAGCAACATCTCATGGCGCTCGGCCGCGGCAGAGCCTCTTGCCAAAAAGGCAAACGTCCGGCTCCTTCTCCCACAAGGAAGGGCCCAGCCCTGAAAGATGTTGCTGCTCTTCACCTACCCTTGGAACCCTATCTACAGGCACAACAGCAGTGGGGATCTGTGCTTTCCCAGAGACGCAACATCTCATGGCGCTCGGCCGCGGCAGAGCCTCTTGCCGAAAAGGCAAACGTCCGGCTCCTTCTCCCACAAGAAAGGGCCCAGCCCTGAAAGCTCTTGCTGCTCTTCACGGTGCCTTGGCGCCCTATCTACAGGCGCAACAGCAGTGGTGATCTGTGCTTTCCCAGAGACGCAACATCTCATGGTGATCGGCCGCGGCAGAGCCTCTTGCCGAAAAGGCAAACGTCCGGCTCCTTCACCCACAAGGAAGGGCACAGTCCTTAAAGCTCTTGCTGTACTTCACCTACCCATGGAACCCTATCTACAGGCAGAACAACAGTGGGGATCTGTGCTTTCCCAGAGACGCAACATCTCATGGCGCTCGGCCGCGGCAGAGCCTCTTTCCAAAAAGGCAATCGTCCGGCTCCTTCTCCCACAGGGAAGGGCCCAGCCCTGAAAGCTCTTGCTGCTCTTCACCTACCCTTGGAACCCTATCTACAGGCACAACACCACTGGGGATCTGTGCTTTCCCAGAGACGCAACATCTCATGGCGCTCGGCCGCGGCAGAGCCTCTTGCCGAAAAGGCAAACGTCTGGCTCCTTCTCCCACAAGGAAGGGCCCAGCCCTGAAAGCTCTTGCTGCTCTTCACCTACCCTTGGAACCCTATCTACAGGCACAACACCACTGGGGATCTGTGCTTTCCCAGAGACGCAACATCTCATGGCGCTCGGTTGCGGCAGAGCCTCTTTCCAAAAAGGCAAACGTCCGGCTCCTTCTCCTACATGGAAGTTCGCAGCCCTGAAAGCTCTTGCTGCTCTTCACCTGCCCTTGGCGCCCTATCTACAGGCACAGCAGCAGTGGGGATCTGTTCTTTCCCAGAGACGCAACATCTCATGGCGCTCGGCCGCGGCAGAGCCTCTTGCCGAAAAGGCAAACGTCCGGCTCCTTCTCCCACAAGGAAGGGCCCAGCCCTGAAAGCTCTTGCTGCTCTTCACGGTGCCTTGGCACCCTATCTACAGGCGCAACAGCAGTGGGGATCTGTGCTTTCCCAGAGACGCCTCATCTCATGGCGCTCGGCCACGGCAGAGCCTCTTGCCGAAAAGGCAAACGTCCGGCTCCTTCTCCCACAAGGAAGGGCCCAGCCCTGAAAGCTGCTGCTGCTCTTCACGGTGCCTTGGCGCCCTATCTACAGGCACAACAGCAGTGGGGATCTGTGCTTTCCCAGAGACGCAAGATCTCATGGCTCTCGGCCGCGGCAGAGCCTCTTGCCGAAAAGGCAAACGTCCGGCTCCTCCTCCCACAAGGAAGGGCCCAGCCCTGAAAGCTCTTGCTGCTCTTCACCTACCCTTGGAACCCTATCTACAGGCACAGCAGCAGTGGGGATCTGTGCTTTCCCAGAGACGCAACAGCTCATGGCGCTCGGCCGCGGCAGAGCCTCTTGCCGAAAAGGCAAACGTCCGGTTCCTTCTCCCACAAGGAAGGGCCCAGCCCTGAAAGATGTTGCTGCTCTTCACGGTGCCTTGGCACCCTATCTACAGGCACAACAGCAGTGGGGATCTGTGCTTTCCCAGAGACGCAACATCTCATGGCGCTCGGCCGCGGCAGAGCCTCTTGCCGAAAAGGCAAACGTCCGGCTCCTTCTCCCACAAGGAAGGGCCCAGCCATGAAAGATGTTGCTGCTCTTCACGGTGCCTTGGCACCCTATCTACAGGCACAACAGCACTGGGGATCTGTGCTTTCCCAGAGACGCAAGATCTCATGGCGCTCGGCCGCGGCAGAGCCTCTTGCCGAAAAGGCAAACGTCCGGCTCCTTCTCCCACGAGGAAGGGCCCAGCCCTGAAAGCTGTTGCTGCTCCTCACGGTGCCTTGGCGCCCTATCTACAGGCACAACAGCAGTGGGGATCTGTGCTTTCCCAGAGACGCAAGAGCTCATGGCGCTCGGCCGCGGCAGAGCCTCTTGCCGAAAAGGCAAACGTCTGGCTCCTTCTCCCACGAGGAAGGGCACAGCCATGAAAGCTCTTGCTGCTCTTCACCTACCCTTGGAACCCTATCTACAGGCACAACAGCAGTGGGGATCTGTGCTTTCCCAGAGACGCAACATCTCATGGCGCTCGGCCGCGGCAGAGCCTCTTGCCGAAAAGGCACACATCCGGCTCCTTCTCCCACAAGGAAGGGACCAGCCCTGAAAGCTCTTGCTGCTCTTCACGGTGCCTTGGCGCCCTATCTACAGGCGCAACAGCAGTGGGGATCTGTGCTTTCCCAGAGACGCAATATCTCATGGTGATCGGCCGCGGCAGAGCCTCTTGCCGAAAAGGCAAACGTCCGGCTTCTTCTCCCACAAGGAAGTGCACAATCCTTAAAGATCTTGCTGTACTTCACCTACCCATGGAACCCTATCTACACGGCAAAACAACAGTGGGGATCTGTGCTTTCCCAGAGACGCAACATCTCATGGCTCTCGGCCGCGGCAGAGCCTCTTTCCAAAAAGGCAATCGTCCGGCTCCTTCTCCCACAAGGAAGGGCCCAGGCATGAAAGCTCTTGCTGCTCTTCACCTACCCTTGGAACCCTATCTACAGGCACAACACCACTGGGGATCTGTGCTTTCCCAGAGACGCAACATCTCATGGCGCTCGGCCGCTGTAGAGCCCCCTGCCGAAAAGGCAAACGTCTGGCTCCTTCTCCCACAAGGAAGGGCCCAGCCCTGAAAGCTCTTGCTGCTCTTCACCTAACCTTGGAACCCTATCTACAGGCAGAACAACAGTGGGGATCTGTTCTTTCCCAGAGACGCAACATCTCATGGTGCTCGGTTGCGGCAGAGCCTCTTTCCAAAAAGGCAAACGTCCGGCTCCTTCTCCCACATGGAAGTTCGCAGCCGTGAAAGCTCTTGCTGCTCTTCACCTGCCCTTGGCGCCCTATCTACAGGCACAGCAGCAGTGGGGATCTGTGCTTTCCCAGAGACGCAACATCTCATGGCGCTCGGCCGCGGCAGAGCCTCTTGCCGAAAAGGCAAACGTCCGGCTCCTTCTCCCACAAGGAAGGGCCCAGCCCTGAAAGATGTTGCTGCTCTTCACGGTGCCTTGGCACCCTATCTACAGGCACAATAGCAGTGGGGATCTGTGCTTTCCCAGAGACGCAACATCTCATGGCGCTCGGCCGCGGCAGAGCCTCTTGCCGAAAAGGCAAACGTCCGGCTCCTTCTCCCACAAGGAAGGGCCCAGCCCTTAAAGCTCTTGCTGCTCTTCACCTACCCTTAGAACCCTATCTACAGGCAGAGCAGCAGTGGGGATCTGTGCTTTCCCAGAGACGCAACAGATCATGGCGCTCGGCCGCGGCAGAGCCTCTTGCCGAAAAGGCAAACGTCCGGCTCCTTCTCCCACGAGGAAGGGCCCAGCCCTGAAAGATGTTGCTGCTCTTCACGGTGCCTTGGCGCCCTATCTACAGGCACAACAGCAGTGGGGATCTGTGCTTTCCCAGAGACGCAACATCTCATGGCGCTCGGCCGCGGCAGAGCCTCTTGCCGAAAAGGCAAACGTCCGGCTCCTTCTCCCACAAGGAAGGGCCCAGCCCTGAAAGCTGCTGCTGCTCTTCACGGTGACTTGGCGCCCTATCTACAGGCACAACAGCAGTGGGGATCTGTGCTTTCCCAGAGACGCAACATCTCATGGCGCTCGGCCGCGGCAGAGCCTCTTGCCGAAAAGGCAAACGTCCGGCTCCTTCTCCCACAAGGAAGGGCCCAGCCATGAAAGCTCTTGCTGCTCTTCACGGTGCCTTTGCGCCCTACCTACAGGAACAACAGCAGTGGGGATCTGTGCTTTCCCAGAGACGCAACATCTCATGGCGCTCGGCCGCGGCAGAGCCTCTTGCCAAAAAGGCAAACGTCCGGCTCCTTCTCCCACATGGAAGTTCGCAGCCCTGAAAGCTCTTGCTGCTCTTCACCTGCCCTTGGCGCCCTATCTACAAGCACAGCAGCAGTGGGGATCTGTTCTTTCCCAGAGACGCAACATCTCATGGCGCTCGGCCGCGGCAGAGCCTCTTGCCGAAAAGGCAAACGTCCGGCTCCTTCTCCCACAAGGAAGGGCCCAGCCCTGAAAGCTCTTGCTGCTCTTCACGGTGCCTTGGCACCCTATCTACAGGCGCAACAGCAGTGGGGATCTGTGCTTTCCCAGAGACGCCTCATCTCATGGCGCTCGGCCACGGCAGAGCCTCTTGCCGAAAAGGCAAACGTCCGGCTCCTTCTCCCACAAGGAAGGGCCCAGCCCTGAAAGATGTTGCTGCTCTTCACGGTGCCTTGGCACCCTATCTACAGGCACAACAGCACTGGGGATCTGTGCTTTCCCAGAGACGCAACAGCTCATGGCGCTCGGCCGCGGCAGAGCCTCTTGCCGAAAAGGCAAACGTCCGGCTCCTTCTCCCACGAGGAAGGGCCCAGCCCTGAAAGATGTTGCTGCTCTTCACGGTGCCTTGGCGCCCTATCTACAGGCACAACAGCAGTGGGGATCTGTGCTTTCCCAGAGACGCAAGAGCTCATGGCGCTCGGCCGCGGCAGAGCCTCTTGCCGAAAAGGCAAACGTCTGGCTCCTTCTCCCACGAGGAAGGGCACAGCCATGAAAGCTCTTGCTGCTCTTCACCTACCCTTGGAACCCTATCTACAGGCACAACAGCAGTGGGGATCTGTGCTTTCCCAGAGACGCAACATCTCATGGCGCTCGGCCGCGGCAGAGCCTCTTGCCGAAAAGGCACACATCCGGCTCCTTCTCCCACAAGGAAGGGACCAGCCCTGAAAGCTCTTGCTGCTCTTCACGGTGCCTTGGCACCCTATCTACAGGCGCAACAGCAGTGGGGATCTGTGCTTTCCCAGAGACGCAATATCTCATGGTGATCGGCCGCGGCAGAGCCTCTTGCCGAAAAGGCAAATGTCCGGCTTCTTCTCCCACAAGGAAGTGCACAATCCTTAAAGATCTTGCTGTACTTCACCTACCCATGGAACCCTATCTACACGGCAGAACAACAGTGGGGATCTGTGCTTTCCCAGAGACGCAACATCTCATGGCGCTCGGCCGCGGCAGAGCCTCTTTCCGAAAAGGCAATCGTCCGGCTCCTTCTCCCACAAGGAAGGGCCCAGCCCTGAAAGCTCTTGCTGCTCTTCACCTACCCTTGGAACCCTATCTACAGGCACAACACCACTGGGGATCTGTGCTTTCCCAGAGACGCAACATCTCATGGCGCTCGGCCGCTGTAGAGCCCCCTGCCGAAAAGGCAAACGTCTGGCTCCTTCTCCCACAAGGAAGGGCCCAGCCCTGAAAGCTCTTGCTGCTCTTCACCTAACCTTGGAACCCTATCTACAGGCAGAACAACAGTGGGGATCTGTTCTTTCCCAGAGACGCAACATCTCATGGCGCTCGGTTGCGGCAGAGCCTCTTTCCAAAAAGGCAAACGTCCGGCTCCTTCTCCCACATGGAAGTTCGCAGCCGTGAAAGCTCTTGCTGCTCTTCACCTACCCTTGGAACCCTATCTACAGGCACAGCAGCAGTGGGGATCTGTGCTTTCCCAGAGACGCAACATCTCATGGCGCTCGGCCGCGGCAGAGCCTCTTGCCGAAAAGGCAAACGTCCGGCTCCTTCTCCCACAAGGAAGGGCCCAGCCCTGAAAGCTCTTGCTGCTCTTCACGGTGCCTTGGCACCCTATCTACAGGCGCAACAGCAGTGGGGATCTGTGCTTTCCCAGAGACGCCTCATCTCATGGCGCTCGGCCACGGCAGAGCCTCTTGCCGAAAAGGCAAACGTCCGGCTCCTTCTCCCACAAGGAAGGGCCCAGCCCTGAAAGATGTTGCTGCTCTTCACGGTGCCTTGGCACCCTATCTACAGGCACAACAGCACTGGGGATCTGTGCTTTCCCAGAGACGCAACAGCTCATGGCGCTCGGCCGCGGCAGAGCCTCTTGCCGAAAAGGCAAACGTCCGGCTCCTTCTCCCACGAGGAAGGGCCCAGCCCTGAAAGATGTTGCTGCTCTTCACGGTGCCTTGGCGCCCTATCTACAGGCACAACAGCAGTGGGGATCTGTGCTTTCCCAGAGAAGCAACATCTCATGGCGCTCGGCCGCGGCAGAGCCTCTTGCCGAAAAGGCAAACGTCTGGCTCCTTCTCCCACGAGGAAGGGCACAGCCATGAAAGCTGTTGCTGCTCTTCACCTACCCTTGGAACCCTATCTACAGGCACAACAGCAGTGGGGATCTGTGCTTTCCCAGAGACGCAACATCTCATGGCGCTCGGCCGCGGCAGAGCCTCTTGCCGAAAAGGCACACATCCGGCTCCTTCTCCCACAAGGAAGGGCCCAGCCCTGAAAGCTCTTGCTGCTCTTCACGGTGCCTTGGCGCCCTATCTACAGGCGCAACAGCAGTGGGGATCTGTGCTTTCCCAGAGACGCAATATCTCATGGTGATCGGCCGCGGCAGAGCCTCTTGCCGAAAAGGCAAATGTCCGGCTTCTTCTCCCACAAGGAAGTGCACAATCCTTAAAGATCTTGCTGTACTTCACCTACCCATGGAACCCTATCTACACGGCAGAACAACAGTGGGGATCTGTGCTTTCCCAGAGACGCAACATCTCATGGCGCTCGGCCGCGGCAGAGCCTCTTTCCAAAAAGGCAATCGTCCGGCTCCTTCTCCCACAAGGAAGGGCCCAGCCCTGAAAGCTCTTGCTGCTCTTCACCTACCCATGGAACCCTATCTACAGGCACAACACCACTGGGGATCTGTGCTTTCCCAGAGACGCAACATCTCATGGCGCTCGGCCGCTGTATAGCCCCCTGCCGAAAAGGCAAACGTCTGGCTCCTTCTCCCACAAGGAAGGGCCCAGCCCTGAAAGCTCTTGCTGCTCTTCACCTAACCTTGGAACCCTATCTACAGGCAGAACAACAGTGGGGATCTGTTCTTTCCCAGAGACGCAACATCTCATGGCGCTCGGTTGCGGCAGAGCCTCTTTCCAAAAAGGCAAACGTCCGGCTCCTTCTCCCACATGGAAGTTCGCAGCCGTGAAAGCTCTTGCTGCTCTTCACCTGCCCTTGGCGCCCTATCTACAGGCACAGCAGCAGTGGGGATCTGTGCTTTCCCAGAGACGCAACATCTCATGGCGCTCGGCCGCGGCAGAGCCTCTTGCCGAAAAGGCAAACGTCCGGCTCCTTCTCCCACAAGGAAGGGCCCAGCCCTGAAAGATGTTGCTGCTCTTCACGGTGCCTTGGCACCCTATCTACAGGCACAATAGCAGTGGGGATCTGTGCTTTCCCAGAGACGCAACATCTCATGGCGCTCGGCCGCGGCAGAGCCTCTTGCCGAAAAGGCAAACGTCCGGCTCCTTCTCCCACAAGGAAGGGCCCAGCGCTTAAAGCTCTTGCTGCTCTTCACCTACCCTTAGAACCCTATCTACAGGCAGAGCAGCAGTGGGGATCTGTGCTTTCCCAGAGACGCAACAGATCATGGCGCTCGGCCGCGGCAGAGCCTCTTGCCGAAAAGGCAAACGTCCGGCTCCTTCTCCCACGAGGAAGGACCCAGCCCTGAAAGATGTTGCTGCTCTTCACGGTGCCTTGGCGCCCTATCTACAGGCACAACAGCAGTGGGGATCTGTGCTTTCCCAGAGACGCAACATCTCATGGCGCTCGGCCGCGGCAGAGCCTCTTGCCGAAAAGGCAAACGTCCGGCTCCTTCTCCCACAAGGAAGAGCCCAGCCCTGAAAGCTGCTGCTGCTCTTCACGGTGACTTGGCGCCCTATCTACAGGCACAACAGCAGTGGGGATCTGTGCTTTCCCAGAGACGCAACATCTCATGGCGCTCGGCCGCGGCAGAGCCTCTTGCCGAAAAGGCAAACGTCTGGCTCCTTCTCTTACAAGGAAGGGCCCAGCCCTGAAAGCTCTTGTTGCTCTTCACCTACCCTTGGAACCCTATCTACAGGCACAGCAGCAGTGGGGATCTGTGCTTTCCCAGAGACGCAACATCTCATGGCGCTCGGCCGCGGCAGAGCCTCTTGCCGAAAAGGCAAACGTCCGGCTCCTTCTCCCACAAGGAAGGGCCCAGCCATGAAAGCTCTTGCTGCTCTTCACGGTGCCTTTGCGCCCTACCTACAGGAACAACAGCAGTGGGGATCTGTGCTTTCCCAGAGACGCAACATCTCATGGCGCTCGGCCGCGGCAGAGCCTCTTGCCAAAGAGGCAAACGTCCGGCTCCTTCTCCCACAAGGAAGGGCCCAGCCCTGAAAGCTGTTGCTGCTCTTCACGGTGCCTTGGCGCCCTATCTACAGGCACAGCAGCAGTGGGGATCTGTTCTTTCCCAGAGACGCAACATCTCATGGCGCTCGGCCGCGGCAGAGCCTCTTGCCGAAAAGGCAAACGTCCGGCTCCTTCTCCCACAAGGAAGGGCCCAGCCCTGAAAGCTCTTGCTGCTCTTCACGGTGCCTTGGCACCCTATCTACAGGCGCAACAGCAGTGGGGATCTGTGCTTTCCCAGAGACGCCTCATCTCATGGCGCTCGGCCACGGCAGAGCCTCTTGCTGAAAAGGCAAACGTCCGGCTCCTTCTCCCACAAGGAAGGGCCCAGCCCTGAAAGATGTTGCTGCTCTTCACGGTGCCTTGGCACCCTATCTACAGGCACAACAGCACTGGGGATCTGTGCTTTCCCAGAGACGCAACAGCTCATGGCGCTCGGCCGCGGCAGAGCCTCTTGCCGAAAAGGCAAACGTCCGGCTCCTTCTCCCACGAGGAAGGGCCCAGCCCTGAAAGATGTTGCTGCTCTTCACGGTGCCTTGGCGCCCTATCTACAGGCACAACAGCAGTGGGGATCTGTGCTTTCCCAGAGACGCAACATCTCATGGCGCTCGGCCGCGGCAGAGCCTCTTGCCGAAAAGGCAAACGTCCGGCTCCTTCTCCCACAAGGAAGGGCCCAGCCCTGAAAGCTGCTGCTGCTCTTCACGGTGACTTGGCGCCCTATCTACAGGCACAGCAGCAGTGGGGATCTGTGCTTTCCCAGAGACGCAACATCTCATGGCGCTCGGCCGCGGCAGAGCCTCTTGCCGAAAAGGCAAACGTCTGGCTCCTTCTCTTACAAGGAAGGGCCCAGCCCTGAAAGCTCTTGCTGCTCTTCACCTACCCTTGGAACCCTATCTACAGGCACAGCAGCAGTGGGGATCTGTGCTTTCCCAGAGACGCAACATCTCATGGCGCTCGGCCGCGGCAGAGCCTCTTGCCGAAAAGGCAAACGTCCGGCTCCTTCTCCCACAAGGAAGGGCCCAGCCATGAAAGCTCTTGCTGCTCTTCACGGTGCCTTTGCGCCCTACCTACAGGAACAACAGCAGTGGGGATCTGTGCTTTCCCAGAGACGCAACATCTCATGGCGCTCGGCCGCGGCAGAGCCTCTTGCCAAAAAGGCAAACGTCCGGCTCCTTCTCCCACATGGAAGTTCGCAGCCCTGAAAGCTCTTGCTGCTCTTCACCTGCCCTTGGCGCCCTATCTACAGGCACAGCAGCAGTGGGGATCTGTTCTTTCCCAGAGACGCAACATCTCATGGCGCTCGGCCGCGGCAGAGCCTCTTGCCGAAAAGGCAAACGTCCGGCTCCTTCTCCCACAAGGAAGGGCCCAGCCCTGAAAGCTCTTGCTGCTCTTCACGGTAACTTGGCACCCTATCTACAGGCGCAACAGCAGTGGGGATCTGTGCTTTCCCAGAGACGCCTCATCTCATGGCGCTCGGCCACGGCAGAGCCTCTTGCCGAAAAGGCAAATGTCCGGCTCCTTCTCCCACAAGGAAGGGCCCAGCCCTGAAAGCTCTTGCTGCTCTTCACGGTGCCTTGGCACCCTATCTACAGGCACAACAGCAGTGGGGATCTGTGCTTTCCCAGAGACGCAACAGCTCATGGCGCTCGGCCGCGGCAGAGCCTCTTGCCGAAAAGGCAAACGTCCGGCTCCTTCTCCCACAAGGAAGGGCCCAGCCCTTAAAGCTCTTGCTGCTCTTCACCTACCCTTAGAACCCTATCTACAGGCACAGCAGCAGTGGGGATCTGTGCTTTCCCAGAGACGCAACAGATCATGGCGCTCGGCCGCGGCAGAGCCTCTTGCCGAAAAGGCAAACGTCTGGCTCCTTCTCTTACAAGGAAGGGCCCAGCCCTGAAAGCTCTTGTTGCTCTTCACCTACCCTTGGAACCCTATCTACAGGCACAGCAGCAGTGGGGATCTGTGCTTTCCCAGAGACGCAACATCTCATGGCGCTCGGCCGCGGCAGAGCCTCTTGCCGAAAAGGCAAACGTCCGGCTCCTTCTCCCACAAGGAAGGGCCCAGCCATGAAAGCTCTTGCTGCTCTTCACGGTGCCTTTGCGCCCTACCTACAGGAACAACAGCAGTGGGGATCTGTGCTTTCCCAGAGACGCAACATCTCATGGCGCTCGGCCGCGGCAGAGCCTCTTGCCAAAGAGGCAAACGTCCGGCTCCTTCTCCCACAAGGAAGGGCCCAGCCCTGAAAGCTGTTGCTGCTCTTCACGGTGCCTTGGCGCCCTATCTACAGGCACAGCAGCAGTGGGGATCTGTTCTTTCCCAGAGACGCAACATCTCATGGCGCTCGGCCGCGGCAGAGCCTCTTGCCGAAAAGGCAAACGTCCGGCTCCTTCTCCCACAAGGAAGGGCCCAGCCCTGAAAGCTCTTGCTGCTCTTCACGGTGCCTTGGCACCCTATCTACAGGCGCAACAGCAGTGGGGATCTGTGCTTTCCCAGAGACGCCTCATCTCATGGCGCTCGGCCACGGCAGAGCCTCTTGCTGAAAAGGCAAACGTCCGGCTCCTTCTCCCACAAGGAAGGGCCCAGCCCTGAAAGATGTTGCTGCTCTTCACGGTGCCTTGGCACCCTATCTACAGGCACAACAGCACTGGGGATCTGTGCTTTCCCAGAGACGCAACAGCTCATGGCGCTCGGCCGCGGCACAGCCTCTTGCCGAAAAGGCAAACGTCCGGCTCCTTCTCCCACGAGGAAGGGCCCAGCCCTGAAAGATGTTGCTGCTCTTCACGGTGCCTTGGCGCCCTATCTACAGGCACAACAGCAGTGGGGATCTGTGCTTTCCCAGAGACGCAACATCTCATGGCGCTCGGCCGCGGCAGAGCCTCTTGCCGAAAAGGCAAACGTCCGGCTCCTTCTCCCACAAGGAAGGGCCCAGCCCTGAAAGCTCTTGCTGCTCTTCACGGTGCCTTGGCACCCTATCTACAGGCACAACAGCACTGGGGATCTGTGCTTTCCCAGAGACGCAACAGCTCATGGCGCTCGGCCGCGGCAGAGCCTCTTGCCGAAAAGGCAAACGTCCGGCTCCTTCTCCCACAAGGAAGGGCCCAGCCCTGAAAGCTCTTGCTGCTCTTCACGGTAACTTGGCACCCTATCTACAGGCGCAACAGCAGTGGGGATCTGTGCTTTCCCAGAGACGCCTCATCTCATGGCGCTCGGCCACGGCAGAGCCTCTTGCCGAAAAGGCAAACGTCCGGCTCCTTCTCCCACAAGGAAGGGCCCAGCCCTGAAAGCTCTTGCTGCTCTTCACGGTGCCTTGGCACCCTATCTACAGGCACAACAGCAGTGGGGATCTGTGCTTTCCCAGAGACGCAACAGCTCATGGCGCTCGGCCGCGGCAGAGCCTCTTGCCGAAAAGGCAAACGTCCGGCTCCTTCTCCCACAAGGAAGGGCCCAGCCCTTAAAGCTCTTGCTGCTCTTCACCTACCCTTAGAACCCTATCTACAGGCACAGCAGCAGTGGGGATCTGTGCTTTCCCAGAGACGCAACAGATCATGGCGCTCGGCCGCGGCAGAGCCTCTTGCCGAAAAGGCAAACGTCCGGCTCCTTCTCCCACGAGGAAGGGCCCAGCCCTGAAAGCTCTTGCTGCTCTTCACCTACCCTTGGAACCCTATCTACAGGCACAACAGCAGTGGGGATCTGTGCTTTCCCAGAGACGCAACATCTCATGGCGCTCGGCCGCGGCAGAGCCTCTTGCCGAAAAGGCAAACGTCCGGCTCCTTCTCCCACAAGGAAGGGCCCAGCCCTGAAAGCTCTTGCTGCTCTTTAAGGTGCCTTGGCGCCCTACCTACAGGAACAACAGCAGTGGGGATCTGTGCTTTCCCAGAGACGCAAGATCTCATGGCGCTCGGCCGCGGCAGAGCCTCTTGCCAAAAAGGCAAACGTCCGGCTCTTTCTCCCACGAGGAAGGGCCCAGCCCTGAAAGATGTTGCTGCTCTTCACCTACCCTTGGAACCCTATCTACAGGCACAACAGCACTCGGCATCTCTGCTTTCCCAGAGACGCTACATCTCATGGTGCTCGGCCGCGGCAGAGCCTCTTGGCGAAAAGGCAAACGTCCGGCTCCTTCTCCCACAAGGAAGGGACCAACCCTGAAAGCTCTTGCTGCTCTTCACCTACCCTTGGAACCCTATCTACAGGCACAGCAGCAGTAGGGATCTGTGCTTTCCCAGAGACGCAACATCTCATGGCGCTCGGCCGCGGCAGAGCCTCTTGCCGAAAAGGCAAACGTCCGGCTCCTTCTCCCACGAGGAAGGGCCCAGCCCTGAAAGATGTTGCTGCTCTTCACGGTGCCTTGGCACCCTATCTACAGGAACAACAGCACTGGGGATCTGTGCTTTCCCAGAGACGCAAGAGCTCATGGCGCTCGGCCGCGGCAGAGCCTCTTGCCGAAAAGGCAAACGTCTGGCTCCTTCTCCCACAAGGAAGGGCCCAGCCCTGAAAGCTCTTGCTGCTCTTCACGGTGCCTTGGTGCCCTATCTACAGGCGCACCAGCAGTGGGGATCTGTGCTTTCCCAGAGACGCAACATCTCATGGTGCTCGGCCGCGGCAGAGCCTCTTGCCGAAAAGGCAAACGTCCGGCTTCTTCTCCCACAAGGAAGTGCACAATCCTTAAAGATCTTGCTGTACTTCACCTACCCATGGAACCCTATCTACAGGCAGAACAACAGTGGGGATCTGTGCTTTCCCAGAGACGCAACATCTCATGGCGCTCGGCCGCGGTAGAGCCTCTTTCCAAAAAGGCAATCGTCCGACTCCTTCTCCCACAAGGAAGGGCCCAGCCCTGAAAGCTCTTGCTGCTCTTCACCTACCCTTGGAACCCTATCTACAGGCACAACACCACTGGGGATCTGTGCTTTCCCAGAGACGCAACATCTCATGGCGCTCGGCCGCTGTAGAGCCTCCTGCCGAAAAGGCAAACGTCTGGCTCCTTCTCCCACAAGGAAGGGCCCAGCCCTGAAAGCTCTTGCTGCTCTTCACCTACCCTTGGAACCCTATCTACAGGCAGAACAACAGTGGGGATCTGTTCTTTCCCAGAGACGCAACATCTCATGGCGCTCGGTTGCGGCAGAGCCTCTTTCCAAAAAGGAAAACGTCCGGCTCCTTTTCCCACATGGAAGTTCGCAGCCGTGAAAGCTCTTGCTGCTCTTCACCTGCCCTTGGCGCCCTATCTACAGGCACAGCAGCAGTGGGGATCTGTGCTTTCCCAGAGACGCAACATCTCATGGCGATCGGCCGCGGCACAGCCTCTTGCCGAAAAGGCAAACGTCCGGCTCCTTCTCCCACAAGGAAGGGCCCAGCCCTGAAAGCTCTTGCTGCTCTTCACGGTGCCTTGGCGCCCTATCTACAGGCGCAACAGCACTGGGGATCTGTGCTTTCCCAGAGACGCAACATCTCATGGCGCTCGGCCGCGGCAGAGCCTCTTGCCGAAAAGGCAAACGTCCGGCTCCTTCTCCCACAAGGAAGGGACCACCCTGAAAGCTGTTGCTGCTCTTCACGGTGCCTTGGCGCCCTATCTACAGGCACAACAGCACTGGGGATCTGTGCTTTCCCAGAGACGCAACAGCTCATGGCGCTCGGCCGCGGCGCAGCCTCTTGCCAAAAAGGCAAACGTCCGGCTCCTTCTCCCACAAGGAAGGGCCCAGCCATGAAAGATCTTGCTGCTCTTCACGGTGCCTTGGCGCCCTATCTACAGGCACAGCAGCAGTGGGGATCTGTGCTTTCCCAGAGACGCAACATCTCATGGTGCTCGGCCGCGGCAGAGCCTCTTGCCGAAAAGGCAAACGTCCGGCTCCTTCTCCCACAAGGAAGGACCCAGCCATGAAAGCTCTTGCTGCTCTTCACGGTGCCTTGGCGCCCTATCTACAGGCACAACAGCACTGGGGATCTGTGCTTTCCCAGAGACGCGTCATCTCATGGCGCTCAGCCGCGGCAGAGCCTCTTGCCGAAAAGGCAAACGTCCGGCTCCTTCTCCCACAAGGAAGGGACCAACCCTGAAAGCTGTTGCTGCTCTTCACGGTGCCTTGGCGCCCTATCTACAGGCACAGCAGCAGTGGGGATCTGTGCTTTCCCAGAGACGCAACAGCTCATGGCGCTCGGCCGCGGCAGAGCCTCTTGCCGAAAAGGCAAACGTCCGGCTCCTTCTCCCACAAGGAAGGGCCCAGCCATGAAAGATCTTGCTGCTCTTCACGGTGCCTTGGCGCCCTATCTACAGGCACAGCAGCAGTGGGGATCTGTGCTTTCCCAGAGACGCAACATCTCATGGTGCTCGGCCGCGGCAGAGCCTCTTGCCGTAAAGGCAAACGTCTGGCTCCTTCTCTTACAAGGAAGGGCCCAGCCCTGAAAGCTCTTGCTGCTCTTCACCTACCCTTGGAACCCTATCTACAGGCACAACAGCAGTGGGGATCTGTGCTTTCCCAGAGACGCAACATCTCATGGCGCTCGGCCGCGGCAGAGCCTCTTGCAGAAAAGGCAAACGTCCGGCTCCTTCTCCCACAAGGAAGGGCCCAGCCATGAAAGCTCTTGCTGCTCTTCACGGTGCCTTGGCGCCCTACCTACAGGAACAACAGCAGTGGGGATCTGTGATTTCCCAGAGACGCAACATCTCATGGCGCTCGGCAGCGGCAGAGCCTCTTGCCAAAAAGGCAAACGTCCGGCTCCTTCTCCCACAAGGAAGGGCCCAGCCCTGAAAGATGTTGCTGCTCTTCACCTACCCTTGGAACCCTATCTACAGGCACAACAGCAGTGGGGATCTGTGCTTTCCCAGAGACGCAACATCTCATGGCGCTCGGCCGCGGCAGAGCCTCTTGCCGAAAAGGCAAACGTCCGGCTCCTTCTCCCACAAGGAAGAGACCAGCCCTGAAAGCTCTTGCTGCTCTTCACGGTGCCTTGGCGCCCTATCTACAGGCGCAACAGCAGTGGTGATCTGTGCTTTCCCAGAGACGCAACATCTCATGGTGATCGGCCGCGGCAGAGCCTCTTGCCGAAAAGGCAAACGTCCGGCTCCTTCTCCCACAAGGAAGGGCACAGTCCTTAAAGCTCTTGCTGTACTTCACCTACCCATGGAACCCTATCTACAGGCAGAACAACAGTGGGGATCTGTGCTTTCCCAGAGACGCAACATCTCATGGCGCTCGGCCGCGGCAGAGCCTCTTTCCAAAAAGGCAATCGTCCGGCTCCTTCTCCCACAGGGAAGGGCCCAGCCCTGAAAGCTCTTGCTGCTCTTCACCTACCCTTGGAACCCTATCTACAGGCACAACAGCACTGGGGATCTGTGCTTTCCCAGAGACGCAACATCTCATGGCGCTCGGCCGCGGCAGAGCCTCTTGCCGAAAAGGCAAACGTCTGGCTCCTTCTCCCACAAGGAAGGGCCCAGCCCTGAAAGCTCTTGCTGCTCTTCACCTACCCTTGGAACCCTATCTACAGGCAGAACAACAGTGGGGATCTGTGCTTTCCCAGAGACGCAACATCTCATGGCGCTCGTTTGCGGCAGAGCCTCTTTCCAAAAAGGCAAACGTCCGGCTCCTTCTCCCACATGGAAGTTCGCAGCCCTGAAAGCTCTTGCTGCTCTTCACCTGCCCTTGGCGCCCTATCTACAGGCACAGCAGCAGTGGGGATCTGTTCTTTCCCAGAGACGCAACATCTCATGGCGCTCGGCCGCGGCAGAGCCTCTTGCCGAAAAGGCAAACGTCCGGCTCCTTCTCCCACAAGGAAGGGCCCAGCCCTGAAAGCTCTTGCTGCTCATCACGGTGCCTTGGCACCCTATCTACAGGCGCAACAGCAGTGGGGATCTGTGCTTTCCCAGAGACGCCTCATCTCATGGCGCTCGGCCACGCAGAGCCTCTTGCCGAAAAGGCAAACGTCCGGCTCCTTCTCCCACAAGGAAGGGCCCAGCCCTGAAAGCTGCTGCTGCTCTTCACGGTGCCTTGGCGCCCTATCTACAGGCACAACAGCAGTGGGGATCTGTGCTTGCCCAGAGACGCAAGATCTCATGGCTCTCGGCCGCGGCAGAGCCTCTTGCCGAAAAGGCAAACGTCCGGCTCCTCCTCCCACAAGGAAGGGCCCAGCCCTGAAAGCTCTTGCTGCTCTTCACCTACCCTTGGAACCCTATCTACAGGCACAGCAGCAGTGGGGATCTGTGCTTTCCCAGAGACGCAACATCTCATGGCGCTCGGCCGCGGCAGAGCCTCTTGCCGAAAAGGCAAACGTCCGGCTCCTTCTCCCACAAGGAAGGGCCCAGCCCTGAAAGATGTTGCTGCTCTTCACGGTGCCTTGGCACCCTATCTACAGGCACAACAGCAGTGGGGATCTGTGCTTTCCCAGAGACGCAACATCTCATGGCGCTCGGCCGCGGCAGAGCCTCTTGCCGAAAAGGCAAACGTCCGGCTCCTTCTCCCACAAGGAAGGACCCAGCCATGAAAGATGTTGCTGCTCTTCACGGTGCCTTGGCACCCTATCTACAGGCACAACAGCACTGGGGATCTGTGCTTTCCCAGAGACGCAAGATCTCATGGCGCTCGGCCGCGGCAGAGCCTCTTGCCGAAAAGGCAAACGTCCGGCTCCTTCTCCCACGAGGAAGGGCCCAGACCTGAAAGCTGTTGCTGCTCTTCACGGTGCCTTGGCGCCCTATCTACAGGCACAGCAGCAGTGGGGATCTGTGCTTTCCCAGAGACGCAACATCTCATGGCGCTCGGCCGCGGCAGAGCCTCTTTCCAAAAAGGCAAACGTCCGGCTCCTTCTCCCACAAGGAAGGGCACAGCCCTAAAAGCTCTTGCTGCTCTTCACGGTGCCTTGGCGCCCTATCTACAGGAACAACAGCACTGGGGATCTGTGCTTTCCCAGAGACGCGTCATCTCATGGCGCTCAGCCGCGGCAGAGCCTCTTGCCGAAAAGGCAAACGTCCGGCTCCTTCTCCCACAAGGAAGGGACCAACCCTGAAAGCTGTTGCTGCTCTTCACGGTGCCTTGGCGCCCTATCTACAGGCACAGCAGCAGTGGGGATCTGTGCTTTCCCAGAGACGCAACAGCTCATGGCGCTCGGCCGCGGCGCAGCCTCTTGCCAAAAAGGCAAACGTCCGGCTCCTTCTCCCACAAGGAAGGGCCCAGCCATGAAAGATCTTGCTGCTCTTCACGGTGCCTTGGCGCCCTATCTACAGGCACAGCAGCAGTGGGGATCTGTGCTTTCCCAGAGACGCAACATCTCATGGTGCTCGGCCGCGGCAGAGCCTCTTGCCGAAAAGGCAAACGTCCGGCTCCTTCTCCCACAAGGAAGGACCCAGCCATGAAAGCTCTTGCTGCTCTTCACGGTGCCTTGGCGCCCTATATACAGGCACAACAGCACTGGGGATCTGTGCTTTCCCAGAGACGCGTCATCTCATGGCGCTCAGCCGCGGCAGAGCCTCTTGCCGAAAAGGCAAACGTCCGGCTCCTTCTCCCACAAGGAAGGGACCAACCCTGAAAGCTGTTGCTGCTCTTCACGGTGCCTTGGCGCCCTATCTACAGGCACAGCAGCAGTGGGGATCTGTGCTTTCCCAGAGACGCAACAGCTCATGGCGCTCGGCCGCGGCGCAGCCTCTTGCCAAAAAGGCAAACGTCCGGCTCCTTCTCCCACAAGGAAGGGCCCAGCCATGAAAGATCTTGCTGCTCTTCACGGTGCCTTGGCGCCCTATCTACAGGCACAGCAGCAGTGGGGATCTGTGCTTTCCCAGAGACGCAACATCTCATGGTGCTCGGCCGCGGCAGAGCCTCTTGCCAAAAAGGCAAACGTCTGGCTCCTTCTCTTACAAGGAAGGGCCCAGCCCTGAAAGCTCTTGCTGCTCTTCACCTACCCTTGGAACCCTATCTACAGGCACAACAGCAGTGGGGATCTGTGCTTTCCCAGAGACGCAACATCTCATGGCGCTCGGCCGCGGCAGAGCCTCTTGCAGAAAAGGCAAACGTCCGGCTCCTTCTCCCACAAGGAAGGGCCCAGCCATGAAAGCTCTTGCTGCTCTTCACGGTGCCTTGGCGCCCTACCTACAGGAACAACAGCAGTGGGGATCTGTGATTTCCCAGAGAAGCAACATCTCATGGCGCTCGGCCGCGGCAGAGCCTCTTTCCAAAAAGGCAAACGTCCGGTTCCTTCTCCCACAAGGAAGGGCCCAGCCCTGAAAGATGTTGCTGCTCTTCACCTACCCTTGGAACCCTATCTACAGGCACAACAGCAGTGGGGATCTGTGCTTTCCCAGAGACGCAACATCTCATGGCGCTCGGCCGCGGCAGAGCCTCTTGCCGAAAAGGCAAACGTCCGGCTCCTTCTCCCACAAGGAAGAGACCAGCCCTGAAAGCTCTTGCTGCTCTTCACGGTGCCTTGGCGCCCTATCTACAGGCGCAACAGCAGTGGTGATATGTGCTTTCCCAGAGACGCAACATCTCATGGTGATCGGCCGCGGCAGAGCCTCTTGCCGAAAAGGCAAACGTCCGGCTCCTTCTCCCACAAGGAAGGGCACAGTCCTTAAAGCTCTTGCTGTACTTCACCTACCCATGGAACCCTATCTACAGGCAGAACAACAGTGGGGATCTGTGCTTTCCCAGAGACGCAACATCTCATGGCGCTCGGCCGCGGCAGAGCCTCTTTCCAAAAAGGCAATCGTCCGGCTCCTTCTCCCACAGGGAAGGGCCCAGCCCTGAAAGCTGTTGCTGCTCTTCACCTACCCTTGGAACCCTATCTACAGACACAACAGCACTGGGGATCTGTGCTTTCCCAGAGACGCAACATCTCATGGCGCTCGGCCGCGGCAGAGCCTCTTGCCGAAAAGGCAAACGTCTGGCTCCTTCTCCCACAAGGAAGGGCCCAGCCCTGAAAGCTCTTGCTGCTCTTCACCTACCCTTGGAACCCTATCTACAGGCAGAACAACAGTGGGGATCTGTGCTTTCCCAGAGACGCAACATCTCATGGCGCTCGTTTGCGGCAGAGCCTCTTTCCAAAAAGGAAAACGTCCGGCTCCTTCTCCCACATGGAAGTTCGCAGCCCTGAAAGCTCTTGCTGCTCTTCACCTGCCCTTGGCGCCCTATCTACAGGCACAGCAGCAGTGGGGATCTGTTCTTTCCCAGAGACGCAACATCTCATGGCGCTCGGCCGCGGCAGAGCCTCTTGCCGAAAAGGCAAACGTCCGGCTCCTTCTCCCACAAGGAAGGGCCCAGCCCTGAAAGCTCTTGCTGCTCATCACGGTGCCTTGGCACCCTATCTACAGGCGCAACAGCAGTGGGGATCTGTGCTTTCCCAGAGACGCCTCATCTCATGGCGCTCGGCCACGCAGAGCCTCTTGCCGAAAAGGCAAACGTCCGGCTCCTTCTCCCACAAGGAAGGGCCCAGCCCTGAAAGCTGCTGCTGCTCTTCACGGTGCCTTGGCGCCCTATCTACAGGCACAACAGCAGTGGGGATCTGTGCTTGCCCAGAGACGCAACATCTCATGGCTCTCGGCCGCGGCAGAGCCTCTTGCCGAAAAGGCAAACGTCCGGCTCCTCCTCCCACAAGGAAGGGCCCAGCCCTGAAAGCTCTTGCTGCTCTTCACCTACCCTTGGAACCCTATCTACAGGCACAGCAGCAGTGGGGATCTGTGCTTTCCCAGAGACGCAACATCTCATGGCGCTCGGCCCGCGGCAGAGCCTCTTGCCGAAAAGGCAAACGTCCGGCTCCTTCTCCCACAAGGAAGGGCCCAGCCCTGAAAGATGTTGCTGCTCTTCACGGTGCCTTGGCACCCTATCTACAGGCACAACAGCAGTGGGGATCTGTGCTTTCCCAGAGACGCAACATCTCATGGCGCTCGGCCGCGGCAGAGCCTCTTGCCGAAAAGGCAAACGTCCGGCTCCTTCTCCCACAAGGAAGGGCCCAGCCATGAAAGATGTTGCTGCTCTTCACGGTGCCTTGGCACCCTATCTACAGGCACAACAGCACTGGGGATCTGTGCTTTCCCAGAGACGCAAGATCTCATGGCGCTCGGCCGCGGCAGAGCCTCTTGCCGAAAAGGCAAACGTCCGGCTCCTTCTCCCACGAGGAAGGGCCCAGACCTGAAAGCTGTTGCTGCTCCTCACGGTGCCTTGGCGCCCTATCTACAGGCACAACAGCAGTGGGGATCTGTGCTTTCCCAGAGACGCAAGAGCTCATGGCGCTCGGCCGCGGCAGAGCCTCTTGCCGAAAAGGCAAACGTCTGGCTCCTTCTCCCACGAGGAAGGGCACAGCCATGAAAGCTCTTGCTGCTCTTCACCTACCCTTGGAACCCTATCTACAGGCACAACAGCAGTGGGGATCTGTGCTTTCCCAGAGACGCAACATCTCATGGCGCTCGGCCGCGGCAGAGCCTCTTGCCGAAAAGGCAAACATCCGGCTCCTTCTCCCACAAGGAAGGGACCAGCCCTGAAAGCTCTTGCTGCTCTTCACGGTGCCTTGGCACCCTATCTACAGGCGCAACAGCAGTGGGGATCTGTGCTTTCCTAGAGACGCAATATCTCATTGTGATCGGCCGCGGCAGAGCCTCTTGCCGAAAAGGCAAACGTCCGGCTTCTTCTCCCACAAGGAAGTGCACAATCCTTAAAGATCTTGCTGTACTTCACCTACCCATGGAACCCTATCTACAGGCACAACACCACTGGGGATCTGTGCTTCCCAGAGACGCAACATCTCATGGCGCTCGGCCCGCTGTAGAGCCCCCTGCCGAAAAGGCAAACGTCTGGCTCCTTCTCCCACAAGGAAGGGCCCAGCCCTGAAAGCTCTTGCTGCTCTTCACCTAACCTTGGAACCCTATCTACAGGCAGAACAACAGTGGGGATCTGTTCTTTCCCAGAGACGCAACATCTCATGGCGCTCGGTTGCGGCAGAGCCTCTTTCCAAAAAGGCAAACGTCCGGCTCCTTCTCCCACATGGAAGTTCGCAGCCGTGAAAGCTCTTTCTGCTCTTCACCTGCCCTTGGCGCCCTATCTACAGGCACAGCAGCAGTGGGGATCTGTGCTTTCCCAGAGACGCAACATCTCATGGCGCTCGGCCGCGGCAGAGCCTCTTGCCGAAAAGGCAAACGTCCGGCTCCTTCTCTCACAAGGAAGGGCCCAGCCCTGAAAGATGTTGCTGCTCTTCACGGTGCCTTGGCACCCTATCTACAGGCACAACAGCAGTGGGGATCTGTGCTTTCCCAGAGACGCAACATCTCATGGCGCTCGGTCGCGGCAGAGCCTCTTGCCGAAAAGGCAAACGTCCGGCTCCTTCTCCCACAAGGAAGGGCCCAGCCCTTAAAGCTCTTGCTGCTCTTCACCTACCCTTAGAACCCTATCTACAGGCAGAGCAGCAGTGGGGATCTGTGCTTTCCCAGAGACGCAACAGATCATGGCGCTCGGCCCGGCGGCAGAGCCTCTTGCCGAAAAGGCAAACGTCCGGCTCCTTCTCCCACGAGGAAGGGCCCAGCCCTGAAAGATGTTGCTGCTCTTCACGGTGCCTTGGCGCCCTATCTACAGGCACAACAGCAGTGGGGATCTGTGCTTTCCCAGAGACGCAACATCTCATGGCGCTCAGGCCGCGGCAGAGCCTCTTGCCGAAAAGGCAAACGTCCGGCTCCTTCTCCCACAAGGAATGGCCCAGCCCTGAAAGCTCTTGCTGCTCTTTAAGGTGCCTTGGTGCCCTACCTACAGGAACAACAGCAGTGGGGATCTGTGCTTTCCCAGAGACGCAACATCTCATGGCGCTCGGCCGCGGCAGAGCCTCTTGCAAAAAAGGCAAACGTCCGGCTCTTTCTCCCACGAGGAAGGGCCCAGCCATGAAAGATGTTGCTGCTCTTCACGGTGCCTTGGCACCCTATCTACAGGCACAACAGCACTGGGGATCTGTGCTTTCCCAGAGACGCAAGATCTCATGGCGCTCGGCCGCGGCAGAGCCTCTTGCCGAAAAGGCAAACGTCCGGCTCCTTCTCCCACAAGGAAGGGCCCAGCCCTGAAAGCTGTTGCTGCTCCTCACGGTGCCTTGGCGCCCTATCTACAGGCACAACAGCAGTGGGGATCTGTGCTTTCCCAGAGACGCAACATCTCATGGCGCTCGGCCGCGGCAGAGCCTCTTGCCGAAAAGGCAAACGTCCGGCTCCTTCTCCCACAAGGAAGAGCCCAGCCCTGAAAGCTCTTGCTGCTCTTTAAGGTGCCTTGGCGCCCTGCCTACAGGCACAACAGCACTGGGGATCTGTGCTTTCCCAGAGACGCAAGATCTCATGGCGCTCGGCCGCGGCAGAGCCTCTTGCCAAAAAGGCAAACGTCCGGCTCTTTCTCCCACGAGGAAGGGCCCAGCCCTGAAAGATGTTGCTGCTCTTCACCTACCCTTGGAACCCTATCTACAGGCATAACAGCACTCGGCATCTCTGCTTTCCCAGAGACGCTACATCTCATGGTGCTCGGCCGCGGCAGAGCCTCTTGCCGAAAAGGCAAACGTCCGGCTCCTTCTCCCACAAGGAAGGGCCCAGCCCTGAAAGCTCTTGCTGCTCTTCTCAGTGCCTTGGCGCCCTATCTACAGGCACAGCAGCAGTGGGGATCTGTGCTTTCCCAGAGACGCAACATCTCATGGCGCTCGGCCGCGGCAGAGCCTCTTGCCGAAAAGGCAAACGTCCGGCTCCTTCTCCCACAAGGAAGGGCCCAGCCCTGAAAGCTCTTGCTGCTGTTCACCTAACCTTGGAACCCTATCTACAGGCAGAACAACAGTGGGGATCTGTTCTTTCCCAGAGACGCAACATCTCATGGCGCTCGGTTGCGGCAGAGCCTCTTTCCAAAAAGGCAAACGTCCGGCTCCTTCTCCCACATGGAAGTTCGCAGCCGTGAAAGCTCTTGCTGCTCTTCACCTGCCCTTGGCGCCCTATCTACAGGCACAGCAGCAGTGGGGATCTGTGCTTTCCCAGAGACGCAACATCTCATGGCGCTCGGCCGCGGCAGAGCCTCTTGCCGAAAAGGCAAACGTCCGGCTCCTTCTCTCACAAGGAAGGGCCCAGCCCTGAAAGATGTTGCTGCTCTTCACGGTGCCTTGGCACCCTATCTACAGGCACAACAGCAGTGGGGATCTGTGCTTTCCCAGAGACGCAACATCTCATGGCGCTCGGCCGCGGCAGAGCCTCTTGCCGAAAAGGCAAACGTCCGGCTCCTTCTCCCACAAGGAAGGGCCCAGCCCTTAAAGCTCTTGCTGCTCTTCACCTACCCTTAGAACCCTATCTACAGGCAGAGCAGCAGTGGGGATCTGTGCTTTCCCAGAGACGCAACAGATCATGGCGCTCGGCCGCGGCAGAGCCTCTTGCCGAAAAGGCAAACGTCCGGCTCCTTCTCCCACGAGGAAGGGCCCAGCCCTGAAAGATGTTGCTGCTCTTCACGGTGCCTTGGCGCCCTATCTACAGGCACAACAGCAGTGGGGATCTGTGCTTTCCCAGAGACGCAACATCTCATGGCGCTCGGCCGCGGCAGAGCCTCTTGCCGAAAAGGCAAACGTCCGGCTCCTTCTCCCACAAGGAATGGCCCAGCCCTGAAAGCTCTTGCTGCTCTTTAAGGTGCCTTGGCGCCCTACCTACAGGAACAACAGCAGTGGGGATCTGTGCTTTCCCAGAGACGCAACATCTCATGGCGCTCGGCCGCGGCAGAGCCTCTTGCAAAAAAGGCAAACGTCCGGCTCTTTCTCCCACGAGGAAGGGCCCAGCCATGAAAGATGTTGCTGCTCTTCACGGTGCCTTGGCACCCTATCTACAGGCACAACAGCACTGGGGATCTGTGCTTTCCCAGAGACGCAAGATCTCATGGCGCTCGGCCGCGGCAGAGCCTCTTGCCGAAAAGGCAAACGTCCGGCTCCTTCTCCCACAAGGAAGGCCCCAGCCCTGAAAGCTCTTGCTGCTCCTCACGGTGCCTTGGCGCCCTATCTACAGGCACAACAGCAGTGGGGATCTGTGCTTTCCCAGAGACGCAACATCTCATGGCGCTCGGCCGCGGCAGAGCCTCTTGCCGAAAAGGCAAACGTCCGGCTCCTTCTCCCACAAGGAAGAGCCCAGCCCTGAAAGCTCTTGCTGCTCTTTAAGGTGCCTTGGCGCCCTACCTACAGGAACAACAGCAGTGGGGATCTGTGCTTTCCCAGAGACGCAAGATCTCATGGCGCTCGGCCGCGGCAGAGCCTCTTGCCAAAAAGGCAAACGTCCGGCTCTTTCTCCCACGAGGAAGGGCCCAGCCCTGAAAGATGTTGCTGTTCTTCACCTACCCTTGGAACCCTATCTACAGGCATAACAGCACTCGGCATCTCTGCTTTCCCAGAGACGCTACATCTCATGGTGCTCGGCCGCGGCAGAGCCTCTTGCCGAAAAGGCAAACGTCCGGCTCCTTCTCCCACAAGGAAGGGCCCAGCCCTGAAAGCTCTTGCTGCTCTTCTCAGTGCCTTGGCGCCCTATCTACAGGCACAGCAGCAGTGGGGATCTGTGCTTTCCCAGAGACGCAACATCTCATGGCGCTCGGCCGCGGCAGAGCCTCTTGCCGAAAAGGCAAACGTACGGCTCCTTCTCCCACGAGGAAGGGCCCAGCCCTGAAAGATGTTGCTGCTCTTCACGGTGCCTTGGCACCCTATCTACAGGAACAACAGCACTGGGGATCTGTGCTTTCCCAGAGACGCAAGAGCTCATGGCGCTCGGCCGCGGCAGAGCCTCTTGCCGAAAAGGCAAACGTCTGGCTCCTTCTCCCACGAGGAAGGGCACAGCCATGAAAGCTCTTGCTGCTCTTCACCTACCCTTGGAACCCTATCTACAGGCACAACAGCAGTGGGGATCTGTGCTTTCCCAGAGACGCAACATCTCATGGCGCTCGGCCGCGGCAGAGCCTCTTGCCGAAAAGGCAAACGTCCGGCTCCTTCTCTCACAAGGAAGGGCCCAGCCCTGAAAGATGTTGCTGCTCTTCACGGTGCCTTGGCACCCTATCTACAGGCACAACAGCAGTGGGGATCTGTGCTTTCCCAGAGACGCAACATCTCATGGCGCTCGGCCGCGGCAGAGCCTCTTGCCGAAAAGGCAAACGTCCGGCTCCTTCTCCCACAAGGAAGGGCCCAGCCCTTAAAGCTCTTGCTGCTCTTCACCTACCCTTAGAACCCTATCTACAGGCAGAGCAGCAGTGGGGATCTGTGCTTTCCCAGAGACGCAACAGATCATGGCGCTCGGCCGCGGCAGAGCCTCTTGCCGAAAAGGCAAACGTCCGGCTCCTTCTCCCACGAGGAAGGGCCCAGCCCTGAAAGATGTTGCTGCTCTTCACGGTGCCTTGGCGCCCTATCTACAGGCACAACAGCAGTGGGGATCTGTGCTTTCCCAGAGACGCAACATCTCATGGCGCTCGGCCGCGGCAGAGCCTCTTGCCGAAAAGGCAAACGTCCGGCTCCTTCTCCCACAAGGAATGGCCCAGCCCTGAAAGCTCTTGCTGCTCTTTAAGGTGCCTTGGCGCCCTACCTACAGGAACAACAGCAGTGGGGATCTGTGCTTTCCCAGAGACGCAACATCTCATGGCGCTCGGCCGCGGCAGAGCCTCTTGCAAAAAAGGCAAACGTCCGGCTCTTTCTCCCACGAGGAAGGGCCCAGCCATGAAAGATGTTGCTGCTCTTCACGGTGCCTTGGCACCCTATCTACAGGCACAACAGCACTGGGGATCTGTGCTTTCCCAGAGACGCAAGATCTCATGGCGCTCGGCCGCGGCAGAGCCTCTTGCCGAAAAGGCAAACGTCCGGCTCCTTCTCCCACAAGGAAGGCCCCAGCCCTGAAAGCTGTTGCTGCTCCTCACGGTGCCTTGGCGCCCTATCTACAGGCACAACAGCAGTGGGGATCTGTGCTTTCCCAGAGACGCAACATCTCATGGCGCTCGGCCGCGGCAGAGCCTCTTGCCGAAAAGGCAAACGTCCGGCTCCTTCTCCCACAAGGAAGAGCCCAGCCCTGAAAGCTCTTGCTGCTTTTTATGGTGCCTTGGCGCCCTACCTACAGGAACAACAGCAGTGGGGATCTGTGCTTTCCCAGAGACGCAAGATCTCATGGCGCTCGGCCGCGGCAGAGCCTCTTGCCAAAAAGGCAAACGTCCGGCTCTTTCTCCCACGAGGAAGGGCCCAGCCCTGAAAGATGTTGCTGCTCTTCACCTACCCTTGGAACCCTATCTACAGGCATAACAGCACTCGGCATCTCTGCTTTCCCAGAGACGCTACATCTCATGGTGCTCGGCCGCGGCAGAGCCTCTTGCCGAAAAGGCAAACGTCCGGCTCCTTCTCCCACAAGGAAGGGCCCAGCCCTGAAAGCTCTTGCTGCTCTTCTCAGTGCCTTGGCGCCCTATCTACAGGCACAGCAGCAGTGGGGATCTGTGCTTTCCCAGAGACGCAACATCTCATGGCGCTCGGCCGCGGCAGAGCCTCTTGCCGAAAAGGCAAACGTCCGGCTCCTTCTCCCACAAGGAAGGGCCCAGCCCTGAAAGCTCTTGCTGCTCTTCACCTAACCTTGGAACCCTATCTACAGGCAGAACAACAGTGGGGATCTGTTCTTTCCCAGAGACGCAACATCTCATGGCGCTCGGTTGCGGCAGAGCCTCTTTCCAAAAAGGCAAACGTCCGGCTCCTTCTCCCACATGGAAGTTCGCAGCCGTGAAAGCTCTTGCTGCTCTTCACCTGCCCTTGGCGCCCTATCTACAGGCACAGCAGCAGTGGGGATCTGTGCTTTCCCAGAGACGCAACATCTCATGGCGCTCGGCCGCGGCAGAGCCTCTTGCCGAAAAGGCAAACGTCCGGCTCCTTCTCCCACAAGGAAGGGCCCAGCCCTGAAAGATGTTGCTGCTCTTCACGGTGCCTTGGCACCCTATCTACAGGCACAACAGCAGTGGGGATCTGTGCTTTCCCAGAGACGCAACATCTCATGGCGCTCGGCCGCGGCAGAGCCTCTTGCCGAAAAGGCAAACGTCCGGCTCCTTCTCCCACAAGGAAGGGCCCAGCCCTTAAAGCTCTTGCTGCTCTTCACCTACCCTTAGAACCCTATCTACAGGCAGAGCAGCAGTGGGGATCTGTGCTTTCCCAGAGACGCAACAGATCATGGCGCTCGGCCGCGGCAGAGCCTCTTGCCGAAAAGGCAAACGTCCGGCTCCTTCTCCCACGAGGAAGGGCCCAGCCCTGAAAGATGTTGCTGCTCTTCACGGTGCCTTGGCGCCCTATCTACAGGCACAACAGCAGTGGGGATCTGTGCTTTCCCAGAGACGCAACATCTCATGGCGCTCGGCCGCGGCAGAGCCTCTTGCCGAAAAGGCAAACGTCCGGCTCCTTCTCCCACAAGGAATGGCCCAGCCCTGAAAGCTCTTGCTGCTCTTTAAGGTGCCTTGGCGCCCTACCTACAGGAACAACAGCAGTGGGGATCTGTGCTTTCCCAGAGACGCAACATCTCATGGCGCTCGGCCGCGGCAGAGCCTCTTGCAAAAAAGGCAAACGTCCGGCTCTTTCTCCCACGAGGAAGGGCCCAGCCATGAAAGATGTTTGCTGCTCTTCACGGTGCCTTGGCACCCTATCTACAGGCACAACAGCACTGGGGATCTGTGCTTTCCCAGAGACGCAAGATCTCATGGCGCTCGGCCGCGGCAGAGCCTCTTGCCGAAAAGGCAAAACGTCCGGCTCCTTCTCCCACAAGGAAGGCCCCCAGCCCCTGAAAGCTCTTGCTGCTCCTCACGGTGCCTTGGCGCCCTATCTACAGGCACAACAGCAGTGGGGATCTGTGCTTTCCCAGAGACGCAACATCTCATGGCTCTCGGCCGCGGCAGAGCCTCTTGCCGAAAAGGCAAACGTCCGGCTCCTTCTCCCACAAGGAAGAGCCCAGCCCTGAAAGCTCTTGCTGCTCTTTAAGGTGCCTTGGCGCCCTACCTACAGGAACAACAGCAGTGGGGATCTGTGCTTTCCCAGAGACGCAAGATCTCATGGCGCTCGGCCGCGGCAGAGCCTCTTGCCAAAAAGGCAAACGTCCGGCTCTTTCTCCCACGAGGAAGGGCCCAGCCCTGAAAGATGTTGCTGCTCTTCACCTACCCTTGGAACCCTATCTACAGGCATAACAGCACTCGGCATCTCTGCTTTCCCAGAGACGCTACATCTCATGGTGCTCGGCCGCGGCATAGCCTCTTGCCGAAAAGGCAAACGTCCGGCTCCTTCTCCACGAGGAAGGGCCCAGCCCTGAAAGCTCTTGCTGCTCTTCTCAGTGCCTTGGCGCCCTATCTACAGGCACAGCAGCAGTGGGGATCTGTGCTTTCCCAGAGACGCAACATCTCATGGCGCTCGGCCGCGGCAGAGCCTCTTGCCGAAAAGGCAAACGTCCGGCTCCTTCTCCCACGAGGAAGGGCCCAGCCCTGAAAGATGTTGCTGCTCTTCACGGTGCCTTGGCACCCTATCTACAGGAACAACAGCACTGGGGATCTGTGCTTTCCCAGAGACGCAAGAGCTCATGGCGCTCGGCCGCGGCAGAGCCTCTTGCCGAAAAAGGCAAACGTCTGGCTCCTTCTCCCACGAGGAAGGGCACAGCCATGAAAGCTCTTGCTGCTCTTCACCTACCCTTGGAACCCTATCTACAGGCACAACAGCAGTGGGGATCTGTGCTTTCCCAGAGACGCAACATCTCATGGCGCTCGGCCGCGGCAGAGCCTCTTGCCGAAAAGGCAAACATCCGGCTCTTCTCCCACAAGGAAGGGACCAGCCCTGAAAGCTCTTGCTGCTCTTCACGGTGCCTTGGCGCCCTATCTACAGGCGCAACAGCAGTGGGGATCTGTGCTTTCCCAGTGACGCAATATCTCATGGTGATCGGCCGCGGCAGAGCCTCTTGCCGAAAAGGCAAACGTCCGGCTTCTTCTCCCACAAGGAAGTGCACAATCCTTAAAGATCTTGCTGTACTTCACCTACCCATGGAACCCTATCTACAGGCAGAACAACAGTGGGGATCTGTGCTTTCCCAGAGACGCAACATCTCATGGCGCTCGGCCGCGGCAGAGCCTCTTTCCAAAAAGGCAATCGTCCGGCTCCTTCTCCCACAAGGAAGGGCCCAGCCCTGAAAGCTCTTGCTGCTCTTCACCTACCCTTGGAACCCTATCTACAGGCACAACACCACTGGGGATCTGTGCTTTCCCAGAGACGCAACATCTCATGGCGCTCGGCAGCTGTAGAGGCCCCCTGCCGAAAAGGCAAACGTCTGGCTCTTTCTCCCACAAGGAAGGGCCCAGCCCTGAAAGCTCTTGCTGCTCTTCACCTAACCTTGGAACCCTATCTACAGGCAGAACAACAGTGGGGATCTGTTCTTTCCCAGAGACGCAACATCTCATGGCGCTCGGTTGCGGCAGAGCCTCTTTCCAAAAAGGCAAAACGTCCGGCTCCTTCTCCCACATGGAAGTTCGCAGCCGTGAAAGCTCTTGCTGCTCTTCACCTGCCCTTGGCGCCCTATCTACAGGCACAGCAGCAGTGGGGATCTGTGCTTTCCCAGAGATGCAACATCTCATGGCGCTCGGGCCGCGGCAGAGCCTCTTGCCGAAAAGGCAAACGTCCGGCTCCTTCTCCCACAAGGGAAGGGCCCAGCCCTGAAAGATGTTGCTGCTCTTCACGGTGCCTTGGCACCCTATCTACAGGCACAACAGCAGTGGGGATCTGTGCTTTCCCAGAGACGCAACATCTCATGGCGCTCGGCCGCGGCAGAGCCTCTTGCCGAAAAGGCAAAACGTCCGGCTCCTTCTCCCACAAAGGAAGGGCCCAGCCCTTAAAAGCTCTTGCTGCTCTTCACCTACCCTTAGAACCCTATCTACAGGCAGAGCAGCAGTGGGATCTGTGCTTTCCCAGAGACGCAACAGATCATGGCGCTCGGCCGCGGCAGAGCCTCTTGCCGAAAAGGCAAAAGTCCGGCTCCTTCTCCCACGAGGAAGGGCCCAGCCCTGAAAGATGCTTGCTGCTCTTCACGGTGCCTTGGCGCCCTATCTACAGGCACAACAGCAGTGGGGATCTGTGCTTTCCCAGAGACGCAACATCTCATGGCGCTCGGCCGCGGCAGAGCCTCTTGCCGAAAAAGGCAAACGTCCGGCTCCTTCTCCCACAAGGAATGGCCCAGCCCTGAAAGCTCTTGCTGCTCCTTTAAGGTGCCTTGGCGCCCTATCTACAGGCACAACAGCAGTGGGGATCTGTGCTTTCCCAGAGACGCAACATCCTCATGGCGCTCGGCCGCGGCAGAGCCTCTTGCAAAAAAGGCAAACGTCCGGCTCTTTCTCCACGAGGAAGGGCCCAGCCAATGAAAGATGTTGCTGCTCTTCACGGTGCCTTGGCACCCTATCTACAGGCACAACAGCACTGGGGATCTGTGCTTTCCAGAGACGCAAGAGCTCATGGCGCTCGGCCGCGGCAGAGCCTCTTGCCGAAAAGGCAAACGTCCGGCTCCTTCTCCCACGAGGAAGGGCCCAGCCCTGAAAGCTGTTGCTTGCTCCTCACGGTGCCTTGGCGCCCTATCTACAGGCACAACAGCAGTGGGGATCTGTGCTTTCCCAGAGACGCAAGAGCTCATGGCGCTCGGCCGCGGCAGAGCCTCTTGCCGAAAAGGCAAACGTCCGGCTCCTTCTCCCACAAGGAAGAGCCCAGCCCTGAAAGCTCTTGCTGCTCTTTAAGGTGCCTTGGCGCCCTACCTACAGGAACAACAGCAGTGGGGATCTGTGCTTTCCCAGAGACGCAACATCTCATGGCGCTCGGCCGCGGCAGAGCCTCTTGCCGAAAAGGCAAACGTCCGGCTCCTTCTCCCACGAGGAAGGGCACAGCCCTGAAAGCTGCTGCTGCTCTTCACGGTGCCTTGGCGCCCTATCTACAGGCACAACAGCAGTGGGGATCTGTGCTTTCCCAGAGACGCAAGATTTCATGGCGCTCGGACCGCGGCAGAGCCTCGTGCCGAAAAGGCAAACGTCCGGCTCCTTCTCCCACAAGGAAGGGCCCAGCCCTGAAAGCTCTTGCTGCTCTTCACTACACTTGGAACCCTATCTACAGGCAGAGCAGCACTGGGGATCTGTGCTTTCCCAGAGACGCAACAGATCATGGCGCTCGGCCGCGGCAGAGCCTCTTGCCGAAAAGGCAAACGTCCGGCTCCTTCTCCCACGAGGAAGGGCCCAGCCCTGAAAGATGTTGCTGCTCTTCACGGTGCCTTGGCGCCCTATCTACAGGCACAACAGCAGTGGGGATCTGTGCTTTCCCAGAGACGCAACATCTCATGGCGCTCGGCCGCGGCAGAGCCTCTTGCCGAAAAGGCAAACGTCCGGCTCCTTCTCCCACAAGGGAAGGGGCCCAGCCCTCAAAGCTCTTGCTGCTCTTCACGGTGCCTTGGCACCCTATCTACAGGAACAACAGCACTGGGGATCTGTGCTTTCCCAGAGACGCAACATCTCATGGCGCTCGGCCGCAGCAGAGCCTCTTGCCGAAAAGGCAAACATCCGGCTCCTTCTCCCACAAGGAAGGGACCAGCCCTGAAAGCTCTTGCTGCTCTTCACGGTGCCTTGGCGCCCTATCTACAGGCGCAACAGCAGTGGGGATCTGTGCTTTCCCAGTGACGCAATATCTCATGGTGATCGGCCGCGGCAGAGCCCTCTTGCCGAAAAGGCAAACGTCCGGCTTCTTCTCCCACAAGGAAGTGCACAATCCTTAAAGATCTTGCTGTACTTCACCTACCCATGGAACCCTATCTACAGGCAGAACAACAGTGGGGATCTGTGCTTTCCCAGAGACGCAACATCTCATGGCGCTCGGCCGCGGCAGAGCCTCTTTCCAAAAAGGCAATCGTCCGGCTCCTTCTCCCACAAGGAAGGGCCCAGCCCTGAAAGCTCTTGCTGCTCTTCACCTACCCTTGGAACCCTATCTACAGGCACAACACCACTGGGGATCTGTGCTTTCCCAGAGACGCAACATCTCATGGCGCTCGGCAGCTGTAGAGCCCCCTGCCGAAAAGGCAAACGTCTGGCTCCTTCTCCCACAAGGAAGGGCCCAGCCCTGAAAGCTCTTGCTGCTCTTCACCTAACCTTGGAACCCTATCTACAGGCAGAACAACAGTGGGGATCTGTTCTTTCCCAGAGACGCAACATCTCATGGCGCTCGGTTGCGGCAGAGCCTCTTTCCAAAAAGGCAAACGTCCGGCTCCTTCTCCCACATGGAAGTTCGCAGCCGTGAAAGCTCTTGCTGCTCTTCACCTGCCCTTGGCGCCCTATCTACAGGCACAGCAGCAGTGGGGATCTGTGCTTTCCCAGAGACGCAACATCTCATGGCGCTCGGCCGCGGCAGAGCCTCTTGCCGAAAAGGCAAACGTCCGGCTCCTTCTCCCACAAGGAAGGGCCCAGCCCTGAAAGATGTTGCTGCTCTTCACGGTGCCTTGGCACCCTATCTACAGGCACAACAGCAGTGGGGATCTGTGCTTTCCCAGAGACGCAACATCTCATGGCGCTCGGCCGCGGCAGAGCCTCTTGCCGAAAAGGCAAACGTCCGGCTCCTTCTCCCACAAGGAAGGGCCCAGCCCTTAAAGCTCTTGCTGCTCTTCACCTACCCTTAGAACCCTATCTACAGGCAGAGCAGCAGTGGGGATCTGTGCTTTCCAGAGGACGCAACAGATCATGGCGCTCGGGCCGCGGCAGAGCCTCTTGCCGAAAAGGCAAAAGTCCGGCTCCTTCTCCCACGAGGAAGGGCCCAGCCCTGAAAGATGTTGCTGCTCTTCACGGTGCCTTGGCGCCCTATCTACAGGCACAACAGCAGTGGGGATCTGTGCTTTCCCAGAGACGCAACATCTCATGGCGCTCGGCCGCGGCAGAGCCTCTTGCCGAAAAGGCAAACGTCCGGCTCCTGTCTCCCACAAGGAATGGCCCAGCCCTGAAAGCTCTTGCTGCTCTTTAAGGTGCCTTGGCGCCCTATCTACAGGCACAGCAGCAGTGGGGATCTGTGCTTTCCCAGAGACGCAACATCTCATGGCGCTCGGCCGCGGCAGAGCCTCTTGCAAAAAAGGCAAACGTCCGGCTCTTTCTCCCACGAGGAAGGGCCCAGCCATGAAAGATGTTGCTGCTCTTCACGGTGCCTTGGCACCCTATCTACAGGCACAACAGCACTGGGGATCTGTGCTTTCCCAGAGACGCAAGAGCTCATGGCGCTCGGCCGCGGCAGAGCCTCTTGCCGAAAAGGCAAACGTCCGGCTCCTTCTCCCACGAGGAAGGGCCCAGCCCTGAAAGCTGCTGCTGCTCCTCACGGTGCCTTGGCGCCCTATCTACAGGCACAACAGCAGTGGGGATCTGTGCTTTCCCAGAGACGCAAGAGCTCATGGCGCTCGGCCGCGGCAGAGCCTCTTGCCGAAAAGGCAAACGTCCGGCTCCTTCTCCCACAAGGAAGAGCCCAGCCCTGAAAGCTCTTGCTGCTCTTTAAGGTGCCTTGGCGCCCTACCTACAGGAACAACAGCAGTGGGGATCTGTGCTTTCCCAGAGACACAACATCTCATGGCGCTCGGCCGCGGCAGAGCCTCTTGCCGAAAAGGCAAACGTCCGGCTCCTTCTCCCACGAGGAAGGGCACAGCCCTGAAAGCTGCTGCTGCTCTTCACGGTGCCTTGGCGCCCTATCTACAGGCACAACAGCAGTGGGGATCTGTGCTTTCCCAGAGACGCAAGATTTCATGGCGCTCGGCCGCGGCAGAGCCTCGTGCCGAAAAGGCAAACGTCCGGCTCCTTCTCCCACAAGGAAGGGCCCAGCCCTGAAAGCTCTTGCTGCTCTTCACCTACACTTGGAACCCTATCTACAGGCAGAGCAGCACTGGGGATCTGTGCTTTCCCAGAGACGCAACAGATCATGGCGCTCGGCCGCGGCAGAGCCTCTTGCCGAAAAGGCAAACGTCCGGCTCCTTCTCCCACGAGGAAGGGCCCAGCCCTGAAAGATGTTGCTGCTCTTCACGGTGCCTTGGCGCCCTATCTACAGGCACAACAGCAGTGGGGATCTGTGCTTTCCCAGAGGACGCAACATCTCATGGCGCTCGGCCGCGGCAGAGCCTCTTGCCGAAAAGGCAAACGTCCGGCTCCTTCTCCCACAAGGAAGGGCCCAGCCCTCAAAGCTCTTGCTGCTCTTCACGGTGCCTTGGCACCCTATCTACAGGAACAACAGCACTGGGGATCTGTGCTTTCCCAGAGACGCAACATCTCATGGCGCTCGGCCGCAGCAGAGCCTCTTGCCGAAAAGGCAAACATCCGGCTCCTTCTCCCACAAGGAAGGGACCAGCCCTGAAAGCTCTTGCTGCTCTTCACGGTGCCTTGGCGCCCTATCTACAGGCGCAACAGCAGTGGGGATCTGTGCTTTCCCAGTGACGCAATATCTCATGGTGATCGGCCGCGGCAGAGCCTCTTGCCGAAAAAGGCAAACGTCCGGCTTCTTCTCCCACAAGGAAGTGCACAATCCTTAAAGATCTTGCTGTACTTCACCTACCCATGGAACCCTATCTACAGGCAGAAACAACAGTGGGGATCTGTGCTTTCCCAGAGGACGCAACATCTCATGGCGCTCGGCCGCGGCAGAGCCTCTTTCCAAAAAGGCAATCGTCCGGCTCCTTCTCCCACAAGGAAGGGCCCCAGCCCTGAAAGCTCTTGCTGCTCTTCACCTACCCTTGGAACCCTATCTACAGGCACAACACCACTGGGGATCTGTGCTTTCCCAGAGACGCAACATCTCATGGCGCTCGGCAGCTGTAGAGCCCCCTGCCGAAAAGGCAAACGTCTGCTCCTTCTCCCACAAGGAAGGGCCCAGCCCTGAAAGCTCTTGCTGCTCTTCACCTAACCTTGGAACCCTATCTACAGGCAGAACAACAGTGGGGATCTGTTCTTTCCCAGAGACGCAACATCTCATGGCGCTCGGTTTGCGGGCAGAGCCTCTTTCCGAAAAGGCAAACGTCCGGCTCCTTCTCCCACATGGAAGTTCGCAGCCGTGAAAGCTCTTGCTGCTCTTCACCTGCCCTTGGCGCCCTATCTACAGGCACAGCAGCAGTGGGGATCTGTGCTTTCCCAGAGATGCAACATCTCATGGCGCCTCGGCCGCGGCAGAGCCTCTTGCCGAAAAGGCAAACGTCCGGCTCCTTCTCCCACAAGGAAGGGCCCAGCCCTGAAAGATGTTGCTTGCTCTTCACGGTGCCTTGGCACCCTATCTACAGGGCACAACAGCAGTGGGGGATCTGTGCTTTCCCAGAGACGCAACATCTCATGGCGCTCGGCCGCGGCAGAGCCTCTTGCCGAAAAGGCAAACGTCCGGCTCCTTCTCCCACAAGGAAGGGGCCCAGCCCTTAAAGCTCTTGCTGCTCTTCACCTACCCTTAGAACCCTATCTACAGGCAGAGCAGCAGTGGGGATCTGTGCTTTCCCAGAGACGCAACAGATCATGGCGCTCGGCCGCGGCAGAGCCTCTTGCCGAAAAGGCAAAAGTCCCGGCTCCTTCTCCCACGAGGAAGGGGCCCAGCCCTGAAAGATGTTGCTGCTCTTCACGGTGCCTTGGCGCCCTATCTACAGGCACAACAGCAGTGGGGATCTGTGCTTTCCCAGAGACGCAACATCTCATGGCGCTCGGCCGCGGCAGAGCCTCTTGCCGAAAAGGCAAACGTCCGGCTCCTTCTCCCACAAGGAATGGCCCAGCCCTGAAAGCTCTTGCTGCTCTTTAAGGTGCCTTGGCGCCCTATCTACAGGCACAACAGCAGTGGGGATCTGTGCTTTCCCAGAGACGCAACATCTCATGGCGCTCGGCCGCGGCAGAGCCTCTTGCAAAAAAGGCAAACGTCCGGCTCTTTCTCCCACGAGGAAGGGCCCAGCCATGAAAAGATGTTGCTGCTCTTCACGGTGCCTTGGCACCCTATCTACAGGCACAACAGCACTGGGGATCTGTTGCTTTCCCAGAGACGCAAGAGCTCATGGCGCTCGGCCGCGGCAGAGCCTCTTGCCGAAAAGGCAAACGTCCGGCTCCTTCTCCCACGAGGAAGGGCCCAGCCCTGAAAGCTGTTGCTGCTCCTCACGGTGCCTTGGCGCCCTATCTACAGGCACAACAGCAGTGGGGATCTGTGCTTTCCCAGAGACGCAAGAGCTCATGGCGCTCGGCCGCGGCAGAGCCTCTTGCCGAAAAGGCAAACGTCCGGCTCCTTCTCCCACAAGGGAAGAGCCCCAGCCCTGAAAGCTCTTGCTGCTCTTTAAGGTGCCTTGGCGCCCTACCTACAGGAACAACAGCAGTGGGGATCTGTGCTTTCCCAGAGACGCAACATCTCATGGCGCTCGGCCGCGGCAGAGCCTCTTGCCGAAAAGGCAAACGTCCGGCTCCTTCTCCCACGAGGAAGGGCACAGCCCTGAAAGCTGCTGCTGCTCTTCACGGTGCCTTGGCGCCCTATCTACAGGCACAACAGCAGTGGGGATCTGTGCTTTCCCAGAGACGCAAGATTTCATGGCGCTCGGCCGCGGCAGAGCCTCGTGCCGAAAAGGCAAACGTCCGGCTCCTTCTCCCACAAGGAAGGGCCCAGCCCTGAAAGCTCTTGCTGCTCTTCACGGTGCCTTGGCGCCCTACCTACAGGAACAACAGCACTGGGGATCTGAGCTTTCCCAGAGACGCAACATCTCATGGCGCTCGGCCGCGGCAGAGCCTCTTGCCGAAAAGGCAAACGTCCGGCTCCTTCTCCCACAAGGAAGGGCACAGTCCTTAAAGCTCTTGCTGTAGTTCACCTACCCATGGAACCCTATCTACAGGCAGAACAACAGTGGGGATCTGTGCTTTCCCAGAGACGCAACATCTCATGGCGCTCGGCCGCGTCAGAGACTCTTTCCAAAAAGGCAATCGTCCGGCTCCTTCTCCCACAAGGAAGGGCCCAGCCCTGAAAGCTCTTGCTGCTCTTCACCTACCCTTGGAACCCTATCTACAGGCACAACACCACTGGGGATCTGTGCTTTCCCAGAGACGCAACATCTCATGGCGCTCGGCCGCGGCAGAGCCTCTTGCCGAAAAGGCAAACGTCTGGCTCCTTCTCCCACAAGGAAGGGCCCAGCCCTGAAAGCTCTTGCTGCTCTTCACCTACCCTTGGAACCCTATCTACAGGCAGAACAACAGTGGGGATCTGTGCTTTCCCAGAGACGCAACATCTCATGGCGCTCGGCCGCGGCAGAGCCTCTTTCCAAAAAGGCAGACGTCCGGCTCCTTCTCCCACATGGAAGTTCGCAGCCCTGAAAGCTGTTGCTGCTCTTCACCTGCCCTTGGCGCCCTATCTACAGGCACAGCAGCAGTGGGGATCTGTGCTTTCCCAGAGACGCAACATCTCATGGCGCTCGGCCGCGGCAGAGCCTCTTGCCGAAAAGGTAAACGTCCGGCTCCTTCTCCCACAAGGAAGGAACCAGCCCTGAAAGCTCTTGCTGCTCTTCACGGTGCCTTGGCGCCCTATCTACAGGCACAACAGCAGTGGGGATCTGTGCTTTCCCAGAGACGCAACATCTCATGGCGCTCGGCCGCGGCAGAGCCTCTTGCCGAAAAGGCAAACGTCCGGCTCCTTCTCCCACAAGGAAGGGCCCAGCCCTGAAAGCTCTTGCTGCTCTTCACCTACACTTGGAACCCTATCTACAGGCAGAGCAGCACTGGGGATCTGTGCTTTCCCAGAGACGCAACAGATCATGGCGCTCGGCCGCGGCAGAGCCTCTTGCCGAAAAGGCAAACGTCCGGCTCCTTCTCCCACGAGGAAGGGCCCAGCCCTGAAAGATGTTGCTGCTCTTCACGGTGCCTTGGCGCCCTATCTACAGGCACAACAGCAGTGGGGATCTGTGCTTTCCCAGAGACGCAACATCTCATGGCGCTCGGCCGCGGCAGAGCCTCTTGCCGAAAAGGCAAACGTCCGGCTCCTTCTCCCACAAGGAATGGCCCAGCCCTGAAAGCTCTTGCTGCTCTTTACGGTGCCTTGGCGCCCTACCTACAGGAACAACAGCAGTGGGGGATCTGTGCTTTCCCAGAGACGCAACATCTCATGGCGCTCGGCCGCGGCAGAGCCTCTTGCAAAAAAGGCAAACGTCCGGCTCTTTCTCCCACGAGGAAGGGCCCAGCCATGAAAGATGTTGCTGCTCTTCACGGTGCCTTGGCACCCTATCTACAGGCACAACAGCACTGGGGATCTGTGCTTTCCCAGAGACGCAAGATCTCATGGCGCTCGGCCGCGGCAGAGCCTCTTGCCGAAAAGGCAAACGTCCGGCTCCTTCTCCCACAAGGAAGGGCCCAGCCCTGAAAGCTGTTGCTGCTCCTCACGGTGCCTTGGCGCTCTATCTACAGGCACAGCAGCAGTGGGGATCTGTGCTTTCCCAGAGACGCAACATCTCATGGCGCTCGGCCGCGGCAGAGCCTCTTGCCGAAAAGGCAATCGTCCGGCTCCTTCGCCCACAAGGAAGGGAACAGCCCTTAAAGCTCTTGCTGCTCTTCACCTACCCTTGGAACCCTATCTACAGGCAGAACAACAGTGGGGATCTGTGCTTTCCCAGAGACGCAACATCTCATGGCGCTCGGTTGCGGCAGAGCCTTTTTCCAAAAAGGCAAACGTCCGGCTCCTTCTCCCACATGGAAGTTCGCAGCCGTGAAAGCTCTTGCTGCCCTTCACCTGCCCTTGGCACCCTATCTACAGGCACAGCAGCAGTGGGGATCTGTGCTTTCCCAGAGACGCAACATCTCATGGCGCTCGGCCGCGGCAGAGCCTCTTGCCGAAAAGGCAAACGTCCGGCTACTTCTCTCACAAGGAAGGGCCCAGCCCTGAAAGCTCTTGCTGCTCTTCACCTACCCTTGGAACCCTATCTACAGGCACAACAGCACTGGGGATCTGTGCTTTCCCAGAGACGCAACATCTCATGGCGCTCGGCCGCGGCAGAGCCTCTTGCCGAAAAGGCAAACGTCCGGCTCCTTCTCCCACAAGGAAGGGCCCAGCCCTGAAAGCTCTTGCTGCTCTTCACGGTGCCTTGGCGCCCTATCTACAGGCGCAACAGCAGTGGGGATCTGTGCTTTCCCAGAGACGCAACATCTCATGGCGCTCGGCCGCGGCGCAGCCTTATGCCTAAAAGGCAAACGTCCGGCTCCTTCTCCCACAAGGAAGGGCCCAGCCCTGAAAGCTCTTGCTGCTCTTCACGGTGCCTTGGCGCCCTATCTACAGGCAGAACAACAGTGGGGATCTGTGCTTTCCCAGAGACGCAACAGCTCATGGCGCTCGGTTGCGGCAGAGCCTCTTTCCAAAAAGGCAAACGTCTGGGTCCTTCTCCCACGAGGAAGGGCCCAGCCCTGAAAGCTGTTGCTGCTCTTCACGGTGCCTTGGCACCCTATCTACAGGCACAGCAGCAGTGGGGATCTGTGCTTTCCCAGAGACGCAACATCTCATGGCACTCGGCCGCGGAAGAGCCTCTTGCCGAAAAGGCAAACGTCCGGCTCCTTCTCCCACAAGGAAGGGCACAGTCCTTAAAGCTCTTGCTGTACTTCACCTACCCATGGAACCCTATCTACAGGCAGAACAACAGTGGGGATCTGTGCTTTCCCAGAGACGCAACATCTCATGGCGCTCGGCCGCGGCAGAGCCTCTTTCCAAAAAGGCAATCGTCCGGCTCCTTCTCCCACAAGGAAGGGCCCAGCCCTGAAAGCTGTTGCTGCTCTTCACCTACCCTTGGCACCCTATCTACAGGCACAACAGCAGTGGGGATCTGTGCTTTCCCAGAGACGCAACATCTCATGGCGCTCGGCCGCGGCAGAGCCTCTTGCCGAAAAGGCAAACGTCTGGCTCCTTCTCCCACAAGGAAGGGCCCAGCCCTGAAAGCTCTTGCTGCTCTTCACGGTGCCTTGGCGCCCTATCTACAGGCAGAACAACAGTGGGGATCTGTGCTTTCCCAGAGACGCAACATCTCATGGCGCTCGGCCGCGGCAGATCCTCTTGCCGAAAAGGCAAACGTCCGGCTCCTTCTCCCACAAGGAAGGGCCCAGCCCTGAAAGCTCTTGCTGCTCTTCACGGTGCCTTGGCGCCCTATCTACAGGCGCAACAGCAGTGGGGATCTGTGCTTTTCCAGAGACGCAACATCTCATGGCGCTCGGCCACGGCAGAGCCTCTTGCCGAAAAGGCAAACGTCCGGCTCCTTCTCCCACAAGGAAGGGCCCAGCCATGAAAGCTGCTGCTGCTCTTCACGGTGCCTTGGCGCCCCATCTACAGGCACAACAGCAGTGGGGATCTGTGCTTTCCCAGAGACGCAACATCTCATGGCGCTCGGCCGCGGCAGAGCCTCTTGCCGAAAAGGCAAACATCCGGCTCCTTCTCCCACAAGGAAGGGCCCAGCCCTGAAAGCTCTTGCTGCTCTTCACGGTGCCTTGGCGCCCTATCTACAGGCACAGCAGCAGTGGGGATCTGTGCTTTCCCAGAGACACAACAGCTCATGGCGCTCGGCCGCGGCGCAGCCTCTTGCCGAAAAGGCAAACGTCCGGCTCCTTCTTCCACAAGGAAGGGCCCAGCCATGAAAGATCTTGCTGCTCTTCACGGTGCCTTGGCGCCCTATCTACAGGCACAGCAGCAGTGGGGATCTGTGCTTTCCCAGAGACGCAACATCTCATGGCGCTCGGCCCCGGCAGAGCCTCTTGCCGAAAAGGCAAACGTCCGGCTCCTTCTCCCACGAGGAAGGGCCCAGCCCTGAAAGCTCTTGCTGCTCTTCACGGTGCCTTGGCGCCCTATCTACAGGCGCAACAGCAGTGGGGGTCTGTGCTTTCCCAGAGACGCAACATCTCATGGTGATCGGCCGCGGCAGAGCCTCTTGCCGAAAAGGCAAACGTCCGGCTCCTTCTCCCACAAGGAAGGGCACAGTCCTTAAAGCTCTTGCTGTAGTTCACCTACCCATGGAACCCTATCTACAGGCAGAACAACAGTGGGGATCTGTGCTTTCCCAGAGACGCAACATCTCATGGCGCTCGGCCGCGGCAGAGCCTCTTTCCAAAAAGGCAATCGTCCGGCTCCTTCTCCCACAAGGAAGGGCCCAGCCCTGAAAGCTCTTGCTGCTCTTCACGGTGCCTTGGCGCCCTATCTACAGGCGCAACAGCAGTGGGGATCTGTGCTTTCCCAGAGACGCAACATCTCATGGCGCTCGGCCGCGGCAGAGCCTCTTGCCGAAAAGGCAAACGTCTGGCTCCTTCTCCCACAAGGAAGGGCCCAGCCATGAAAGCTCTTGCTGCTCTTCACCTACCCATGGAACCCTATCTACAGGCAGAACAACAGTGGGGATCTGTGCTTTCCCAGAGACGCAACATCTCATGGCGCTCGGCCGCGGCAGACCCTCTTTCCAAAAAGGCAGACGTCCGGCTCCTTCTCCCACATGGAAGTTCGCAGCCCTGAAAGCTGTTGCTGCTCTTCACCTGCCCTTGGCGCCCTATATACAGGCACAGCAGCAGTGGGGATCTGTGCTTTCCCAGAGACGCAACATCTCATGGCGCTCGGCCGCGGCAGAGCCTCTTGCCGAAAAGGCAAACGTCCGGCTCCTTCTCCCACAAGGAAGGGACCAGCCCTGAAAGCTCTTGCTGCTCTTCACGGTGCCTTGGCGCCCTATCTACAGGCGCAACAGCAGTGGGGATCTGTGCTTTCCCAGAGACGAAACATCTCATGGCGCTCGGCCACGGCAGAGCCTCTTGCCGAAAAGGCAAACGTCCGGATCCTTCTCCCACAAGGATGGGCCCAGCCCTGAAAGCTGCTGCTGCTCTTCACGGTGCCTTGGCGCCCTATCTACAGGCACAACAGCACTGGGGATCTGTGCTTTCCCAGAGACGCAAGATCTCATGGCGCTCGGCCGCGGCAGAGCCTCTTGCCGAAAAGGCAAACGTCCGGCTCCTTCTCCCACAAGGAAGGGCACAGCCCTGAAAGCTCTTGCTGCTCTTCACCTACACTTGGAACCCTATCTACAGGCACAGCAGCAGTGGGGATCTGTGCTTTCCCAGAGACGCAACATCTCATGGCGCTCGGCCGCGGCAGAGCCTCTTTCCAAAAAGGCAGACGTCCGGCTCTTTCTCCCACATGGAAGTTCGCAGCCCTGAAAGCTCTTGCTGCTCTTCACGGTGCCTTGGCGCCCTATCTACAGGCACAGCAGCAGTGGGGATCTGTGCTCTCCCAGAGACGCAACATCTCATGGCGCTCGGCCGCGGCAGAGCCTCTTGCCGAAAAGGCAAACGTCCGGCTCCTTCTCCCACAAGGAAGGGCACAGCCCTGAAAGCTCTTGCTGCTCTTCACGGTGCCTTGGCGCCCTATCTACAGGCACAGCAGCAGTGGGGATCTGTGCTTTCCCAGAGACGCAACATCTCATGGCGCTCGGCCGCGGCAGAGCCTCTTGCCGAAAAGGCAATCGTCTGGCTCCTTCTCCCACAAGGAAGGGCCCAGCCCTGAAAGCTCTTGCTGCTCTTCACCTACCCTTGGAACCCTATCTACAGGCACAGCAGCAGTGGGGATCTGTGCTTTCCCAGAGACGCAACATCTCATGGCGCTCGGCCGCGGCAGAGCCTCTTGCCGAAAAGGCAATCGTCTGGCTCCTTCTCCCACAAGGAAGGGCCCAGCCCTGAAAGCTCTTGCTGCTCTTCACGGTGCCTTGGCGCCCTATCTACAGGCACAGCAGCAGTGGGGATCTGTGCTTTCCCAGAGACGCAATATCTCATGGCGCTCGGCCGCGGCAGAGCCTCTTGCCGAAAAGGCAAACGTCCGGCTCCTTCTCCCACAAGGAAGGGCCCAGCCCTGAAAGCTCTTGCTGCTCTTCACGGTGCCTTGGCGCCCCATCTACAGGCACAACAGCAGTGGGGATCTGTGCTTTCCCAGAGACGCAACATCTCATGGCGCTCGGCCGCGGCAGAGCCTCTTGCCGAAAAGGCAAACGTCCGGCTCCTTCTCCCACAAGGAAGGGCCCAGCCCTCAAAGCTCTTGCTGCTCTTCACGGTGCCTTGGCACCCTATCTACAGGAACAACAGCACTGGGGATCTGTGCTTTCCCAGAGACGCAACATCTCATGGCGCTCGGCCGCAGCAGAGCCTCTTGCCGAAAAGGCAAACGTCCGGCTCATTCTCCCACAAGGAAGGGCCCAGCCATGAAAGCTCTTGCTGCTCTTCACGGTGCCTTGGCGCCCTACCTACAGGAACAACAGCACTGGGGATCTGTGCTTTCCCAGAGACGAAACATCTCATGGCGCTCGGCCGCGGCAGAGCCTCTTGCCGAAAAGGCAAACGTCCGGCTCCTTCTCCCACAAGGAAGGGCACAGTCCTTAAAGCTCTTGCTGTAGTTCACCTACCCATGGAACCCTATCTACAGGCAGAACAACAGTGGGGATCTGTGCTTTCCCAGAGACGCAACATCTCATGGCGCTCGGCCGCGGCAGAGCCTCTTTCCAAAAAGGCAATCGTCCGGCTCCTTCTCCCACAAGGAAGGGCCCAGCCCTGAAAGCTCTTGCTGCTCTTCACCTACCCTTGGAACCCTATCTACAGGCACAACAGCACTGGGGATCTGTGCTTTCCAAGAGACGCAACATCTCATGGCGCTCGGCCGCGGCAGAGCCTCTTGCCGAAAAGGCAAACGTCTGGCTCCTTCTCCCACAAGGAAGGGCCCAGCCCTGAAAGCTGTTGCTGCTCTTCACGGTGCCTTGGCGCCCTATCTACAGGCACAGCAGCAGTGGGGATCTGTGCTTTCCCAGAGACGCAACATCTCATGGCGCTCGGCCCCGGCAGAGCCTCTTGCCGAAAAGGCAAACGTCCGGCTCCTTCTCCCACAAGGAAGGGCCCAGCCCTGAAAGCTCTTGCTGCTCTTCACGGTGCCTTGGCGCCCTATCTACAGGCGCAACAGCAGTGGGGGTCTGTGCTTTCCCAGAGACGCAACATCTCATGGCGCTCGGCCTCGGCGCAGCCTCTTGCCGAAAAGGCAAACGTCCGGCTCCTTCTCCCACAAGGAAGGGCACAGTCCTTAAAGCTCTTGCTGTAGTTCACCTACCCATGGAACCCTATCTACAGGCAGAACAACAGTGGGGATCTGTGCTTTCCCAGAGACGCAACATCTCATGGCGCTCGGACCGCGGCAGAGCCTCTTTCCAAAAAGGCAATCGTCCGGCTCCTTCTCCCACAAGGAAGGGCCCAGCCCTGAAAGCTGTTGCTGCTCTTCACCTACCCTTGGAACCCTATCTACAGGCACAACAGCACTGGGGATCTGTGCTTTCCCAGAGACGCAACATCTCATGGCGCTCGGCCGCGGCAGAGCCTCTTGCCGAAAAGGCAAACGTCTGGCTCCTTCTCCCACAAGGAAGGGCCCAGCCATGAAAGCTCTTGCTGCTCTTCACCTACCCATGGAACCCTATCTACAGGCAGAACAACAGTGGGGATCTGTGCTTTCCCAGAGACGCAACATCTCATGGCGCTCGGCCGCGGCAGACCCTCTTTCCAAAAAGGCAGACGTCCGGCTCCTTCTCCCACATGGAAGTTCGCAGCCCTGAAAGCTGTTGCTGCTCTTCTACCTGCCCTTGGCGCCCTATCTACAGGCACAGCAGCAGTGGGGATCTGTGCTTTCCCAGAGACGCAACATCTCATGGCGCTCGGCCGCGGCAGAGCCTCTTGCCGAAAAGGCAAACGTCCGGCTCCTTCTCCCACAAGGAAGGGACCAGCCCTGAAAGCTCTTGCTGCTCTTCACGGTGCCTTGGCGCCCTATCTACAGGCGCAACAGCAGTGGGGATCTGTGCTTTCCCAGAGACGAAACATCTCATGGCGCTCGGCCACGGCAGAGCCTCTTGCCGAAAAGGCAAACGTCCGGATCCTTCTCCCACAAGGATGGGCCCAGCCCTGAAAGCTGCTGCTGCTCTTCACGGTGCCTTGGCGCCCTATCTACAGGCACAACAGCACTGGGGATCTGTGCTTTCCCAGAGACGCAAGATCTCATGGCGCTCGGCCGCGGCAGAGCCTCTTGCCGAAAAGGCAAACGTCCGGCTCCTTCTCCCACAAGGAAGGGCACAGCCCTGAAAGCTCTTGCTGCTCTTCACCTACACTTGGAACCCTATCTACAGGCATAGCAGCAGTGGGGATCTGTGCTTTCCCAGAGACGCAACATCTCATGGCGCTCGGCCGCGGCAGAGCCTCTTTCCAAAAAGGCAGACGTCCGGCTCCTTCTCCCACATGGAAGTTCGCAGCCCTGAAAGCTCTTGCTGCTCTTCACGGTGCCTTGGCGCCCTATCTACAGGCACAGCAGCAGTGGGGATCTGTGCTTTCCCAGAGACGCAACATCTCATGGCGCTCGGCCGCGGCAGAGCCTCTTGCCGAAAAGGCAATCGTCTGGCTCCTTCTCCCACAAGGAAGGGCCCAGCCCTGAAAGCTCTTGCTGCTCTTCACGGTGCCTTGGCGCCCTATCTACAGGCACAGCAGCAGTGGGGATCTGTGCTTTCCCAGAGACGCAACAGCTCATGGCGCTCGGGCCGCGGCAGAGCCTCTTGCCGAAAAGGCAAACGTCCGGCTCCTTCTCCCACAAGGAAGGGCCCAGCCCTGAAAGCTCTTGCTGCTCTTCACGGTGCCTTGGCGCCCTATCTACAGGCACAACAGCAGTGGGGATCTGTGCTTTCCCAGAGACGCAACATCTCATGGCGCTCGGCCGCGGCAGAGCCTCTTGCCGAAAAGGCAAACGTCCGGCTCCTTCTCCCACAAGGAAGGGCACAGTCCTTAAAGCTCTTGCTGTTATTCACCTACCCATGGAACCCTATCTACAGGCAGAACAACAGTGGGGATCTGTGCTTTCCCAGAGACGCAACATCTCATGGCGCTCGGCCCGCGGCAGAGCCTCTTTCCAAAAAGGCAATCGTCCGGCTCCTTCTCCCACAAGGAAGGGCCCAGCCCTGAAAGCTGTTGCTGCTCTTCACCTACCCTTGGAACCCTATCTACAGGCACAACAGCAGTGGGGATCTGTGCTTTCCCAGAGACGCAACATCTCATGGCGCTCGGCCCGCGGCATAGCCTCTTGCCGAAAAGGCAAACGTCTGGCTCCTTCTCCCACAAGGAAGGGCCCAGCCCTGAAAGCTCTTGCTGCTCTTCACCTACCCTTGGAACCCTATCTACAGGCAGAACAACAGTGGGGATCTGTGCTTTCCCAGAGACGCAACATCTCATGGCGCTCGGCCCGCGGCAGAGCCTCTTTCCAAAAAGGCAGACGTCCGGCTCCTTCTCCCACATGGAAGTTCGCAGCCCTGAAAGCTGTTGCTGCTCTTCACCTGCCCTTGGCGCCCTATCTACAGGCACAGCAGCAGTGGGGATCTGTGCTTTCCCAGAGACGCAACATCTCATGGCGCTCGGCCGTGGCAGAGCCTCTTGCCGAAAAGGTAAACGTCCGGCTCCTTCTCCCACAAGGAAGGGGACCAGCCCTGAAAGCTCTTGCTGCTCTTCACGGTGCCTTGGCGCCCTATCTACAGGCGCAACAGCACTGGGGATCTGTGCTTTCCCAGAGACGCAACATCTCATGGCGCTCGGCCACGGCAGAGCCTCTTGCCGAAAAGGCAAACGTCCGGCTCCTTCTCCCACAAGGATGGGCCCAGCCCTGAAAGCTGCTGCTGCTCTTCACGGTGCCTTGGCGCCCTATCTACAGGCACAACAGCAGTGGGGATCTGTGCTTTCCCAGAGACGCAAGATTTCATGGCGCTCGGCCGCGGCAGAGCCTCTTGCCGAAAAGGCAAACGTCCGGCTCCTTCTCCCACAAGGAAGGGCCCAGCCCTGAAAGATCTTGCTGCTCTTCACCTACACTTGGAACCCTATCTACAGGCAGAGCAGCAGTGGGGATCTGTGCTTTCCCAGAGACGCAACATCTCATGGCGTTCGGCCGCGGCAGAGCCTCTTGCCGAAAAGGCAAACGTCCGGCTCCTTCTCCCACAAGGAAGGGCCCAGCCCTAAAAGCTCTTGCTGCTCTTCACGGTGCCTTGGCGCCCTATCTACAGTCATAACAGCAGTGGGGATCTGTGCTTTCCCAGAGACGCGTCATCTCATGGCGCTCAGCCCGCGGAAGAGCCTCTTGCCGAAAAGGCAAACGTCCGGCTCCTTCTCCCACAAGGAAGGGCCCAGCCCTGAAAGCTGTTGCTGCTCTTCACCTACCCTTGGAACCCTATCTACAGTCACAACAGCAGTGGGGATCTGTGCTTTCCCAGAGACCGCGTCATCTCATGGCGCTCAGCCGCGGCAGAGCCTCTTGCCGAAAAGGCAAACGTCCGGCTCCTTCTCCCACAAGGAAGGGCCCAGCCCTGAAAGCTTTTGCTGCTCTTCACGGTGCCTTGGCGCCCTATCTACAGGCACAGCAGCAGTGGGGATCTGTGCTTTCCAGAGACGCAACAGGTCATGGCGCTCGGCCGCGGCGCAGCCTCTTGCCGAAAAGGCAAACGTCCGGCTCCTTCTCCCACAAGGAAGGGCCCAGCCCTGAAAGCTCTTGCTGCTCTTCACGGTGCCTTGGCGCCCTATCTACAGGCACAGCAGCAGTGGGGATCTGTGCTCTCCCAGAGACGCAACATGTCATGGCGCTCGGACCGCGGCAGAGCCTCTTGCCGAAAAGGCAAACGTCCGTCTCCTTCTCCCACAAGGAAGGGCCCAGCCCTGAAAGATCTTGCTGCTCTTCACGGTGCCTTGGCGCCCTATCTACAGGCACAGCAGCAGTGGGGATCTGTGCTTTCCCAGAGACGCAACATCTCATGGCGCTCGGCCCGCGGCAGAGCCTCTTTCCAAAAAGGCCAACATCCGGCTCCTTCTCCCACAAGGAAGGGCCGAGCCCTGAAAGCTCTTGCTGCTCTTCACCTACCCTTGGAACCCTATCTACAGGCACAGCAGCAGTGGGGTTCTGTGCTTTCCCAGAGACGCAACATCTCATGGCGCTCGGCCGCGGCAGAGCCTCTTGCCGAAAAGGCAAACGTCCGGCTCCTTCTCCCACAAGGAAGGGACCAACCCTGAAAGCTGTTGCTGCTCTTCACCTACCCTTGGAACCCTATCTACAGGCGCAACAACAGTGGGGATTTGTGCTTTCCCAGAGACGCAACATCTCATGGTGCTCGGCCGCGGCAGAGCCTCTTGCCGAAAAGGCAAACGTCCGGCTCCTTCTCCCACAAGGAAGGGCCAAGCCCTGAAAGATGTTGCTGCTCTTCACGGTGCCTTGGCACCCTATCTACAGGCACAACAGCACTGGGGATCTGTGCTTTCCCAGAGACGCAACAGCGCGCTCGGCCGCGGCAGAGCCTCTTGCCGAAAAGGCAAACGTCCGGCTCCTTCTCCCACAAGGAAGGGCACAGTCCTTAAAGCTCTTGCTGTACTTCACCTACCCATGGAACCCTATCTACAGGCAGAACAACAGTGGGGATCTGTGCTTTCCCAGAGACGCAACATCTCATGGCGCTCGGCCGCGTCAGAGACTCTTTCCAAAAAGGCAATCGTCCGGCTTCTCCCACAAGGAAGGGCCCAGCCCTGAAAGCTGTTGCTGCTCTTCACCTACCCTTGGAACCCTATCTACAGGCAGAACAACAGTGGGGATCTGTGCTTTCCCAGAGACGCAACATCTCATGGCGCTCGGCCGCGGCAGAGCCTCTTGCCGAAAAGGCAATCGTCTGGCTCCTTCTCCCACAAGGAAGGGCCCAGCCCTGAAAGCTCTTGCTGCTCTTCACGGTGCCTTGGCGCCCTATCTACAGGCAGAACAACAGTGGGGATCTGTGCTTTCCCAGAGACGCAACAGCTCATGGCGCTCGGTTGCGGCAGAGCCTCTTGCCAAAAAGGCAAACGTCCGGCTCCTTCTCCCACATGGAAGTTCGCAGCCCTGAAAGCTCTTGCTGCTCTTCACCTGCCCTTGGCACCCTATCTACAGGCACAGCATTCAGTGGGGATCTGTGCTTTCCCAGAGACGCAACATCTCATGGCGCTCGGCCACGGCAGAGCCTCTTGCCGAAAAGGCAAACGTCCGGCTCCTTCTCCCACAAGGAAGGGCCCAGCCCTGAAAGCTGCTGCTGCTCTTCACGGTGCCTTGGCGCCCTATCTACAGGCACAACAGCACTGGGGATCTGTGCTTTCCAGAGACGCAACATCTCATGGCGCTCGGTCCGCGGCAGAGCCTCTTGCCGAAAAGGCAAACGTCCGGCTCCTTCTCCCACAAGGAAGGGCCCAGCCCTGAAAGCTCTTGCTGCTCTTCACCTACCCTTGGAACCCTATCTACAGGCACAACAGCACTGGGGATCTGTGCTTTCCCAGAGACGCAACATCTCATGGCGCTCGGCCCGCGGCAGAGCCTCTTGCCGAAAAGGCAAACGTCCGGCTCCTTCTCCCACAAGGAAGGGCCCAGCCCTGAAAGCTCTTGCTGCTCTTCACGGTGCCTTGGCGCCCTATCTACAGGCGCAACAGCAGTGGGGATCTGTGCTTTCCCAGAGACGCAACATCTCATGGTAATCGGCCGCGGCAGAGCCTCTTGCCGAAAAGGCAAACGTCCGGCTCCTTCTCCCACAAGGAAGGGCACACTCCTTAAAAATCTTGCTGTACTTCACCTACCCATGGAACCCTATCTACAGGCAGAACAACAGTGGGGATCTGTGCTTTCCCAGAAGACGCAACATCTCATGGCGCTCGGGCCCGCGGCAGAGCCTCTTGCCGAAAAGCGCAATCGTCCGGCTCCTTCTCCCACAAGGAAGGGCCCAGCCCTGAAAGCTGTTGCTGCTCTTCACCTACCTTTGGAACCGTATCTACAGGCACAACAGCAGTGGGGATCTGTGCTTTCCCAGAGACGCAACATCTCATGGCGCTCGGCCGCGGCAGAGCCTCTTGCCGAAAAGGCAAACGTCCGGCTCCTTCTCCCACAAGGAAGGGCCCAGCCCTGAAAGCTGCGGCTGCTCTTCACGGTGCCTTGGTGCCCTATCTACAGGCACAACAGCAGTGGGGATCTGTGCTTTCCCAGAGACGCAACATCTCATGGCGCTCGGCCCGCGGCAGAGCCTCTTGCCGAAAAGGCAAACGTCCGGCTCCTTCTCCCACAAGGAAGGGCCCAGCCATGAAAGCTCTTGCTTCTCTTCACCTACCCTTGGCACCCTATCTACAGGCACAACAGCAGTGGGGATCTGTGCTTTCCCAGAGAAGCAACATCTCATGGCTCTCGGCCGCGGCAGAGCCTCTTTCCCAAAAAGGCAAACGTCCAGCTCCTTCTCCCACAAGGAAGGGCCCAGCCCTGAACGCTCTTGCTGCTCTTCACGGTGCCTTGGCGCCCTATCTACAGGCGCAACAGAAGTGGGGATCTGTGCTTTCCCAGAGACGCAACATCTCATGGCGCTCGCCGCGGCAGAGCCTCTTGCCGAAAAGGCAAACGTCCGGCTCCTTCTCCCACAAGGAAGGGCCCAGCCCTTAAAGCTCTTGCTGCTCTTCACGGTGCCTTGGCGCCCTATCTACAGGCACAGCAGCAGTGGGGATCTGTGCTTTCCCAGAGACGCAACAGCTCATGGCGCTCGGCCGCGGCAGAGCCTCTTGCCGAAAAGGCAAACGTCCGGCTCCTTCTTCCACAAGGAAGGGCCCAGCCATGAAAGATCTTGCTGCTCTTCACGGTGCCTTGGCGCCCTATCTACAGGCACAGCAGCAGTGGGGATCTGTGCTTTCCCAGAGACGCAACAGCTCATGGCGCTCGGCCGCGGCAGAGCCTCTTGCCGAAAAGGCAAACGTCCGGCTCCTTCTCCCACAAGGAAGGGCCCAGCCCTGAAAGCTCTTGCTGCTCTTCACGGTGCCTTGGCGCCCTATCTACAGGCGCAACAGCAGTGGGGATCTGTGCTTTCCCAGAGACACAACATCTCATGGTGATCGGCCGCGGCAGAGCCTCTTGCCGAAAAGGCAAACGTCCGGCTCCTTCTCCCACAAGGAAGGGCACAGTCCTTAAAGCTCTTGCTGTAGTTCACCTACCCATGGAAACCCTATCTACAGGCAGAACAACAGTGGGGATCTGTGCTTTCCCAGAGACGCAACATCTCATGGCGCTCGGCCGCGGCAGAGCCTCTTTCCAAAAAGGCAATCGTCCGGCTCCTTCTCCCACAAGGAAGGGCCCAGCCCTGAAAGCTGTTGCTGCTCTTCACCTACCCTTGGAACCCTATCTACAGACACAACAGCACTGGGGATCTGTGCTTTCCCAGAGACGCAACATCTCATGGCGCTCGGCCGTGGCAGAGCCTCTTGCCGAAAAGGCAAACGTCTGGCTCCTTCTCCCACAAGGAAGGCCCAGCCATGAAAGCACTTGCTGCTCTTCACCTACCCATGGAACCCTATCTACAGGCAGAACAACAGTGGGGATCTGTGCTTTCCAGAGACGCAACATCTCATGGCGCTCGGCCGCGGCAGAGCCTCTTTCCAAAAAGGCAGACGTCCGGCTCCTTCTCCCACATGGAAGTTCGCAGCCCTGAAAGCTGTTGCTGCTCTTCACCTGCCCTTGGCGCCCTATCTACAGGCACAGCAGCAGTGGGGATCTGTGCTTTCCCAGAGACGCAACATCTCATGGCGCTCGGCCGCGGCAGAGCCTCTTGCCGAAAAGGCAAACGTCCGGCTCCTTCTCCCACAAGGAAGGGACCAGCCCTGAAAGCTCTTGCTGCTCTTCACGGTGCCTTGGCGCCCTATCTACAGGCGCAACAGCAGTGGGGATCTGTGCTTTCCCAGAGACGAAACATCTCATGGCGCTCGGCCACGGCAGAGCCTCTTGCCGAAAAGGCAAACGTCCGGATCCTTCTCCCACAAGGATGGGCCCAGCCCTGAAAGCTGCTGCTGCTCTTCACGGTGCCTTGGCGCCCTATCTACAGGCACAACAGCACTGGGGATCTGTGCTTTCCCTGAGACGCAAGATCTCATGGCGCTCGGCCGCGGCAGAGCCTCTTGCCGAAAAGGCAAACGTCCGGCTCCTTCTCCCACAAGGAAGGGCACAGCCCTGAAAGCTCTTGCTGCTCTTCACCTACCCTTGGAACCCTATCTACAGGCACAGCAGCAGTGGGGATCTGTGCTTTCCCAGAGACGCAACATCTCATGGAGCTCGGCTGCGGCAGAGCCTCTTGCCGAAAAGGCAAACGTCCGGCTCCTTCTCCCACAAGGAAGGGCCCAGCCCTGAAAGCTCTTGCTGCTCTTCACGGTGCCTTGGCGCCCTATCTACAGTCATAACAGCAGTGGGGATCTGTGCTTTCCCAGAGACGCGTCATCTCATGGCGCTCAGCCGCGGAAGAGCCTCTTGCCGAAAAGGCAAACGTCCGGCTCCTTCTCCCACAAGGAAGGGCCCAGCCCTGAACGCTGTTGCTGCTCTTCACCTACCCTTGGAACCCTATCTACAGGCACAACAGCACTGGGGATCTGTGCTTTCCCAGAGACGCAACATCTCATGGTGCTCGGACCGCCGGCAGAGCCTCTTGCCGAAAAGGCAAACATCCGGCTCCTTCTCCCACAAGGAAGGGCCCAGCCCTGAAAGCTCTTGCTGCTCTTCACGGTGCCTTGGCGCCCTATCTACAGGCGCAACAGCAGTGGGGATCTGTGCTTTCCCAGAGACGCAACATCTCATGGTGCTCGGGCCGCGGCAGAGCCTCTTGCCGAAAAGGCAAACGTCCGGCTCCTTCTCCCACAAGGGAAGGGACCAACCCTGAAAGCTCTTGCTGATCTCACGGTGCCTTGGCGCCCTATATACAGACACAGCAGCAGTGGGGATCTGTGCTTTCCCAGAGACGCAACAGGTCATGGCGCTCGTCCGCGGCGCAGCCTCTTGCAGAAAAGGCAAACGTCCGGCTCCTTCTCCCACAAGGAAGGGCCCAGCCCTGAAAGCTCTTGCTGCTCTTCACCTACCCTTGGAACCCTATCTACAGGCAGAACAACAGTGGGGATCTGTGCTTTCCCAGAGACGCAACATCTCATGGCGCTCGGGCCGCGGCAGAGCCTCTTTCCAAAAAGGCAGACGTCCGGCTCCTTCTCCCACATGGAAGTTCGCAGCCCTGAAAACTCTTGCTGCTCTTCACGGTGCCTTGGCGCCCTATCTACAGGCACAGCAGCAGTGGGGATCTGTGCTCTCCCAGAGACGCAACATCTCATGGCGCTCGGCCGCGGCAGAGCCTCTTGCCGAAAAGGCAAACGTCTCCGGCTCCTTCTCCCAGAAGGAAGGGCCCAGCCCTGAAAGCTCTTGCTGCTCTTCACGGTGCCTTGGCGCCCTATCTACAGGCACAGCAGCAGTGGGGATCTGTGCTTTCCCAGAGACGCAACATCTCATGGCGCTCGGCCGCGGCAGAGCCTCTTGCCGAAAAGGCAATCGTCTGGCTCCTTCTCCCACAAGGAAGGGCCCAGCCCTGAAAGCTCTTGCTGCTCTTCACCTACCCTTGGAACCCTATCTACAGGCACAGCAGCAGTGGGGATTTGTGCTTTCTCAGAAACGCAACATCTCATGGCGCTCGGCCGCGGCAGAGCCTCTTGCCGAAAAGGCAATCGTCTGGCTCCTTCTCCCACAAGGAAGGGCCCAGCCCTGAAAGCTCTTGCTGCTCTTCACGGTGCCTTGGCGCCCTATCTACAGGCACAGCAGCAGTGGGGATCTGTGCTTTCCCAGAGACCCAACAGCTCATGGCGCTCGGCCGCGGCAGAGCCTCTTGCCGAAAAGGCAAACGTCCGGCTCCTTCTCCCACAAGGAAGGGCCCAGCCCTGAAAGCTCTTGCTGCTCTTCACGGTGCCTTGGCGCCCTATCTACAGGCACAACAGCAGTGGGGATCTGTGCTTTCCCAGAGACGCAACATCTCATGGCGCTCGGCGGCGGCAGAGCCTCTTGCCGAAAAGGCAAACGTCCGGCTCCTTCTCCCACAAGGAAGGGCACAGTCCTTAAAGCTCTTGCTGTACTTCACCTACCCATGGAACCCTATCTACAGGCAGAACAACAGTGGGGATCTGTGCTTTCCCAGAGACGCAACATCTCATGGCGCTCGGCCGCGTCAGAGACTCTTTCCAAAACGGCAATCGTCCGGCTCCTCCCACAAGGAAGGGCCCAGCCCTGAAAGATGTTGCTGCTCTTCACGGTGCCTTGGCGCCCTATCTACAGGCACAGCAGCAGTGGGGATCTGTGCTTTCCCAGAGACGCAACATCTCATGGCGCTCGGCCGCGGCAGAGCCTCTTGCCGAAAAGGCAATCGTCTGGCTCCTTCTCCCACAAGGAAGGGCCCAGCCCTGAAAGCTCTTGCTGCTCTTCACGGTGCCTTGGCGCCCTATCTACAGGCAGAACAACAGTGGGGATCTGTGCTTTCCCAGAGACGCGTCATCTCATGGCGCTCGGTTGCGGCAGAGCCTCTTGCCAAAAAGGCAAACGTCCGGCTCCTTCTCCCACATGGAAGTTCGCAGCCCTGAAAGCTCTTGCTGCTCTTCACCTGCCCTTGGCACCCTATCTACAGGCACAGCATCAGTGGGGATCTGTGCTTTCCCAGAGACGCAACATCTCATGGCGCTCGGCCACGGCAGAGCCTCTTGCCGAAAAGGCAAACGTCCGGCTCCTTCTCCCACAAGGAAGGGCCCAGCCCTGAAAGCTCTTGCTGCTCTTCACCTACCCTTGGAACCCTATCTACAGGCACAACAGCACTGGGGATCTGTGCTTTCCCAGAGACGCAACATCTCATGGCGCTCGGCCGCGGCAGAGCCTCTTGCCGAAAAGGCAAACGTCCGGCTCCTTCTCCCACAAGGAAGGGCCCAGCCCTGAAAGCTCTTGCTGCTCTTCACGGTGCCTTGGCGCCCTATCTACAGGCGCAACAGCAGTGGGGATCTGTGCTTTCCCAGAGACGCAACATCTCATGGTAATCGGCCGCGGCAGAGCCTCTTGCCGAAAAGGCAAACGTCCGGCTCCTTCTCCCACAAGGAAGGGCACACTCCTTAAAAATCTTGCTGTACTTCACCTACCCATGGAACCCTATCTACAGGCAGAACAACAGTGGGGATCTGTGCTTTCCCAGAGACGCAACATCTCATGGCGCTCGGCCGCGGCAGAGCCTCTTGCCGAAAAGGCAATCGTCCGGCTCCTTCTCGCACAAGGAAGGGCCCAGCCCTGAAAGCTGTTGCTGCTCTTCACCTACCTTTGGAACCGTATCTACAGGCACAACAGCAGTGGGGATCTGTGCTTTCCCAGAGACGCAACATCTCATGGCGCTCGGCCGCGGCAGAGCCTCTTGCCGAAAAGGCAAACGTCCGGCTACTTCTCCCACAAGGAAGGGCCCAGCCCTGAAAGCTGCGGCTGCTCTTCACGGTGCCTTGGTGCCCTATCTACAGGCACAACAGCAGTGGGGATCTGTGCTTTCCCAGAGACGCAACATCTCATGGCGCTCGGCCGCGGCAGAGCCTCTTGCCGAAAAGGCAAACGTCCGGCTCCTTCTCCCACAAGGAAGGGCCCAGCCATGAAAGCTCTTGCTTCTCTTCACCTACCCTTGGCACCCTATCTACAGGCACAACAGCAGTGGGGATCTGTGCTTTCCCAGAGAAGCAACATCTCATGGCTCTCGGCCGCGGCAGAGCCTCTTTCCAAAAAGGCAAACGTCCAGCTCCTTCTCCCACAAGGAAGGGCCCAGCCCTGAACGCTCTTGCTGCTCTTCACGGTGCCTTGGCGCCCTATCTACAGGCGCAACAGAAGTGGGGATCTGTGCTTTCCCAGAGACGCAACATCTCATGGCGCTCGGCCGCGGCAGAGCCTCTTGCCGAAAAGGCAAACGTCCGGCTCCTTCTCCCACAAGGAAGGGCCCAGCCCTTAAAGCTCTTGCTGCTCTTCACGGTGCCTTGGCGCCCTATCTACAGGCACAGCAGCAGTGGGGATCTGTGCTTTCCCAGAGACGCAACAGCTCATGGCGCTCGGCCGCGGCAGAGCATCTTGCCGAAAAGGCAAACGTCCGGCTCCTTCTTCCACAAGGAAGGGCCCAGCCATGAAAGATCTTGCTGCTCTTCACGGTGCCTTGGCGCCCTATCTACAGGCACAGCAGCAGTGGGGATCTGTGCTTTCCCAGAGACGCAACAGCTCATGGCGCTCGGCCGCGGCAGAGCCTCTTGCCGAAAAGGCAAACGTCCGGCTCCTTCTCCCACAAGGAAGGGCCCAGCCCTGAAAGCTCTTGCTGCTCTTCACGGTGCCTTGGCGCCCTATCTACAGGCGCAACAGCAGTGGGGATCTGTGCTTTCCCAGAGACACAACATCTCATGGTGATCGGCCGCGGCAGAGCCTCTTGCCGAAAAGGCAAACGTCCGGCTCCTTCTCCCACAAGGAAGGGCACAGTCCTTAAAGCTCTTGCTGTAGTTCACCTACCCATGGAACCCTATCTACAGGCAGAACAACAGTGGGGATCTGTGCTTTCCCAGAGACGCAACATCTCATGGCGCTCGGCCGCGGCAGAGCCTCTTTCCAAAAAGGCAATCGTCCGGCTCCTTCTCCCACAAGGAAGGGCCCAGCCCTGAAAGCTGTTGCTGCTCTTCACCTACCCTTGGAACCCTATCTACAGACACAACAGCACTGGGGATCTGTGCTTTCCCAGAGACGCAACATCTCATGGCGCTCGGCCGTGGCAGAGCCTCTTGCCGAAAAGGCAAACGTCTGGCTCCTTCTCCCACAAGGAAGGGCCCAGCCATGAAAGCACTTGCTGCTCTTCACCTACCCATGGAACCCTATCTACAGGCAGAACAACAGTGGGGATCTGTGCTTTCCCAGAGACGCAACATCTCATGGCGCTCGGCCGCGGCAGAGCCTCTTTCCAAAAAGGCAGACGTCCGGCTCCTTCTCCCACATGGAAGTTCGCAGCCCTGAAAGCTGTTGCTGCTCTTCACCTGCCCTTGGCGCCCTATCTACAGGCACAGCAGCAGTGGGGATCTGTGCTTTCCCAGAGACGCAACATCTCATGGCGCTCGGCCGCGGCAGAGCCTCTTGCCGAAAAGGCAAACGTCCGGCTCCTTCTCCCACAAGGAAGGGACCAGCCCTGAAAGCTCTTGCTGCTCTTCACGGTGCCTTGGCGCCCTATCTACAGGCGCAACAGCAGTGGGGATCTGTGCTTTCCCAGAGACGAAACATCTCATGGCGCTCGGCCACGGCAGAGCCTCTTGCCGAAAAGGCAAACGTCCGGATCCTTCTCCCACAAGGATGGGCCCAGCCCTGAAAGCTGCTGCTGCTCTTCACGGTGCCTTGGCGCCCTATCTACAGGCACAACAGCACTGGGGATCTGTGCTTTCCCTGAGACGCAAGATCTCATGGCGCTCGGCCGCGGCAGAGCCTCTTGCCGAAAAGGCAAACGTCCGGCTCCTTCTCCCACAAGGAAGGGCACAGCCCTGAAAGCTCTTGCTGCTCTTCACCTACCCTTGGAACCCTATCTACAGGCACAGCAGCAGTGGGGATCTGTGCTTTCCCAGAGACGCAACATCTCATGGCGCTCGGCTGCGGCAGAGCCTCTTGCCGAAAAGGCAAACGTCCGGCTCCTTCTCCCACAAGGAAGGGACCAGCCCTGAAAGCTCTTGCTGCTCTTCACGGTGCCTTGGCGCCCTATCTACAGTCATAACAGCAGTGGGGATCTGTGCTTTCCCAGAGACGCGTCATCTCATGGCGCTCAGCCGCGGAAGAGCCTCTTGCCGAAAAGGCAAACGTCCCGGCTCCTTCTCCCACAAGGAAGGGCCCAGCCCTGAACGCTGTTGCTGCTCTTCACCTACCCTTGGAACCCTATCTACAGGCACAACAGCACTGGGGATCTGTGCTTTCCCAGAGACGCAACATCTCATGGTGCTCGGCCGCGGCAGAGCCTCTTGCCGAAAAGGCAAACATCCGGCTCCTTCTCCCACAAGGAAGGGCCCAGCCCTGAAAGCTCTTGCTGCTCTTCACGGTGCCTTGGCGCCCTATCTACAGGCGCAACAGCAGTGGGGATCTGTGCTTTCCCAGAGACGCAACATCTCATGGTGCTCGGCCGCGGCAGAGCCTCTTGCCGAAAAGGCAAACGTCCGGCTCCTTCTCCCACAAGGAAGGGACCAACCCTGAAAGCTCTTGCTGATCTTCACGGTGCCTTGGCGCCCTATATACAGACACAGCAGCAGTGGGGATCTGTGCTTCCCAGAGACGCAACAGGTCATGGCGCTCGTCCCGCGGCGCAGCCTCTTGCAGAAAAGGCAAACGTCCGGCTCCTTCTCCACAAGGAAGGGCCCAGCCCTGAAAGCTCTTGCTGCTCTTCACCTACCCTTGGAACCCTATCTACAGGCAGAACAACAGTGGGGATCTGTGCTTTCCCAGAGACGCAACATCTCATGGCGCTCGGCCGCGGCAGAGCCTCTTTCCAAAAAGGCAGACGTCCGGCTCCTTCTCCCACATGGAAGTTCGCAGCCCTGAAAACTCTTGCTGCTCTTCACGGTGCCTTGGCGCCCTATCTACAGGCACAGCAGCAGTGGGGATCTGTGCTCTCCCAGAGACGCAACATCTCATGGCGCTCGGCCGCGGCAGAGCCTCTTGCCGAAAAGGCAAACGTCCGGCTCCTTCTCCCAGAAGGAAGGGCCCAGCCCTGAAAGCTCTTGCTGCTCTTCACGGTGCCTTGGCGCCCTATCTACAGGCACAGCAGCAGTGGGGATCTGTGCTTTCCCAGAGACGCAACATCTCATGGCGCTCGGCCGCGGCAGAGCCTCTTGCCGAAAAGGCAATCGTCTGGCTCCTTCTCCCACAAGGAAGGGCCCAGCCCTGAAAGCTCTTGCTGCTCTTCACCTACCCTTGGAACCCTATCTACAGGCACAGCAGCAGTGGGGATCTGTGCTTTCTCAGAAACGCAACATCTCATGGCGCTCGGCCGCGGCAGAGCCTCTTGCCGAAAAGGCAATCGTCTGGCTCCTTCTCCCACAAGGAAGGGCCCAGCCCTGAAAGCTCTTGCTGCTCTTCACGGTGCCTTGGCGCCCTATCTACAGGCACAGCAGCAGTGGGGATCTGTGCTTTCCCAGAGACCCAACAGCTCATGGGCGCTCGGCCCGCGGCAGAGCCTCTTGCCGAAAAGGCAAAACGTCCGGCTCCTTCTCCCACAAGGAAGGGCCCAGCCCTGAAAGCTCTTGCTGCTCTTCACGGTGCCTTGGCGCCCTATCTACAGGCACAACAGCAGTGGGGATCTGTGCTTTCCCAGAGACGCAACATCTCATGGCGCTCGGCCGCGGCAGAGCCTCTTGCCGAAAAGGCAAACGTCCGGCTCCTTCTCCCACAAGGAAGGGCACAGTCCTTAAAGCTCTTGCTGTACTTCACCTACCCCATGGAACCCTATCTACAGGCAGAACAACAGTGGGGATCTGTGCTTTCCCAGAGACGCAACATCTCATGGCGCTCGGCCGCGTCAGAGACTCTTTCCAAAACGGCAATCGTCCGGCTCCTCCCACAAGGAAGGGCCCAGCCCTGAAAGATGTTGCTGCTCTTCACGGTGCCTTGGCGCCCTATCTACAGGCACAGCAGCAGTGGGGATCTGTGCTTTCCCAGAGACGCAACATCTCATGGCGCTCGGCCGCGGCAGAGCCTCTTGCCGAAAAGGCAATCGTCTGGCTCCTTCTCCCACAAGGAAGGGCCCAGCCCTGAAAGCTCTTGCTGCTCTTCACGGTGCCTTGGCGCCCTATCTACAGGCAGAACAACAGTGGGGATCTGTGCTTTCCCAGAGACGCGTCATCTCATGGCGCTCGGTTGCGGCAGAGCCTCTTGCCAAAAAGGCAAACGTCCGGCTCCTTCTCCCACATGGAAGTTCGCAGCCCTGAAAGCTCTTGCTGCTCTTCACCTGCCCTTGGCACCCTATCTACAGGCACAGCATCAGTGGGGATCTGTGCTTTCCCAGAGACGCAACATCTCATGGCGCCTCGGCCACGGCAGAGCCTCTTGCCGAAAAGGCAAACGTCCGGCTCCTTCTCCCACAAGGAAGGGCCCAGCCCTGAAAGCTCTTGCTGCTCTTCACCTACCCTTGGAACCCTATCTACAGGCACAACAGCACTGGGGATCTGTGCTTTCCCAGAGACGCAACATCTCATGGCGCTCGGCCGCGGCAGAGCCTCTTGCCGAAAAGGCAAACGTCCGGCTCCTTCTCCCACAAGGAAGGGCCCAGCCCTGAAAGCTCTTGCTGCTCTTCACGGTGCCTTGGCGCCCTATCTACAGGCGCAACAGCAGTGGGGATCTGTGCTTTCCCAGAGACGCAACATCTCATGGTAATCGGCCGCGGCAGAGCCTCTTGCCGAAAAGGCAAACGTCCGGCTCCTTCTCCCACAAGGAAGGGCACACTCCTTAAAATTCTTGCTGTACTTCACCTACCCATGGAACCCTATCTACAGGCAGAACAACAGTGGGGATCTGTGCTTTCCCAGAGACGCAACATCTCATGGCGCTCGGCCCGCGGCAGAGCCTCTTGCCGAAAAGGCAATCGTCCGGCTCCTTCTCCCACAAGGAAGGGCCCAGCCCTGAAAGCTGTTGCTGCTCTTCACCTACCTTTGGAACCGTATCTACAGGCACAACAGCAGTGGGGATCTGTGCTTTCCCAGAGACGCAACATCTCATGGCGCTCGGCCGCGGCAGAGCCTCTTGCCGAAAAGGCAAACGTCCGGCTCCTTCTCCCACAAGGAAGGGCCCAGCCCTGAAAGCTGCGGCTGCTCTTCACGGTGCCTTGGTGCCCTATCTACAGGCACAACAGCAGTGGGGATCTGTGCTTTCCCAGAGACGCAACATCTCATGGCGCTCGGCCGCGGCAGAGCCTCTTGCCGAAAAGGCAAACGTCCGGCTCCTTCTCCCACAAGGAAGGGCCCAGCCATGAAAGCTCTTGCTTCTCTTCACCTACCCTTGGCACCCTATCTACAGGCACAACAGCAGTGGGGATCTGTGCTTTCCCAGAGAAGCAACATCTCATGGCTCTCGGCCGCGGCAGAGCCTCTTTTCAAAAAGGCAAACGTCCAGCTCCTTCTTCCACAAGGAAGGGCCCAGCCCTGAACGCTCTTGCTGCTCTTCACGGTGCCTTGGTGCCCTATCTACAGGCGCAACAGAAGTGGGGATCTGTGTTTTCCCAGAGACGCAACATCTCATGGCGCTCGTCCGCGGCAGAGCCTCTTGCCGAAAAGGCAAACGTCCGGCTCCTTCTCCCACAAGGAAGGCCCAGCCCTGAAAGCTCTTTCTGCTCTTCACGGTGCCTTGGCGCCCTATCTACAGGCACAGCAGCAGTGGGGATCTGTGCTTTCCCAGAGACGCAACATCTCATGGCGCTCGGCCGCGGCAGAGCCTCTTGCCGAAAAGGCAAACGTCCGGCTCCTTCTCCACAAGGAAGGGCCCAGCCCTGAAAGCTCTTGCTGCTCTTCACGGTGCCTTGGCGCCCTATCTACAGGCACAACAGCACTGGGGATCTGTGCTTTCCCAGAGACGCAACATCTCATGGTGATCGGCCGCGGCAGAGCCTCTTGCCGAAAAGGCAAACGTCCGGCTCCTTCTCCCACAAGGAAGGGCACAGTCCTTAAAGCTCTTGCTGTAGTTCACCTACGCATGGAAGCCTATCTACAGGCAGAACAACAGTGGGGGATCTGTGCTTTCCCAGAGACGCAACATCTCATGGCGCTCGGCCGCGGCAGAGCCTCTTTCCAAAAAGGCAATCGTCCGGCTCCTTCTCCCACAAGGAAGGGCCCAGCCCTGAAAGCTGTTGCTGCTCTTCACCTACCCTTGGAACCCTATCTACAGGCAGAACAACAGTGGGGATCTGTGCTTTCCCAGAGACGCAACATCTCATGGCGCTCGGCCCGCGGCAGAGCCTCTTGCCGAAAAGGCAAACGTCTGGCTCCTTCTCCCACAAGGAAGGGCCCAGCCATGAAAGCTCTTGCTGCTCTTCACCTACCCATGGAACCCTATCTACAGGCAGAACAACAGTGGGGATCTGTGCTTTCCCAGAGACGCAACATCTCATGGCGCTCGGCCCGCGGCAGAGCCTCTTTCCAAAAAGTCAGACGTCCGGCTCCTTCTCCCACATGGAAGTTCGCAGCCCTGAAAGCTGTTGCTGCTCTTCACCTGCCCTTGGCGCCCTATCTACAGGCACAGCAGCAGTGGGGATCTGTGCTTTCCCAGAGATGCAACATCTCATGGCGCTCGGCCGCGGCAGAGCCTCTTGCCGAAAAGGCAGACGTCCGGCTCCTTCTCCCACATGGAAGTTCGCAGCCCTGAAAGCTGTTGCTGCTCTTCACCTGCCCTTGGCGCCCTATCTACAGGCACAGCAGCAGTGGGGATCTGTGCTTTCCCAGAGACGCAACATCTCATGGCGCTCGGCCGCGGCAGAGCCTCTTGCCGAAAAGGCAAACGTCCGGCTCCTTCTCCCACAAGGAAGGGCCCAGCCCTGAAAGCTCTTGCTGCTCTTCACGGTGCCTTGGCGCCCTATCTACAGGCGCAACAGCACTGGGGATCTGTGCTTTCCCAGAGACGAAACATCTCATGGCGCTCGGCCACGGCAGAGCCTCTTGCCGAAAAGGCAAACGTCCGGCTCCTTCTCCCACAAGGAAGGGCACAGCCCTGAAAGCTCTTGCTGCTCTTCACCTACCCTTGGAACCCTATCTACAGGCACAGCAGCAGTGGGGATCTGTGCTTTCCCAGAGACGCAACATCTCATGGCGCTCGGCTGCGGCAGAGCCTCTTGCCGAAAAAGGCAAACGTCCGGCTCCTTCTCCCACAAGGAAGGGCCCAGCCCTGAAAGCTCTTGCTGCTCTTCACGGTGCCTTGGCGCCCTATCTACAGTCATAACAGCAGTGGGGATCTGTGCTTTCCCAGAGACGCGTCATCTCATGGCGCTCAGCCGCGGAAGAGCCTCTTGCCGAAAAGGCAAACGTCCGGCTCCTTCTCCCACAAGGAAGGGCCCAGCCCTGAACGCTGTTGCTTCTCTTCACCTACCCTTGGAACCCTATCTACAGGCACAACAGCACTGGGGATCTGTGCTTTCCCACAGACGCAACATCTCATGGTGCTCGGCCGCGGCAGAGCCTCTTGCCGAAAAGGCAAACATCCGGCTCCTTCTCCCACAAGGAAGGGCCCAGCCCTGAAAGCTCTTGCTGCTCTTCACGGTGCCTTGGCGCCCTATCTACAGGCGCAACAGCAGTGGGGATCTGTGCTTTCCCAGAGACGCAACATCTCATGGCGCTCGGCCGCGGCAGAGCCTCTTGCCGAAAAGGCAAACGTCCGGCTCCTTCTCCCACAAGGAAGGGACCAACCCTGAAAGCTCTTGCTGCTCTTCACGGTGCCTTGGCGCCCTATATACAGACACAGCAGCAGTGGGGATCTGTGCTTTCCCAGAGACGCAACAGGTCATGGCGCTCGTCCGCGGCGCAGCCTCTTGCAGAAAAGGCAAACGTCCGGCTCCTTCTCCCACAAGGAAGGGCCCAGCCCTGAAAGCTCTTGCTGCTCTTCACCTACCCTTGGAACCCTATCTACAGGCAGAACAACAGTGGGGATCTGTGCTTTCCCAGAGACGCAACATCTCATGGCGCTCGGCCGCGGCAGAGCCTCTTTCCAAAAAGGCAATCGTCCGGCTCCTTCTCCCACAAGGAAGGGCCCAGCCCTGAAAGCTGTTGCTGCTCTTCACCTACCCTTGGAACCCTATCTACAGACACAACAGCACTGGGGATCTGTGCTTTCCCAGAGACGCAACATCTCATGGCGCTCGGCCGCGGCAGAGCCTCTTGCCGAAAAGGCAAACGTCTGGCTCCTTCTCCCACATGGAATTTCGCAGCCGTGAAAGCTCTTGCTGCTCTTCACCTGCCCTTGGCGCCCTATCTACAGGCACAGCAGCAGTGGGGATCTGTGCTTTCCCAGAGACGCAACATCTCATGGCGCTCGGCCGCGGCAGAGCCTCTTGCCGAAAAGGCAAACGTCCGGCTCCTTCTCCCACAAGGAAGGGCCCAGCCCTGAAAGATGTTGCTGCTCTTCACGGTGCCTTGGCACCCTATCTACAGGCACAGCAGCAGTGGGGATCTGTGCTTTCCCAGAGACGCAACATCTCATGGCGCTCGGCCGCGGCAGAGCCTCTTGCCGAAAAGGCAAACGTCCGGCTCCTTCTCCCACAAGGAAGGGCCCAGCCCTGAAAGCTCTTGCTGCTCTTCACGGTGCCTTGGCGCCCTATCTACAGGCGCAACAGCACTGGGGATCTGTGCTTTCCCAGAGACGAAACATCTCATGGCGCTCGGCCACGGCAGAGCCTCTTGCCGAAAAGGCAAACGTCCGGATCCTTCTCCCACAAGGATGGGCCCAGCCCTGAAAGCTGCTGCTGCTCTTCACGGTGCCTTGGCGCCCTATCTACAGGCACAACAGCACTGGGGATCTGTGCTTTCCCAGAGACGCAACATCTCATGGCGCTCGGCCGCGGCAGAGCCTCTTGCCGAAAAGGCAAACGTCCGGCTCCTTCTCCCACAAGGAAGGGCACAGCCCTGAAAGCTCTTGCTGCTCTTCACCTACCCTTGGAACCCTATCTACAGGCACAGCAGCAGTGGGGATCTGTGCTTTCCCAGAGACGCAACATCTCATGGCGCTCGGCTGCGGCAGAGCCTCTTGCCGAAAAGGCAAACGTCCGGCTCCTTCTCCCACAAGGAAGGGCCCAGCCCTGAAAGCTCTTGCTGCTCTTCACGGTGCCTTGGCGCCCTATCTACAGTCATAACAGCAGTGGGGATCTGTGCTTTCCCAGAGACGCGTCATCTCATGGCGCTCAGCCGCGGAAGAGCCTCTTGCCGAAAAGGCAAACGTCCGGCTCCTTCTCCCACAAGGAAGGGCCCAGCCCTGAACGCTGTTGCTTCTCTTCACCTACCCTTGGAACCCTATCTACAGGCACAACAGCACTGGGGATCTGTGCTTTCCCACAGACGCAACATCTCATGGTGCTCGGCCGCGGCAGAGCCTCTTGCCGAAAAGGCAAACATCCGGCTCCTTCTCCCACAAGGAAGGGCCCAGCCCTGAAAGCTCTTGCTGCTCTTCACGGTGCCTTGGCGCCCTATCTACAGGCGCAACAGCAGTGGGGATCTGTGCTTTCCCAGAGACGCAACATCTCATGGCGCTCGGCCGCGGCAGAGCCTCTTGCCGAAAAGGCAAACGTCCGGCTCCTTCTCCCACAAGGAAGGGACCAACCCTGAAAGCTCTTGCTGCTCTTCACGGTGCCTTGGCGCCCTATATACAGACACAGCAGCAGTGGGGATCTGTGCTTTCCCAGAGACGCAACAGGTCATGGCGCTCGTCCGCGGCGCAGCCTCTTGCAGAAAAGGCAAACGTCCGGCTCCTTCTCCCACAAGGAAGGGCCCAGCCCTGAAAGCTCTTGCTTCTCTTCACCTACCCTTGGAACCCTATCTACAGGCACAGCAGCAGTGGGGATCTGTGCTTTCCCAGAGACGCAACATCTCATGGCGCTCGGCCGCGTCAGAGACTCTTTCCAAAACGGCAATCGTCCGGCTCCTCCCACAAGGAAGGGCCCAGCCCTGAAAGATGTTGCTGCTCTTCACGGTGCCTTGGCGCCCTATCTACAGGCACAGCAGCAGTGGGGATCTGTGCTTTCCCAGAGACGCAACATCTCATGGCGCTCGGCCGCGGCAGAGCCTCTTGCCGAAAAGGCAATCGTCTGGCTCCTTCTCCCACAAGGAAGGGCCCAGCCCTGAAAGCTCTTGCTGCTCTTCACGGTGCCTTGGCGCCCTATCTACAGACACAACAGCACTGGGGATCTGTGCTTTCCCAGAGACGCAACATCTCATGGCGCTCGGCCGCGGCAGAGCCTCTTGCCGAAAAGGCAAACGTCTGGCTCCTTCTCCCACAAGGAAGGGCCCAGCCCTGAAAGCTCTTGCTGCTCTTCACCTACCCATGGAACCCTATCTACAGGCAGAACAACAGTGGGGATCTGTGCTTTCCCAGAGACGCAACATCTCATGGCGCTCGGCCGCGGCAGAGCCTCTTTCCAAAAAGGCAGACGTCCGGCTCCTTCTCCCACATGGAAGTTCGCAGCCCTGAAAGCTGTTGCTGCTCTTCACCTGCCCTTGGCGCCCTATCTACAGGCACAGCAGCAGTGGGGATCTGTGCTTTCCCAGAGACGCAACATCTCATGGCGCTCGGCCGCGGCAGAGCCTCTTGCCGAAAAGGCAGACGTCCGGCTCCTTCTCCCACATGGAAGTTCGCAGCCCTGAAAGCTGTTGCTGCTCTTCACCTGCCCTTGGCGCCCTATCTACAGGCACAGCAGCAGTGGGGATCTGTGCTTTCCCAGAGACGCAACATCTCATGGCGCTCGGCCGCGGCAGAGCCTCTTGCCGAAAAGGCAAACGTCCGGCTCCTTCTCCCACAAGGAAGGGCCCAGCCCTGAAAGCTCTTGCTGCTCTTCACGGTGCCTTGGCGCCCTATCTACAGGCGCAACAGCACTGGGGATCTGTGCTTTCCCCAGAGACGAAACATCTCATGGCGCTCGGCCACGGCAGAGCCTCTTGCCGAAAAGGCAAACGTCCGGCTCCTTCTCCCACAAGGAAGGGCACAGCCCTGAAAGCTCTTGCTGCTCTTCACCTACCCTTGGAACCCTATCTACAGGCACAGCAGCAGTGGGGATCTGTGCTTTCCCAGAGACGCAACATCTCATGGCGCTCGGCTGCGGCAGAGCCTCTTGCCGAAAAGGCAAACGTCCGGCTCCTTCTCCCACAAGGAAGGGCCCAGCCCTGAAAGCTCTTGCTGCTCTTCACGGTGCCTTGGCGCCCTATCTACAGTCATAACAGCAGTGGGGATCTGTGCTTTCCCAGAGACGCGTCATCTCATGGCGCTCAGCCGCGGAAGAGCCTCTTGCCGAAAAGGCAAACGTCCGGCTCCTTCTCCCACAAGGAAGGGCCCAGCCCTGAACGCTGTTGCTTCTCTTCACCTACCCTTGGAACCCTATCTACAGGCACAACAGCACTGGGGATCTGTGCTTTCCCACAGACGCAACATCTCATGGTGCTCGGCCGCGGCAGAGCCTCTTGCCGAAAAGGCAAACATCCGGCTCCTTCTCCCACAAGGAAGGGCCCAGCCCTGAAAGCTCTTGCTGCTCTTCACGGTGCCTTGGCGCCCTATCTACAGGCGCAACAGCAGTGGGGATCTGTGCTTTCCCAGAGACGCAACATCTCATGGCGCTCGGCCGCGGCAGAGCCTCTTGCCGAAAAGGCAAACGTCCGGCTCCTTCTCCCACAAGGAAGGGACCAACCCTGAAAGCTCTTGCTGCTCTTCACGGTGCCTTGGCGCCCTATATACAGACACAGCAGCAGTGGGGATCTGTGCTTTCCCAGAGACGCAACAGGTCATGGCGCTCGTCCGCGGCGCAGCCTCTTGCAGAAAAGGCAAACGTCCGGCTCCTTCTCCCACAAGGAAGGGCCCAGCCCTGAAAGCTCTTGCTGCTCTTCACCTACCCTTGGAACCCTATCTACAGGCAGAACAACAGTGGGGATCTGTGCTTTCCCAGAGACGCAACATCTCATGGCGCTCGGCCGCGGCAGAGCCTCTTTCCAAAAAGGCAATCGTCCGGCTCCTTCTCCCACAAGGAAGGGCCCAGCCCTGAAAGCTGTTGCTGCTCTTCACCTACCCTTGGAACCCTATCTACAGACACAACAGCACTGGGGATCTGTGCTTTCCCAGAGACGCAACATCTCATGGCGCTCGGCCGCGGCAGAGCCTCTTGCCGAAAAGGCAAACGTCTGGCTCCTTCTCCCACATGGAATTTCGCAGCCGTGAAAGCTCTTGCTGCTCTTCACCTGCCCTTGGCGCCCTATCTACAGGCACAGCAGCAGTGGGGATCTGTGCTTTCCCAGAGACGCAACATCTCATGGCGCTCGGCCGCGGCAGAGCCTCTTGCCGAAAAGGCAAACGTCCGGCTCCTTCTCCCACAAGGAAGGGCCCAGCCCTGAAAGATGTTGCTGCTCTTCACGGTGCCTTGGCACCCTATCTACAGGCACAGCAGCAGTGGGGATCTGTGCTTTCCCAGAGACGCAACATCTCATGGCGCTCGGCCGCGGCAGAGCCTCTTGCCGAAAAGGCAAACGTCCGGCTCCTTCTCCCACAAGGAAGGGCCCAGCCCTGAAAGCTCTTGCTGCTCTTCACGGTGCCTTGGCGCCCTATCTACAGGCGCAACAGCACTGGGGATCTGTGCTTTCCCAGAGACGAAACATCTCATGGCGCTCGGCCACGGCAGAGCCTCTTGCCGAAAAGGCAAACGTCCGGATCCTTCTCCCACAAGGATGGGCCCAGCCCTGAAAGCTGCTGCTGCTCTTCACGGTGCCTTGGCGCCCTATCTACAGGCACAACAGCACTGGGGATCTGTGCTTTCCCAGAGACGCAACATCTCATGGCGCTCGGCCGCGGCAGAGCCTCTTGCCGAAAAGGCAAACGTCCGGCTCCTTCTCCCACAAGGAAGGGCACAGCCCTGAAAGCTCTTGCTGCTCTTCACCTACCCTTGGAACCCTATCTACAGGCACAGCAGCAGTGGGGATCTGTGCTTTCCCAGAGACGCAACATCTCATGGCGCTCGGCTGCGGCAGAGCCTCTTGCCGAAAAGGCAAACGTCCGGCTCCTTCTCCCACAAGGAAGGGCCCAGCCCTGAAAGCTCTTGCTGCTCTTCACGGTGCCTTGGCGCCCTATCTACAGTCATAACAGCAGTGGGGATCTGTGCTTTCCCAGAGACGCGTCATCTCATGGCGCTCAGCCGCGGAAGAGCCTCTTGCCGAAAAGGCAAACGTCCGGCTCCTTCTCCCACAAGGAAGGGCCCAGCCCTGAACGCTGTTGCTTCTCTTCACCTACCCTTGGAACCCTATCTACAGGCACAACAGCACTGGGGATCTGTGCTTTCCCACAGACGCAACATCTCATGGTGCTCGGCCGCGGCAGAGCCTCTTGCCGAAAAGGCAAACATCCGGCTCCTTCTCCCACAAGGAAGGGCCCAGCCCTGAAAGCTCTTGCTGCTCTTCACGGTGCCTTGGCGCCCTATCTACAGGCGCAACAGCAGTGGGGATCTGTGCTTTCCCAGAGACGCAACATCTCATGGCGCTCGGCCGCGGCAGAGCCTCTTGCCGAAAAGGCAAACGTCCGGCTCCTTCTCCCACAAGGAAGGGACCAACCCTGAAAGCTCTTGCTGCTCTTCACGGTGCCTTGGCGCCCTATATACAGACACAGCAGCAGTGGGGATCTGTGCTTTCCCAGAGACGCAACAGGTCATGGCGCTCGTCCGCGGCGCAGCCTCTTGCAGAAAAGGCAAACGTCCGGCTCCTTCTCCCACAAGGAAGGGCCCAGCCCTGAAAGCTCTTGCTGCTCTTCACCTACCCTTGGAACCCTATCTACAGGCAGAACAACAGTGGGGATCTGTGCTTTCCCAGAGACGCAACATCTCATGGCGCTCGGCCGCGGCAGAGCCTCTTTCCAAAAAGGCAGACGTCCGGCTCCTTCTCCCACATGGAAGTTCGCAGCCCTGAAAACTCTTGCTGCTCTTCACGGTGCCTTGGCGCCCTATCTACAGGCACAGCAGCAGTGGGGATCTGTGCTCTCCCAGAGACGCAACATCTCATGGCGCTCGGCTGCGGCAGAGCCTCTTGCCGAAAAGGCAAACGTCCGGCTCCTTCTCCCACAAGGAAGGGCCCAGCCCTGAAAGCTCTTGCTGCTCTTCACGGTGCCTTGGCGCCCTATCTACAGGCACAGCAGCAGTGGGGATCTGTGCTTTCCCAGAGACGCAACATCTCATGGCGCTCGGACCGCGGCAGAGCCTCTTGCCGAAAAGGCAATCGTCTGGCTCCTTCTCCCACAAGGAAGGGCCCAGCCCTGAAAGCTCTTGCTGCTCTTCACCTACCCTTGGAACCCTATCTACAGGCACAGCAGCAGTGGGGATCTGTGCTTTCTCAGAAACGCAACATCTCACGGCGCTTGGCCGCGGCAGAGCCTCTTGCCGAAAAGGCAATCGTCTGGCTCCTTCTCCCACAAGGAAGGGCCCAGCCCTGAAAGCTCTTGCTGCTCTTCACGGTGCCTTGGCGCCCTATCTACAGGCACAGCAGCAGTGGGGATCTGTGCTTTCCCAGAGACCCAACAGCTCATGGCGCTCGGCCGCGGCAGAGCCTCTTGCCGAAAAGGCAAACGTCCGGCTCCTTCTCCCACAAGGAAGGGCCCAGCCCTGAAAGCTCTTGCTGCTCTTCACAGTGCCTTGGCGCCCTATCTACAGGCACAACAGCAGTGGGGATCTGTGCTTTCCCAGAGACGCAACATCTCATGGCGCTCGGCCGCGGTAGAGCCTCTTGCCGAAAAGGCAAACGTCCGGCTCCTTCTCCCACAAGGAAGGGCCCAGCCCTCAAAGCTCTTGCTGCTCTTCACGGTGCCTTGGCACCCTATCTACAGGAACAACAGCACTGGGGATCTGTGCTTTCCCAGAGACGCAACATCTCATGGCGCTCGGCCGCAGCAGAGCCTCTTGCCGAAAAGGCAAACGTCCGGCTCATTCTCCCACAAGGAAGGGCCCAGCCATGAAAGCTCTTGCTGCTCTTCACGGTGCCTTGGCGCCCTACCTACAGGAACAACAGCACTGGGGATCTGTGCTTTCCCAGAGACGAAACATCTCATGGCGCTCGGCCGCGGCAGAGCCTCTTGCCGAAAAGGCAAACGTCCGGCTCCTTCTCCCACAAGGAAGGGCACAGTCCTTAAAGCTCTTGCTGTAGTTCACGTACCCATGGAACCCTATCTACAGGCAGAACAACAGTGGGGATCTGTGCTTTCCCAGAGACGCAACATCTCATGGCGCTCGGCCGCGGCAGAGCCTCTTTCCAAAAAGGCAATCGTCCGGCTCCTTCTCCCACAAGGAAGGGCCCAGCCCTGAAAGCTGTTGCTGCTCTTCACCTACCCTTGGAACCCTATCTACAGGCACAACAGCAGTGGGGATCTGTGCTTTCCCAGAGACGCAACATCTCATGGCGCTCGGCCGCGGCAGAGCCTCTTGCCGAAAAGGCAAACGTCTGGCTCCTTCTCCCACAAGGAAGGGCCCAGCCCTGAAAGCTCTTGCTGCTCTTCACCTACCCTTGGAACCCTATCTACAGGCACAACAGCAGTGGGGATCTGTGCTTTCCCAGAGACGCAACATCTCATGGCGCTCGGCCGCGGCAGAGCCTCTTTCCAAAAAGGCAGACGTCCGGCTCCTTCTCCCACATGGAAGTTCGCAGCCCTGAAAGCTGTTGCTGCTCTTCACCTGCCTTTGCACCCTATCTACAGGCACAGCAGCAGTGGGGATCTGTGCTTTCCCAGAGACGCAACATCTCATGGCGCTCGGCCGCGGCAGAGCCTCTTGCCGAAAAGGCAAACGTCCGGCTCCTTCTCCCACAAGGAAGGGACCAGCCCTGAAAGCTCTTGCTGCTCTTCACGGTGCCTTGGCGCCCTATCTACAGGCACAACAGCAGTGGGGATCTGTGCTTTCCCAGAGACGCAACATCTCATGGCGCTCGTCCACGGCAGAGCCTCTTGCCGAAAAGGCAAACGTCCGGCTCCTTCTCCCACAAGGATGGGCCCAGCCCTGAAAGCTGCTGCTGCTCTTCACGGTGCCTTGGCGCCCTATCTACAGGCACAACAGCAGTGGGGATCTGTGCTTTCCCAGAGACGCAAGATTTCATGGCGCTCGGCCGCGGCAGAGCCTCTTGCCGAAAAGGCAAACGTCCGGCTCCTTCTCCCACATGGAAGGGCCCAGCCCTGAAAGCTCTTGCTGCTCTTCACCTACACTTGGAACCCTATCTACAGGCAGAGCAGCAGTGGGGATCTGTGCTTTCCCAGAGACGCAACATCTCATGGCGCTCGGCCGCGGAAGAGCCTCTTGCCGAAAAGGCAAACGTCCGGCTCCTTCTCCCACAAGGAAGGGCCCAGCCCTGAAAGATGTTGCTGCTCTTCACCTACCCTTGGAACCCTATCTACAGTCACAACAGCAGTGGGGATCTGTGCTTTCCCAGAGACGCGTCATCTCATGGCGCTCAGCCGCGGCAGAGCCTCTTGCCGAAAAGGCAAACGTCCGGCTCCTTCTCCCACAAGGAAGGGCCCAGCCCTGAAAGCTTTTGCTGCTCTTCACGGTGCCTTGGCGCCCTATCTACAGGCACAGCAGCAGTGGGGATCTGTGCTTTCCCAGAGACGCAACATCTCATGGCGCTCGGCCGCGGCGCAGCCTCTTGCCGAAAAGGCAAACGTCCGGCTCCTTCTCCCACAAGGAAGGGCCCAGCCCTGAAAGCTCTTGCTGCTCTTCACGGTGCCTTGGCGCCCTATCTACAGGCACAGCAGCAGTGGGGATCTGTGCTCTCCCAGAGACGCAACATCTCATGGCGCTCGGCCGCGGCAGAGCCTCTTTCCAAAAAGGCAGACGTCCGGCTCCTTCTCCCACATGGAAGTTCGCAGCCCTGAAAACTCTTGCTGCTCTTCACGGTGCCTTGGCGCCCTATCTACAGGCACAGCAGCAGTGGGGATCTGTGCTCTCCCAGAGACGCAACATCTCATGGCGCTCGGCCGCGGCAGAGCCTCTTGCCGAAAAGGCAATCGTCCGGCTCCTTCTCCCACAAGGAAGGGCCCAGCCCTGAAAGCTCTTGCTGCTCTTCACCTACCCTTGGAACCCTATCTACAGGCACAGCAGCAGTGGGGATCTGTGCTTTCTCAGAAACGCAACATCTCATGGCGCTCGGCCGCGGCAGAGCCTCTTGCCGAAAAGGCAATCGTCTGGCTCCTTCTCCCACAAGGAAGGGCCCAGCCCTGAAAGCTCTTGCTGCTCTTCACGGTGCCTTGGCGCCCTATCTACAGGCACAGCAGCAGTGGGCATCTGTGCTTTCCCAGAGACCCAACAGCTCATGGCGCTCGGCCGCGGCAGAGCCTCTTGCCGAAAAGGCAAACGTCCGGCTCCTTCTCCCACAAGGAAGGGCCCAGCCCTGAAAGCTCTTGCTGCTCTTCACGGTGCCTTGGCGCCCTATCTACAGGCACAACAGCAGTGGGGATCTGTGCTTTCCCAGAGACGCAACATCTCATGGCGCTCGGCCGCGGCAGAGCCTCTTGCCGAAAAGGCAAACGTCCGGCTCCTTCTCCCACAAGGAAGGGCCCAGCCCTCAAAGCTCTTGCTGCTCTTCACCTACCCTTGGCACCCTATCTACAGGCACAACAGCACTGGGGATCTGTGCTTTCCCAGAGACGCAACATCTCATGGCGCTCGGCCGCGGCACAGCCTCTTGCCGAAAAGGCAAACGTCCGGCTCCTTCTCCCACAAGGAAGGGCCCAGCCATGAAAGCTCTTGCTGCTCTTCACGGTGCCTTGGCGCCCTATCTACAGGCACAGCAGCAGTGGGGATCTGTGCTTTCCCAGAGACCCAACATCTCATGGCGCTCGGCCGCGGCAGAGCCTCTTGCCGAAAAGGCAAACGTCCGGCTCCTTCTCCCACAAGGAAGGGCCCAGCCCTTAAAGCTCTTGCTGCTCTTCACGGTGCCTTGGCGCCCTATCTACAGGCACAACAGCAGTGGGGATCTGTGCTTTCCCAGAGACGCAACATCTCATGGCGCTCGGCCGCGGCAGAGCCTCTTGCCGAAAAGGCAAACGTCCGGCTCCTTCTCCCACAAGGAAGGGCCCAGCCCTCAAAGCTCTTGCTGCTCTTCACCTACCCTTGGAACCCTATCTACAGGCAGAACAACAGTGGGGATCTGTGCTTTCCCAGAGACGCAACATCTCATGGCGCTCGGCCACAGCAGAGCCTCTTGCCGAAAAGGCAAACGTCCGGCTCCTTCTCCCACAAGGAAGGGCCCAGCCATGAAAGCTCTTGCTGCTCTTCACGGTGCCTTGGCGCCCTACCTACAGGAACAACAGCACTGGGGATCTGTGCTTTCCCAGAGACGCAACATCTCATGGCGCTCGGCCGCGGCAGAGCCTCTTGCCGAAAAGGCAAACGTCCGGCTCCTTCTCCCACAAGGAAGGGCACAGTCCTTAAAGCTCTTGCTGTAGTTCACCTACCCATGGAACCCTATCTACAGGCAGAACAACAGTGGGGATCTGTGCTTTCCCAGAGACGCAACATCTCATGGCGCTCGGCCGCGGCAGAGCCTCTTTCCAAAAAGGCAATCGTCCGGCTCCTTCTCCCACAAGGAAGGGCCCAGCCCTGAAAGCTGTTGCTGCTCTTCACCTACCCTTGGAACCCTATCTACAGGCACAACAGCAGTGGGGATCTGTGCTTTCCCAGAGACGCAACATCTCATGGCGCTCGGCCGCGGCAGAGCCTCTTGCCGAAAAGGCAAACGTCTGGCTCCTTCTCCCACAAGGAAGGGCCCAGCCCTGAAAGCTCTTGCTGCTCTTCACCTACCCTTGGAACCCTATCTACAGGCAGAACAACAGTGGGGATCTGTGCTTTCCCAGAGACGCAACATCTCATGGCGCTCGGCCGCGGCAGAGCCTCTTTCCAAAAAGGCAGACGTCCGGCTCCTTCTCCCACATGGAAGTTCGCAGCCCTGAAAGCTGTTGCTGCTCTTCACCTGCCTTTGCACCCTATCTACAGGCACAGCAGCAGTGGGGATCTGTGCTTTCCCAGAGACGCAACATCTCATGGCGCTCGGCCGCGGCAGAGCCTCTTGCCGAAAAGGCAAACGTCCGGCTCCTTCTCCCACAAGGAAGGGACCAGCCCTGAAAGCTCTTGCTGCTCTTCACGGTGCCTTGGCGCCCTATCTACAGGCACAACAGCAGTGGGGATCTGTGCTTTCCCAGAGACGCAACATCTCATGGCGCTCGTCCACGGCAGAGCCTCTTGCCGAAAAGGCAAACGTCCGGCTCCTTCTCCCACAAGGATGGGCCCAGCCCTGAAAGCTGCTGCTGCTCTTCACGGTGCCTTGGCGCCCTATCTACAGGCACAACAGCAGTGGGGATCTGTGCTTTCCCAGAGACGCAAGATTTCATGGCGCTCGGCCGCGGCAGAGCCTCTTGCCGAAAAGGCAAACGTCCGGCTCCTTCTCCCACAAGGAAGGGCCCAGCCCTGAAAGCTCTTGCTGCTCTTCACCTACACTTGGAACCCTATCTACAGGCAGAGCAGCAGTGGGGATCTGTGCTTTCCCAGAGACGCAACATCTCATGGCGCTCGGCCGCGGCAGAGCCTCTTGCCGAAAAGGCAAACGTCCGGCTCCTTCTCCCACAAGGAAGGGCCCAGCCCTGAAAGCTCTTGCTGCTCTTCACGGTGCCTTGGCGCCCTATCTACAGGCACAGCAGCAGTGGGGATCTGTGCTCTCCCAGAGACGCAACATCTCATGGCGCTCGGCCGCGGCAGAGCCTCTTGCCGAAAAGGCAAACGTCCGGCTCCTTCTCCCACAAGGAAGGGCCCAGCCCTGAAAGATCTTGCTGCTCTTCACGGTGCCTTGGCGCCCTATCTACAGGCACAGCAGCAGTGGGGATCTGTGCTTTCCCAGAGACGCAACATCTCATGGCGCTCGGCCGCGGCAGAGCCTCTTGCCGAAAAGGCAAACGTCCGGCTCCTTCTCCCACAAGGAAGGGCCCAGCCCTGAAAGATCTTGCTGCTCTTCACGGTGCCTTGGCGCCCTATCTACAGGCACAGCAGCAGTGGGGATCTGTGCTTTCCCAGAGACGCAACATCTCATGGCGCTCGGCCGCGGCAGAGCCTCTTGCCGAAAAGGCAAACGTCCGGCTCCTTCTCCCACAAGGAAGGGCCCAGCCCTGAAAGATCTTGCTGCTCTTCACGGTGCCTTGGCGCCCTATCTACAGGCACAGCAGCAGTGGGGATCTGTGCTTTCCCAGAGACGCAACATCTCATGGCGCTCGGCCGCGGCAGAGCCTCTTGCCAAAAAGGCCAACATCCGGCTCTTTCTCCCACAAGGAAGGGCCGAGCCCTGAAAGCTCTTGCTGCTCTTCACCTACCCTTGGAACCCTATCTACAGGCGCAACAACAGTGGGGATTTGTGCTTTCCCAGAGACGCAACATCTCATGGTGCTCGGCCGCGGCAGAGCCTCTTGCCGAAAAGGCAAACGTCCGGCTCCTTCTCCCACAAGGAAGGGCCCAGCCCTGAAAGATGTTGCTGCTCTTCACGGTGCCTTGGCACCCTATCTACAGGCACAACAGCAGTGGGGATCTGTGCTTTCCCAGAGACGCAACAGCTCATGGCGCTCGGCCGCGGCAGAGCCTCTTGCCGAAAAGGCAAACGTCCGGCTCCTTCTCCCACAAGGAAGTGCCCAGCCCTTAAAGCTCTTGCTGCTCTTCACCTACCCTTAGAACCCTATCTACAGGCAGAGCAGCAGTGGGGATCTGTGCTTTCCCAGAGACGCAACAGATCATGGCGCTCGGCCGCGGCAGAGCCTCTTGCCGAAAAGGCAAACGTCCGGCTCCTTCTCCCACGAGGAAGGGCCCAGCCCTGAAAGATGTTGCTGCTCTTCACGGTGCCTTGGCGCCCTATCTACAGGCACAGCAGCAGTGGGGATCTGTGCTTTCCCAGAGACGCAACATCTCATGGCGCTCGGCCGCGGCAGAGCCTCTTGCCGAAAAGGCAAACGTCCGGCTCCTTCTCCCACAAGGAATGGCCCAGCCCTGAAAGCTCTTGCTGCTCTTTAAGGTGCCTTGGCGCCCTACCTACAGGAACAACAGCAGTGGGGATCTGTGCTTTCCCAGAGACACAACAGCTCATGGCGCTCGGCCGTGGCAGAGCCTCTTGCCAAAAAGGCAAACGTCCGGCTCTTTCTCCCACGAGGAAAGGCCCAGCCATGAAAGATGTTGCTGCTCTTCACGGTGCCTTGGCACCCTATCTACAGGCACAACAGCACTGGGGATCTGTGCTTTCCCAGAGACGCAAGATCCCATGGCGCTCGGCCGCGGCAGAGCCTCTTGCCGAAAAGGCAAACGTCCGGCTCCTTCTCCCACAAGGAAGGGCCCAGCCCTGAAAGCTGTTGCTGCTCTTCACGGTGCCTTGGCGCTCTATCTACAGGCACAGCAGCAGTGGGGATCTGTGCTTTCCCAGAGACGCAACATCTCATGGCGCTCGGCCGCGGCAGAGCCTCTTGCCGAAAAGGCAAATGTCCGGCTCCTTCTCCCACGAGGAAGGGCCCAGCCCTGAAAGATATTGCTGCTCTTCACCTACCCTTGGAACCCTATCTAGAGGCAGAACAGCACTGGGGATCTGTGCTTTCCTAGAGACGCAACATCTCATGGCGCTCGGCCGCGGCATAAACTCTTGCCGTAAAGGCAAACGTCCGTCTCTTTCTCCCACAATGAAGGGCCCAGCCCTTAAAGCTCTTACTGCTCTTCACGGTGCCTTGGTGCCCTATCTACAGGCACAACAGCAGTGGGGATCTGTGCTTTCCCAGAGACGCAACATCTCATGGCGCTCGGCCGCGGCAGAGACTCTTGCTGAAAAGGCAAACATCCGGCTCCTTCTCCCACTAGGAAGGGCCCAGCCCTGAAAGCTCTTGATGCTCTTCACCTACCCTTGGAACCCTATCTACAGGCACAACAGCAGTGGGGATCTGTGCTTTCCCCCTAGACGCGTCATGTCATGGATCTCGGCCGCGGCAGAGCCTCTTGCCGAAAAGGCAAACGTCCGGCTCCTTCTCCCACAAGGAAGGGCCCAGCCCTGAAAGCTCTTGCTGCTCTTCACCTACCCTTGGAACCCTATCTACAGGCACAGCAGCAGTGGGGATCTGTGCTTTCCCAGAGACGCAACAGCTCATGGCGCTCGGCCGCGGCAGAGCCTCTTGCCGAAAAGGCAAACGTCCGGCTCCTTCTCCCACAAGGAAGGGACCAGCCCTGAAAGCTCTTGCTGCTCTTCACGGTGCCTTGGCGCCCTATCTACAGGCACAACAGCAGTGGGGATCTGTGCTTTCCCAGAGACGCAACATCTCATGGCGCTCGGCCGCGGCAGAGCCTCTTGCCGAAAAGGCAAACGTCCGGCTCCTTCTCCCACAAGGAAGGGCCCAGCCCTGAAAGCTCTTGCTGCTCTTCACCTACCCTTGGAACCCTATCTACAGGCAGAACAACAGTGGGGATCTGTGCTTTCCCAGAGACGCAACATCTCATGGCGCTCGGCCGCGGCAGAGCCTCTTTCCAAAAAGGCAGACGTCCGGCTCCTTCTCCCACAAGGAAGTTCGCAGCCCTGAAAGCTCTTCCTGCTCTTCACGGTGCCTTGGCGCCCTATCTACAGGCACAGCAGCAGTGGGGATCTGTGCTTTCCCAGAGACGCAACAGGTCATGGCGCTCGGCCGCGGCGCAGCCTCTTGCCGAAAAGGCAAACGTCCGGCTCCTTCTCCCACAAGGAAGGGCCCAGCCCTGAAAGCTCTTGCTGCTCTTCACGGTGCCTTGGCGCTCTATCTACAGGCACAGCAGCAGTGGGGATCTGTGCTCTCCCAGAGACGCAACATCTCATGGCGCTCGGCCGCGGCAGAGCCTCTTGCCGAAAAGGCAAACGTCCGGCTCCTTCTCCCACAAGGAAGGGCCCAGCCCTGAAAGATCTTGCTGCTCTTCACGGTGCCTTGGCGCCCTATCTACAGGCACAGCAGCAGTGGGGATCTGTGCTTTCCCAGAGACGCAACATCTCATGGCGCTCGGCCGCGGCAGAGCCTCTTGCCAAAAAGGCCAACATCCGGCTCTTTCTCCCACAAGGAAGTGCCCAGCCCTTAAAGCTCTTGCTGCTCTTCACCTACCCTTAGAACCCTATCTACAGGCAGAGCAGCAGTGGGGATCTGTGATTTCCCAGAGACGCAACAGATCATGGCGCTCGGCCGCGGCAGAGCCTCTTGCCGAAAAGGCAAACGTCCGGCTCCTTCTCCCACGAGGAAGGGCCCAGCCCTGAAAGATGTTGCTGCTCTTCACGGTGCCTTGGCGCCCTATCTACAGGCACAGCAGCAGTGGGGATCTGTGCTTTCCCAGAGACGCAACATCTCATGGCGCTCGGCCGCGGCAGAGCCTCTTGCCGAAAAGGCAAACGTCCGGCTCCTTCTCCCACAAGGAATGGCCCAGCCCTGAAAGCTCTTGCTGCTCTTTAAGGTGCCTTGGCGCCCTACCTACAGGAACAACAGCAGTGGGGATCTGTGCTTTCCCAGAGACACAACAGCTCATGGCGCTCGGCCGCGGCAGAGCCTCTTGCCAAAAAGGCAAACGTCCGGCTCTTTCTCCCACGAGGAAAGGCCCAGCCATGAAAGATGTTGCTGCTCTTCACGGTGCCTTGGCACCCTATCTACAGGCACAACAGCACTGGGGATCTGTGCTTTCCCAGAGACGCAACATCTCATGGCGCTCGGCCGCGGCAGAGCCTCTTGCCGAAAAGGCAAATGTCCGGCTCCTTCTCCCACGAGGAAGGGCCCAGCCCTGAAAGATATTGCTGCTCTTCACCTACCCTTGGAACCCTATCTAGAGGCAGAACAGCACTGGGGATCTGTGCTTTCCTAGAGACGCAACATCTCATGGCGCTCGGCCGCGGCATAAACTCTTGCCGTAAAGGCAAACGTCCGTCTCTTTCTCCCACAATGAAGGGCCCAGCCCTGAAAGCTCTTACTGCTCTTCACGGTGCCTTGGTGCCCTATCTACAGGCACAACAGCAGTGGGGATCTGTGCTTTCCCAGAGACGCAACATCTCATGGCGCTCGGCCGCGGCAGAGACTCTTGCCGAAAAGGCAAACATCCGGCTCCTTCTCCCACAAGGAAGGGCCCAGCCCTGAAAGCTCTTGATGCTCTTCACCTACCCTTGGAACCCTATCTACAGGCACAACAGCAGTGGGGATCTGTGCTTTCCCCCTAGACGCGTCATGTCATGGATCTCGGCCGCGGCAGAGCCTCTTGCCGAAAAGGCAAACGTCCGGCTCCTTCTCCCACAAGGAAGGGCCCAGCCCTGAAAGCTCTTGCTGCTCTTTAAGGTGCCTTGGCGCCCTACCTACAGGAACAACAGCAGTGGGGATCTGTGCTTTCCCAGAGACACAACAGCTCATGGCGCTCGGCCGCGGCAGAGCCTCTTGCCAAAAAGGCAAACGTCCGGCTCTTTCTCCCACGAGGAAAGGCCCAGCCATGAAAGATGTTGCTGCTCTTCACGGTGCCTTGGCACCCTATCTACAGGCACAACAGCACTGGGGATCTGTGCTTTCCCAGAGACGCAAGATCCCATGGCGCTCGGCCGCGGCAGAGCCTCTTGCCGAAAAGGCAAACGTCCGGCTCCTTCTCCCACAAGGAAGGGCCCAGCCCTGAAAGCTGTTGCTGCTCTTCACGGTGCCTTGGCGCTCTATCTACAGGCACAGCAGCAGTGGGGATCTGTGCTTTCCCAGAGACGCAACATCTCATGGCGCTCGGCCGCGGCAGAGCCTCTTGCCGAAAAGGCAAATGTCCGGCTCCTTCTCCCACGAGGAAGGGCCCAGCCCTGAAAGATATTGCTGCTCTTCACCTACCCTTGGAACCCTATCTAGAGGCAGAACAGCACTGGGGATCTGTGCTTTCCTAGAGACGCAACATCTCATGGCGCTCGGCCGCGGCATAAACTCTTGCCGTAAAGGCAAACGTCCGTCTCTTTCTCCCACAATGAAGGGCCCAGCCCTTAAAGCTCTTACTGCTCTTCACGGTGCCTTGGTGCCCTATCTACAGGCACAACAGCAGTGGGGATCTGTGCTTTCCCAGAGACGCAACATCTCATGGCGCTCGGCCGCGGCAGAGACTCTTGCTGAAAAGGCAAACATCCGGCTCCTTCTCCCACTAGGAAGGGCCCAGCCCTGAAAGCTCTTGATGCTCTTCACCTACCCTTGGAACCCTATCTACAGGCACAACAGCAGTGGGGATCTGTGCTTTCCCCCTAGACGCGTCATGTCATGGATCTCGGCCGCGGCAGAGCCTCTTGCCGAAAAGGCAAACGTCCGGCTCCTTCTCCCACAAGGAAGGGCCCAGCCCTGAAAGCTCTTGCTGCTCTTCACCTACCCTTGGAACCCTATCTACAGGCACAGCAGCAGTGGGGATCTGTGCTTTCCCAAAGACGCAACAGCTCATGGCGCTCGGCCGCGGCAGAGCCTCTTGCCGAAAAGGCAAACGTCCGGCTCCTTCTCCCACAAGGAAGGGACCAGCCCTGAAAGCTCTTGCTGCTCTTCACGGTGCCTTGGCGCCCTATCTACAGGCACAACAGCAGTGGGGATCTGTGCTTTCCCAGAGACGCAACATCTCATGGCGCTCGGCCGCGGCAGAGCCTCTTGCCGAAAAGGCAAACGTCCGGCTCCTTCTCCCACAAGGAAGGGCCCAGCCCTGAAAGCTCTTGCTGCTCTTCACCTACCCTTGGAACCCTATCTACAGGCAGAACAACAGTGGGGATCTGTGCTTTCCCAGAGACGCAACATCTCATGGCGCTCGGCCGCGGCAGAGCCTCTTTCCAAAAAGGCAGACGTCCGGCTCCTTCTCCCACAAGGAAGTTCGCAGCCCTGAAAGCTCTTCCTGCTCTTCACGGTGCCTTGGCGCCCTATCTACAGGCACAGCAGCAGTGGGGATCTGTGCTTTCCCAGAGACGCAACAGGTCATGGCGCTCGGCCGCGGCGCAGCCTCTTGCCGAAAAGGCAAACGTCCGGCTCCTTCTCCCACAAGGAAGGGCCCAGCCCTGAAAGCTCTTGCTGCTCTTCACGGTGCCTTGGCGCTCTATCTACAGGCACAGCAGCAGTGGGGATCTGTGCTCTCCCAGAGACGCAACATCTCATGGCGCTCGGCCGCGGCAGAGCCTCTTGCCGAAAAGGCAAACGTCCGGCTCCTTCTCCCACAAGGAAGGGCCCAGCCCTGAAAGATCTTGCTGCTCTTCACGGTGCCTTGGCGCCCTATCTACAGGCACAGCAGCAGTGGGGATCTGTGCTTTCCCAGAGACGCAACATCTCATGGCGCTCGGCCGCGGCAGAGCCTCTTGCCAAAAAGGCCAACATCCGGCTCTTTCTCCCACAAGGAAGTGCCCAGCCCTTAAAGCTCTTGCTGCTCTTCACCTACCCTTAGAACCCTATCTACAGGCAGAGCAGCAGTGGGGATCTGTGCTTTCCCAGAGACGCAACAGATCATGGCGCTCGGCCGCGGCAGAGCCTCTTGCCGAAAAGGCAAACGTCCGGCTCCTTCTCCCACGAGGAAGGGCCCAGCCCTGAAAGATGTTGCTGCTCTTCACGGTGCCTTGGCGCCCTATCTACAGGCACAGCAGCAGTGGGGATCTGTGCTTTCCCAGAGACGCAACATCTCATGGCGCTCGGCCGCGGCAGAGCCTCTTGCCGAAAAGGCAAACGTCCGGCTCCTTCTCCCACAAGGAATGGCCCAGCCCTGAAAGCTCTTGCTGCTCTTTAAGGTGCCTTGGCGCCCTACCTACAGGAACAACAGCAGTGGGGATCTGTGCTTTCCCAGAGACACAACAGCTCATGGCGCTCGGCCGCGGCAGAGCCTCTTGCCAAAAAGGCAAACGTCCGGCTCTTTCTCCCACGAGGAAAGGCCCAGCCATGAAAGATGTTGCTGCTCTTCACGGTGCCTTGGCACCCTATCTACAGGCACAACAGCACTGGGGATCTGTGCTTTCCCAGAGACGCAACATCTCATGGCGCTCGGCCGCGGCAGAGCCTCTTGCCGAAAAGGCAAATGTCCGGCTCCTTCTCCCACGAGGAAGGGCCCAGCCCTGAAAGATATTGCTGCTCTTCACCTACCCTTGGAACCCTATCTAGAGGCAGAACAGCACTGGGGATCTGTGCTTTCCTAGAGACGCAACATCTCATGGCGCTCGGCCGCGGCATAAACTCTTGCCGTAAAGGCAAACGTCCGTCTCTTTCTCCCACAATGAAGGGCCCAGCCCTGAAAGCTCTTACTGCTCTTCACGGTGCCTTGGTGCCCTATCTACAGGCACAACAGCAGTGGGGATCTGTGCTTTCCCAGAGACGCAACATCTCATGGCGCTCGGCCGCGGCAGAGACTCTTGCCGAAAAGGCAAACATCCGGCTCCTTCTCCCACAAGGAAGGGCCCAGCCCTGAAAGCTGTTGCTGCTCTTCACCTACCCTTGGAACCCTATCTACAGGCACAACAGCAGTGGGGATCTGTGCTTTCCCCCTAGACGCGTCATGTCATGGATCTCGGCCGCGGCAGAGCCTCTTGCCGAAAAGGCAAACGTCCGGCTCCTTCTCCCACAAGGAAGGGCCCAGCCCTGAAAGCTCTTGCTGCTCTTCACCTACCCTTGGAACCCTATCTACAGGCACAGCAGCAGTGGGGATCTGTGCTTTCCCAGAGACGCAACAGCTCATGGCGCTCGGCCGCGGCAGAGCCTCTTGCCGAAAAGGCAAACGTCCGGCTCCTTCTCCCACAAGGAAGGGCCCAGCCCTGAAAGCTCTTGCTGCTCTTCACGGTGCCTTGGCGCCCTATCTACAGGCACAACAGCAGTGGGGATCTGTGCTTTCCCAGAGACGCAACATCTCATGGCGCTCGGCCGCGGCAGAGCCTCTTGCCGAAAAGGCAAACGTCCGGCTCCTTCTCCCACAAGGAAGGGCCCAGCCCTGAAAGCTCTTGCTGCTCTTCACCTACCCTTGGAACCCTATCTACAGGCAGAACAACAGTGGGGATCTGTGCTTTCCCAGAGACGCAACATCTCATGGCGCTCGGCCGCGGCAGAGCCTCTTTCCAAAAAGGCAGACGTCCGGCTCCTTCTCCCACAAGGAAGTTCGCAGCCCTGAAAGCTCTTCCTGCTCTTCACGGTGCCTTGGCGCCCTATCTACAGGCACAGCAGCAGTGGGGATCTGTGCTTTCCCAGAGACGCAACATCTCATGGCGCTCGGCCGCGGCAGAGCCTCTTGCCGAAAAGGCAAACGTCCGGCTCCTTCTCCCACAAGGAAGGGCCCAGCCCTGAAAGCTCTTGCTGCTCTTCACGGTGCCTTGGCGCTCTATCTACAGGCACAGCAGCAGTGGGGATCTGTGCTTTCCCAGAGACGCAACATCTCATGGCGCTCGGCCACGGCAGAGCCTCTTGCCGAAAAGGCAAATGTCCGGCTCCTTCTCCCACAAGGAAGGGCCCAGCCCTGAAAGATATTGCTGCTCTTCACCTACCCTTGGAACCCTATCTAGAGGCAGAACAGCACTGGGGATCTGTGCTTTCCTAGAGACGCAACATCTCATGGCGCTCGGCCGCGGCATAAACTCTTGCCGTAAAGGCAAACGTCCGTCTCTTTCTCCCACAATGAAGGGCCCAGCCCTGAAAGCTCTTACTGCTCTTCACGGTGCCTTGGTGCCCTATCTACAGGCACAACAGCAGTGGGGATCTGTGCTTTCCCAGAGACGCAACATCTCATGGCGCTCGGCCGCGGCAGAGACTCTTGCCGAAAAGGCAAACATCCGGCTCCTTCTCCCACAAGGAAGGGCCCAGCCCTGAAAGCTCTTGATGCTCTTCACCTACCCTTGGAACCCTATCTACAGGCACAACAGCAGTGGGGATCTGTGCTTTCCCCCTAGACGCGTCATGTCATGGATCTCGGCCGCGGCAGAGCCTCTTGCCGAAAAGGCAAACGTCCGGCTCCTTCTCCCACAAGGAAGGGCCCAGCCCTGAAAGCTCTTGCTGCTCTTCACCTACCCTTGGAACCCTATCTACAGGCACAGCAGCAGTGGGGATCTGTGCTTTCCCAGAGACGCAACATCTCATGGCGCTCGGCCGCGGCAGAGCCTCTTGCCGAAAAGGCAAACGTCCGGCTCCTTCTCCCACAAGGAAGGGACCAGCCCTGAAAGCTCTTGCTGCTCTTCACGGTGCCTTGGCGCCCTATCTACAGGCACAACAGCAGTGGGGATCTGTGCTTTCCCAGAGACGCAACATCTCATGGCGCTCGGCCGCGGCAGAGCCTCTTGCCGAAAAGGCAAACGTCCGGCTCCTTCTCCCACAAGGAAGGGCCCAGCCCTGAAAGCTCTTGCTGCTCTTCACCTACCCTTGGAACCCTATCTACAGGCAGAACAACAGTGGGGATCTGTGCTTTCCCAGAGACGCAACATCTCATGGCGCTCGGCCGCGGCAGAGCCTCTTTCCAAAAAGGCAGACGTCCGGCTCCTTCTCCCACAAGGAAGTTCGCAGCCCTGAAAGCTCTTCCTGCTCTTCACGGTGCCTTGGCGCCCTATCTACAGGCACAGCAGCAGTGGGGATCTGTGCTTTCCCAGAGACGCAACATCTCATGGCGCTCGGCCGCGGCAGAGCCTCTTGCCGAAAAGGCAAACGTCCGGCTCCTTCTCCCACAAGGAAGGGCCCAGCCCTGAAAGCTCTTGCTGCTCTTCACGGTGCCTTGGCGCCCTATCTACAGGCACAGCAGCAGTGGGGATCTGTGCTTTCCCAGAGACGCAACATCTCATGGCGCTCGGCCGCGGCAGAGCCTCTTGCCGAAAAGGCAATCATCTGGCTCCTTCTCCCACAAGGAAGGGCCCAGCCCTGAAAGCTCTTGCTGCTCTTCACCTACCCTTGGAACCCTATCTACAGGCACAGCAGCAGTGGGGATCTGTGCTTTCTCAGAAACGCAACATCTCATGGCGCTCGGCCGCGGCAGAGCCTCTTGCCGAAAAGGCAATCGTCTGGCTCCTTCTCCCACAAGGAAGGGCCCAGCCCTGAAAGCTCTTGCTGCTCTTCACCTACCCTTGGAACCCTATCTACAGGCACAACAGCACTGGGGATCTGTGCTTTTCCAGAGACGCAACATCTCATGGCGCTCGGCCGCGGCAGAGCCTCTTGCCGAAAAGGCAATCGTCTGGCTCCTTCTCCCACAAGGAAGGGCCCAGCCCTGAAAGCTCTTGCTGCTCTTCACGGTGCCTTGGCGCCCTATCTACAGGCACAACAGCAGTGGGGATCTGTGCTTTCCCAGAGACGCAACATCTCATGGCGCTCGGCCGCGGCAGAGCCTCTTGCCGAAAAGGCAAACGTCCGGCTCCTTCTCCCACAAGGAAGGGCCCAGCCCTCAAAGCTCTTGCTGCTCTTCACCTACCCTTGGAACCCTATCTACAGGCACAACAGCACTGGGGATCTGTGCTTTCCCAGAGACGCAACATCTCATGGCGCTCGGCCACAGCAGAGCCTCTTGCCGAAAAGGCAAACGTCCGGCTCCTTCTCCCACAAGGAAGGGCCCAGCCATGAAAGCTCTTGCTGCTCTTCACGGTGCCTTGGCGCCCTACCTACAGGAACAACAGCACTGGGGATCTGTGCTTTCCCAGAGACGCTATATCTCATGGCGCTCGGCCGCGGCAGAGCCTCTTGCCGAAAAGGCAAACGTCCGGCTCCTTCTCCCACAAGGAAGGGCCCAGCCCTTAAAGCTCTTGCTGTAGTTCACCTACCCATGGAACCCTATCTACAGGCAGAACAACAGTGGGGATCTGTGCTTTCCCAGAGACGCAACATCTCATGGCGCTCGGCCGATGCAGAGCCTCTTTCCAAAAAGGCAATCGTCCGGCTCCTTCTCCCACAAGGAAGGGCCCAGCCCTGAAAGCTGTTGCTGCTCTTCACCTACCCTTGGAACCCTATCTACAGGCACAACAGCACTGGGGATCTGTGCTTTCCCAGAGACGCAACATCTCATGGCGCTCGGCCGCGGCAGAGCCTCTTGCCGAAAAGGCAAACGTCTGGCTCCTTCTCCTACAAGGAAGGGCCCAGCCCTGAAAGCTCTTGCTGCTCTTCACCTACCCTTGGAACCCTATCTACAGGCACAACAGCAGTGGGGATCTGTGCTTTCCCAGAGACGCAACATCTCATGGCGCTCGGCCGCGGCAGAGCCTCTTTCCAAAAAGGCAGACGTCCGGCTCCTTCTCCCACATGGAAGTTCGCAGCCCTGAAAGCTGTTGCTGCTCTTCACCTGCCCTTGGCGCCCTATCTACAGGCACAGCAGCAGTGGGGATCTGTGCTTTCCCAGAGACGCAACATCTCATGGCGCTCGGCCGCGGCAGAGCCTCTTGCCGAAAAGGCAAACGTCCGGCTCCTTCTCCCACAAGGAAGGGACCAGCCCTGAAAGCTGTGGCTGCTCTTCACGGTGCCTTGGCGCCCTATCTACAGGCACAACAGCAGTGGGGATCTGTGCTTTCCCAGAGACGCAACATCTCATGGCGCTCGGCCACGGCAGAGCCTCTTGCCGAAAAGGCAAACGTCCGGCTCCTTCTCCCACAAGGAAGGGCCCAGCCCTGAAAGCTGCTGCTGCTCTTCACGGTGCCTTGGCGCCCTATCTACAGGCACAACAGCAGTGGGGATCTGTGCTTTCCTAGAGACGCAAGATTTCATGGCGCTCGGCCGCGGCAGAGCCTCTTGCCGAAAAGGCAAACGTCCGGCTCCTTCTCCCACAAGGAAGGGCCCAGCCCTGAAAGCTCTTGCTGCTCTTCACCTACCCTTGGAACCCTATCTACAGGCACAACAGCAGTGGGGATCTGTGCTTTCCCAGAGACGCGTCATCTCATGGCGCTCAGCCGCGGCAGAGCCTCTTGCCGAAAAGGCAAACGTCCGGCTCCTTCTCCCACAAGGAAGGAACCAACCCTGAAAGCTATTGCTGCTCTTCACGGTGCCTTGGCGCCCTATCTACAGGCACAGCAGCAGTGGGGATCTGTGCTTTCCCAGAGACGCAACAGGTCATGGCGCTCGGCCGCGGCGCAGCCTCTTGCGAAAAGGCAAACGTCCGGCTCCTTCTCCCACAAGGAAGGGCCCAGCCCTGAAAGCTCTTGCTGCTCTTTAAGGTGCCTTGGCGCCCTACCTACAGGCACAGCAGCAGTGGGGATCTGTGCTCTCCCAGAGACGCAACATCTCATGGCGCTCGGCCGCGGCAGAGCCTCTTGCCGAAAAGGCAAACGTCCGGCTCCTTCTCCCACAAGGAAGGGCCCAGCCCTGAAAGCTCTTGCTGCTCTTCACGGTGCCTTGGCGCCCTATCTACAGGCACAACAGCAGTGGGGATCTGTGCTTTCCCAGAGACGCAACATCTCATGGCACTCGGCCACGGCAGAGCCTCTTGCCGAAAAGGCAAACGTCCGGCTCCTTCTCCCACAAGGATGGGCCCAGCCCTGAAAGCTGCTGCTGCTCTTCACGGTGCCTTGGCGCCCTATCTACAGGCACAACAGCAGTGGGGATCTGTGCTTTCCCAGAGACGCAACATCTCATGGCGCTCGGCCGCGGCAGAGCCTCTTGCCGAAAAGGCAAACGTCCGGCTCCTTCTCCCACAAGGAAGGGCCCAGCCCTGAAAGCTCTTGCTGCTCTTCACCTACACTTGGAACCCTACCTACAGGCACAACAGCACTGGGGATCTGTGCTTTCCCAGAGACGCAACATCTCATGGCGCTCGGCCGCGGCAGAGCCTCTTGCCGAAAAGGCAAACGTCCGGCTCCTTCTCCCACAAGGAAGGGACCAGCCCTAAAAGCTCTTGCTGCTCTTCACGGTGCCTTGGCGCCCTATCTACAGTCATAACAGCAGTGGGGATCTGTGTTTTCCCTGAGAAGCGTCATCTCATGGCGCTCAGCCGCGGAAGAGCCTCTTGCCGAAAAGGCAAACGTCCGGCTCCTTCTCCCACAAGGAAGGGCCCAGCCCTGAAAGCTGTTGCTGCTCTTCACCTACCCTTGGAACCCTATCTACAGGCACAACAGCAGTGGGGATCTGTGCTTTCCCAGAGACGCGTCATCTCATGGCGCTCAGCCGCGGCAGAGCCTCTTGCCGAAAAGGCAAACGTCCGGCTCCTTCTCCCACAAGGAAGGAACCAACCCTGAAAGCTGTTGCTGCTCTTCACGGTGCCTTGGTGCCCTATCTACAGTCACAGCAGCAGTGGGGATCTGTGCTTTCCCAGAGACGCAACAGGTCATGGCGCTCGGCCGCGGCGCAGCCTCTTGCCGAAAAGGCAAACGTCCGGCTCCTTCTCCCACAAGGAAGTTCGCAGCCCTGAAAGCTCTTCCTGCTCTTCACGGTGCCTTGGCGCCCTATCTACAGGCACAGCAGCAGTGGGGATCTGTGCTTTCCCAGAGACGCAACATCTCATGGCGCTCGGCCGCGGCAGAGCCTCTTGCCGAAAAGGCAAACGTCCGGCTCCTTCTCCCACAAGGAAGGGCCCAGCCCTGAAAGCTCTTGCTGCTCTTCACGGTGCCTTGGCGCCCTATCTACAGGCACAGCAGCAGTGGGGATCTGTGCTTTCCCAGAGACGCAACATCTCATGGCGCTCGGCCGCGGCAGAGCCTCTTGCCGAAAAGGCAATCGTCTGGCTCCTTCTCCCACAAGGAAGGGCCCAGCCCTGAAAGCTCTTGCTGCTCTTCACCTACCCTTGGAACCCTATCTACAGGCACAGCAGCAGTGGGGATCTGTGCTTTCTCAGAAACGCAACATCTCATGGCGCTCGGCCGCGGCAGAGCCTCTTGCCGAAAAGGCAATCGTCTGGCTCCTTCTCCCACAAGGAAGGGCCCAGCCCTGAAAGCTCTTGCTGCTCTTCACCTACCCTTGGAACCCTATCTACAGGCACAACAGCACTGGGGATCTGTGCTTTTCCAGAGACGCAACATCTCATGGCGCTCGGCCGCGGCAGAGCCTCTTGCCGAAAAGGCAATCGTCTGGCTCCTTCTCCCACAAGGAAGGGCCCAGCCCTGAAAGCTCTTGCTGCTCTTCACGGTGCCTTGGCGCCCTATCTACAGGCACAACAGCAGTGGGGATCTGTGCTTTCCCAGAGACGCAACATCTCATGGCGCTCGGCCGCGGCAGAGCCTCTTGCCGAAAAGGCAAACGTCCGGCTCCTTCTCCCACAAGGAAGGGCCCAGCCCTCAAAGCTCTTGCTGCTCTTCACCTACCCTTGGAACCCTATCTACAGGCACAACAGCACTGGGGATCTGTGCTTTCCCAGAGACGCAACATCTCATGGCGCTCGGCCACAGCAGAGCCTCTTGCCGAAAAGGCAAACGTCCGGCTCCTTCTCCCACAAGGAAGGGCCCAGCCATGAAAGCTCTTGCTGCTCTTCACGGTGCCTTGGCGCCCTACCTACAGGAACAACAGCACTGGGGATCTGTGCTTTCCCAGAGACGCAATATCTCATGGCGCTCGGCCGCGGCAGAGCCTCTTGCCGAAAAGGCAAACGTCCGGCTCCTTCTCCCACAAGGAAGGGCACAGCCCTTAAAGCTCTTGCTGTAGTTCACCTACCCATGGAACCCTATCTACAGGCAGAACAACAGTGGGGATCTGTGCTTTCCCAGAGACGCAACATCTCATGGCGCTCGGCCGCGGCAGAGCCTCTTTCCAAAAAGGCAATCGTCCGGCTCCTTCTCCCACAAGGAAGGGCCCAGCCCTGAAAGCTGTTGCTGCTCTTCACCTACCCTTGGAACCCTATCTACAGGCACAACAGCACTGGGGATCTGTGCTTTCCCAGAGACGCAACATCTCATGGCGCTCGGCCGCGGCAGAGCCTCTTGCCGAAAAGGCAAACGTCTGGCTCCTTCTCCTACAAGGAAGGGCCCAGCCCTGAAAGCTCTTGCTGCTCTTCACCTACCCTTGGAACCCTATCTACAGGCACAACAGCAGTGGGGATCTGTGCTTTCCCAGAGACGCAACATCTCATGGCGCTCGGCCGCGGCAGAGCCTCTTGCCAAAAAGGCAGACGTCCGGCTCCTTCTCCCACATGGAAGTTCGCAGCCCTGAAAGCTGTTGCTGCTCTTCACCTGCCCTTGGCGCCCTATCTACAGGCACAGCAGCAGTGGGGATCTGTGCTTTCCCAGAGACGCAACATCTCATGGCGCTCGGCCGCGGCAGAGCCTCTTGCCGAAAAGGCAAACGTCCGGCTCCTTCTCCCACAAGGAAGGGCCCAGCCCTGAAAGCTGCTGCTGCTCTTCACGGTGCCTTGGCGCCCTATCTACAGGCACAACCGCAGTGGGGATCTGTGCTTTCCCAGAGACGCAAGATTTCATGGCGCTCGGCCGCGGCAGAGCCTCTTGCCGAAAAGGCAAACGTCCGGCTCCTTCTCCCACAAGGAAGGGCCCAGCCCTGAAAGCTCTTGCTGCTCTTCACCTACACTTGGAACCCTATCTACAGTCACAACAGCAGTGGGGATCTGTGCTTTCCCAGAGACGCGTCATCTCATGGCGCTCAGCCGCGGCAGAGCCTCTTGCCGAAAAGGCAAACGTCCGGCTCCTTCTCCCACAAGGAAGGAACCAACCCTGAAAGCTATTGCTGCTCTTCACGGTGCCTTGGCGCCCTATCTACAGGCACAGCAGCAGTGGGGATCTGTGCTCTCCCAGAGATGCAACATCTCATGGCGCTCGGCCGCGGCAGAGCCTCTTGCCGAAAAGGCAAACGTCCGGTTCCTTCTCCCACAAGGAAGGGCCCAGCCCTGAAAGCTCTTGCTGCTCTTCACGGTGCCTTGGCGCCCTATCTACAGGCACAACAGCAGTGGGGATCTGTGCTTTCCCAGAGACGCAACATCTCATGGCACTCGGCCACGGCAGAGCCTCTTGCCGAAAAGGCAAACGTCCGGCTCCTTCTCCCACAAGGATGGGCCCAGCCCTGAAAGCTGCTGCTGCTCTTCACGGTGCCTTGGCGCCCTATCTACAGGCACAACAGCAGTGGGGATCTGTGCTTTCCCAGAGACGCAACATCTCATGGCGCTCGGCCGCGGCAGAGCCTCTTGCCGAAAAGGCAAACGTCCGGCTCCTTCTCCCACAAGGAAGGGCCCAGCCCTGAAAGCTCTTGCTGCTCTTCACCTACACTTGGAACCCTATCTACAGGCAGAGCAGCAGTGGGGATCTGTGCTTTCCCAGAGACGCAACATCTCATGGCGCTCGGCCGCGGCAGAGCCTCTTGCCGAAAAGGCAAACGTCCGGCTCCTTCTCCCACAAGGAAGGGCCCAGCCCTAAAAGCTCTTGCTGCTCTTCACGGTGCCTTGGCGCCCTATCTACAGTCATAACAGCAGTGGGGATCTGTGCTTTCCCAGAGACGCGTCATCTCATGGCGCTCAGCCGCGGAAGAGCCTCTTGCCGAAAAGGCAAACGTCCGGCTCCTTCTCCCACAAGGAAGGGCCCAGCCCTGAAAGCTGTTGCTGCTCTTCACCTACCCTTGGAACCCTATCTACAGTCACAACAGCAGTGGGGATCTGTGCTTTCCCAGAGACGCGTCATCTCATGGCGCTCAGCCGCGGCAGAGCCTCTTGCCGAAAAGGCAAACGTCCGGCTCCTTCTCCCACAAGGAAGGAACCAACCCTGAAAGCTGTTGCTGCTCTTCACGGTGCCTTGGTGCCCTATCTACAGTCACAGCAGCAGTGGGGATCTGTGCTTTCCCAGAGACGCAACAGGTCATGGCGCTCGGCCGCGGCGCAGCCTCTTGCCGAAAAGGCAAACGTCCGGCTCCTTCTCCCACAAGGAAGGGCCCAGCCCTGAAAGCTCTTGCTGCTCTTCACGGTGCCTTGGCGCCCTATCTACAGGCACAGCAGCAGTGGGGATCTGTGCTCTCCCAGAGACGCAACATCTCATGGCGCTCGGCCGCGGCAGAGCCTCTTGCCGAAAAGGCAAACGTCCGGCTCCTTCTCCCACAAGGAAGGGCCCAGCCCTGAAAGCTCTTGCTGCTCTTCACGGTGCCTTGGCGCCCTATCTAGAGGCACAGCAGCAGTGGGGATCTGTGCTTTCCCAGAGACGCAACATCTCATGGCGCTCGGCCGCGGCAGAGCCTCCTGCCAAAAAGGCCAACATCCGGCTCCTTCTCCCACAAGGAAGGGCCGAGCCCTGAAAGCTCTTGCTGCTCTTCACCTACCCTTGGAACCCTATCTACAGGCACAGCAGCAGTGGGGTTCTGTGCTTTCCCAGAGACGCAACATCTCATGGCGCTCGGCCACGGCAGAGCCTCTTGCCGAAAAGGCAAACGTCCGGCTCCTTCTCCCACAAGGAAGGGACCAACCCTGAAAGCTGTTGCTGCTCTTCACCTACCCTTGGAACCCTATCTACAGGCGCAACAGCAGTGGGGATTTGTGCTTTCCCAGAGACGCAACATCTCATGATGCTCGGCCGCGGCAGAGCCTCTTGCCGAAAAGGCAAACGTCCGGCTCCTTCTCCCACAAGGAAGGGCCCAGCCCTGAAAGATGTTGCTGCTCTTCACGGTGCCTTGGCACCCTATCTACAGGCACAGCAGCAGTGGGGATCTGTGCTTTCCCAGAGACGCAACAGCTCATGGCGCTCGGCCGCGGCAGAGCCTCTTGCCGAAAAGGCAAACGTCCGGCTCCTTCTCCCACAAGGAAGTGCCCAGCCCTTAAAGCTCTTGCTGCTCTTCACCTACCCTTAGAACCCTATCTACAGGCAGAGCAGCAGTGGGGATCTGTGCTTTCCCAGAGACGCAACATCTCATGGCGCTCGGCCGCGGCAGAGCCTCTTGCCGAAAAGGCAAACGTCCGGCTCCTTCTCCCACGAGGAAGGGCCCAGCCCTGAAAGATGTTGCTGCTCTTCACGGTGCCTTGGCGCCCTATCTACAGGCACAGCAGCAGTGGGGATCTGTGCTTTCCCAGAGACGCAACATCTCATGGCGCTCGGCCGCGGCAGAGCCTCTTGCCGAAAAGGCAAACGTCCGGCTCCTTCTCCCACAAGGAATGGCCCAGCCCTGAAAGCTCTTGCTGCTCTTTAAGGTGCCTTGGCGCCCTACCTACAGGAACAACAGCAGTGGGGATCTGTGCTTTCCCAGAGACACAACAGCTCATGGCGCTCGGCCGCGGCAGAGCCTCTTGCCAAAAAGGCAAACGTCCGGCTCCTTCTCCCACGAGGAAAGGCCCAGCCCTGAAAGATGTTGCTGCTCTTCACGGTGCCTTGGCACCCTATCTACAGGCACAACAGCACTGGGGATCTGTGCTTTCCCAGAGACGCAAGATCCCATGGCGCTCGGCCGCGGCAGAGCCTCTTGCCGAAAAGGCAAACGTCCGGCTCCTTCTCCCACAAGGAAGGGCCCAGCCCTGAAAGCTCTTGCTGCTCTTCACCTAGCCTTGGAACCCTATCTACAGGCACAACAGCAGTGGGGATCTGTGCTTTCCCCCTAGACGCGTCATGTCATGGATCTCGGCCGCGGCAGAGCCTCTTGCCGAAAAGGCAAACGTCCGGCTCCTTCTCCCACAAGGAAGGGCCCAGCCCTGAAAGCTCTTGCTGCTCTTCACCTACCCTTGGAACCCTATCTACAGGCAGAACAACAGTGGGGATCTGTGCTTTCCCAGAGACGCAACATCTCATGGCGCTCGGCCGCGGCAGAGCCTCTTTCCAAAAAGGCAGACGTCCGGCTCCTTCTCCCACATGGAAGTTCGCAGCCCTGAAAGCTGTTGCTGCTCTTCACCTGCCCTTGGCGCCCTATCTACAGGCACAGCAGCAGTGGGGATCTGTGCTTTCCCAGAGACGCAACATCTCATGGCGCTTGGCCGCGGCAGAGCCTCTTGCCGAAAAGGCAAACGTCCGGCTCCTTCTCCCACAAGGAAGGCACCAGCCCTGAAAGCTCTTGCTGCTCTTCACGGTGCCTTGGCGCCCTATCTACAGGCACAACAGCAGTGGGGATCTGTGCTTTCCCAGAGACGCGTCATCTAATGGCGCTCAGCCGCGGAAGAGCCTCTTGCCGAAAAGGCAAACGTCCGGCTCCTTCTCCCACAAGGAAGGGCCCAGCCCTGAAAGCTCTTGCTGCTCTTCACGGTGCCTTGGCGCCCTATCTACAGTCATAACAGCAGTGGGGATCTGTGCTTTCCCAGAGACGCGTCATCTAATGGCGCTCAGCCGCGGAAGAGCCTCTTGCCGAAAAGGCAAACGTCCGGCTCCTTCTCCCACAAGGAAGGGCCCAGCCCTGAAAGCTCTTGCTGCTCTTCACCTACCCTTGGAACCCTATCTACAGTCACAACAGCAGTGGGGATCTGTGCTTTCCCAGAGACGCGTCATCTCATGGCGCTCAGCCGCGGCAGAGCCTCTTGCCGAAAAGGCAAACGTCCGGCTCCTTCTCCCACAAGGAAGGGCCCAGCCCTGAAAGCTCTTGCTGCTCTTCACGGTGCCTTGGCGCCCTATCTACAGGCACAACAGCAGTGGGGATCTGTGCTTTCTCAGAGACGCAACAGGTCATGGCGCTCGGCCGCGGCGCAGCCTCTTGCCAAAAAGGCAAACGTCCGGCTCCTTCTCCCACAAGGAAGGGCCCAGCCCTGAAAGCTCTTGCTGCTCTTCACGGTGCCTTGGCGCCCTATCTACAGGCACAGCAGCAGTGGGGATCTGTGCTCTCCCAGAGACGCAACATCTCATGGCGCTCGGCCGCGGCAGAGCCTCTTGCCGAAAAGGCAAACGTCCGGCTCCTTCTCCCACAAGGAAGGGCCCAGCCCTGAAAGCTCTTGCTGCTCTTCACGGTGCCTTGGCGCCCTATCTACAGGCACAACAGCAGTGGGGATCTGTGCTTTCCCAGAGACGCAACATCTCATGGCGCTCGGCCGCGGCAGAGCCTCTTGCCAAAATGGCCAACATCCGGCTCCTTCTCCCACAAGGAAGGGCCGAGCCCTGAAAGCTCTTGCTGCTCTTCACCTACCCTTGGAACCCTATCTACAGGCACAGCAGCAGTGGGGTTCTGTGCTTTCCCAGAGACGCAACATCTCATGGCGCTCGGCCGCGGCAGAGCCTCTTGCCAAAAAGGCAAACGTCCGGCTCCTTCTCCCACAAGGAAGGGACCAACCCTGAAAGCTGTTGCTGCTCTTCACCTACCCTTGGAACCCTATCTACAGGCGCAACAACAGTGGGGATTTGTGCTTTCCCAGAGACGCAACATCTCATGGTGCTCGGCCGCGGCAGAGCCTCTTGCCGAAAAGGCAAACGTCCGGCTCCTTCTCCCACAAGGAAGGGCCCAGCCCTGAAAGATGTTGATGCTCTTCACGGTGCCTTGGCACCCTATCTACAGGCACAGCAGCAGTGGGGATCTGTGCTTTCCCAGAGATGCAACAGCTCATGGCGCTCGGCCGCGTCAGAGCCTCTTGCCGAAAAGGCAAACGTCCGGCTCCTTCTCCCACAAGGAAGGGCCCAGCCCTGAAAGCTCTTGCTGCTCTTCACCTACCCTTAGAACCCTATCTACAGGCAGAGCAGCAGTGGGGATCTGTGCTTTCCTAGAGACGCAACAGATCATGGCGCTCGGCCGCGGCACAGCCTCTTGCCGAAAAGGCAAACGTCCGGCTCCTTCTCCCACGAGGAAGGGCCCAGCCCTGAAAGATGTTGCTGCTCTTCACGGTGCCTTGGCGCCCTATCTACAGGCACAACAGCAGTGGGGATCTGTGCTTTCCCATAGACGCAACATCTCATGGTGCTCGGCCGCGGCACAGCCTCTTGCCGAAAAGGCAAACGTCCGGCTCCTTCTCCCACAAGGAAGGGACCAGCCCTGAAAGCTCTTGCTGCTCTTTAAGGTGCCTTGGCGCCCTACCTACAGGAACAACAGCAGTGGGGATCTGTGCTTTCCCAGAGATGCAACAGCTCATGGCGCTCGGCCGCGGCAGAGCCTCTTGCCAAAAAGGCAAACGTCCGGCTCTTTCTCCCACGAGGAAGGGCCCAGCCATGAAAGATGTTGCTGCTCTTCACGGTGCCTTGGCACCCTATCTACAGGCACAACAGCACTGGGGATCTGTGCTTTCCCAGAGACGCAACATTACATGGTGCTCGGCCGAGGCATAAACTCTTGCCGTAAAGGCAAACGTCCGTCTCTTTCTCCCACAAGGAAGGGCCCAGCCCTGAAAGCTCTTGCTGCTCTTCACGGTGCCTTGGCGCCCTATCTACAGGCACAACAGCAGTGGGGATCTGTGCTTTCCCAGAGACGCAACATCTCATGGCGCTCGGCCGCGGCAGAGACTCTTGCCGAAAAGGCAAACGTCCGGCTCCTTCTCCCACAAGGAAGGGCCGAGCCCTGAAAGCTCTTGCTGCTCTTCACCTACCCTTGGAACCCTATCTACAGGCACAGCAGCAGTGGGGTTCTGTGCTTTCCCAGAGACGCAACATCTCATGGCGCTCGGCCACGGCAGAGCCTCTTGCCGAAAAGGCAAACGTCCGGCTCCTTCTCCCACAAGGAAGGGACCAACCCTGAAAGCTGTTGCTGCTCTTCACCTACCCTTGGAACCCTATCTACAGGCGCAACAGCAGTGGGGATTTGTGCTTTCCCAGAGACGCAACATCTCATGGTGCTCGGCCGCGGCAGAGCCTCTTGCCGAAAAGGCAAACGTCCGGCTCCTTCTCCCACAAGGAAGGGCCCAGCCCTGAAAGATGTTGCTGCTCTTCACGGTGCCTTGGCACCCTATCTACAGGCACAGCAGCAGTGGGGATCTGTGCTTTCCCAGAGACGCAACAGCTCATGGCGCTCGGCCGCGGCAGAGCCTCTTGCCGAAAAGGCAAACGTCCGGCTCCTTCTCCCACAAGGAAGTGCCCAGCCCTTAAAGCTCTTGCTGCTCTTCAACTACCCTTAGAACCCTATCTACAGGCAGAGCAGCAGTGGGGATCTGTGCTTTCCCAGAGACGCAACATCTCATGGCGCTCGGCCGCGGCAGAGCCTCTTGCCGAAAAGGCAAACGTCCGGCTCCTTCTCCCACGAGGAAGGGCCCAGCCCTGAAAGATGTTGCTGCTCTTCACGGTGCCTTGGCGCCCTATCTACAGGCACAGCAGCAGTGGGGATCTGTGCTTTCCCAGAGACGCAACATCTCATGGCGCTCGGCCGCGGCAGAGCCTCTTGCCGAAAAGGCAAACGTCCGGCTCCTTCTCCCACAAGGAATGGCCCAGCCCTGAAAGCTCTTGCTGCTCTTTAAGGTGCCTTGGCGCCCTACCTACAGGAACAACAGCAGTGGGGATCTGTGCTTTCCCAGAGACACAATGTGGGGAACTAGTGGCAATGCAGTATAAGTATTGCACCGGCCTCCTCGGAGGGGTGGCGCTTGGGGGTAGAGGGTGACACCCACGAAGGGGAGGGCGCGCTTTTGGACACTATAAATGTAATTGTTGCGACGCAATAAACGCCATTTGCTGCTTCTACTCCATGAGTGTCTGAGTCGTCAATGGCCCGGAGCGGGGAGAGCTCTGACCTGGTAAGACACAAGCCTGAGGTTGTCAAAGGGAAAGACAACAAGTGGTGACCCCGACGTGATACTGCCAGGTGGCCCGGGTAGGGCGAGAAGGCTGCAGCCATGGAAGCGGTTGTGAAGGTGCTGAAGGCACTGGCCCACGACGCCGAGATTTCTGTGAAATCGAAACGGGTGCGAGAGTGTGTGGGGTATCTCCTGAAGACGGGAGTGATCAACACACCGGCTGATGTTCTTTCAACTGGTGTGTGGCCGCAGTGTTTGCGGGAGCTCACGGAGCGAGCGATGGCAGGGAAAGCGGAAGAGTTGCAGACGTGGGGACAAATCGTCTCCGTGCTCCGACATGCCCATCAAGAGAAAGAAGCGTGGAAGGCGGCGAGAGCAATCATGGGTTTGCCCTCTTCTGTAGCAGTTCAAGCCGGATCTCGAGCAGCAGCGGAGATTGCGCAAGAACAAATAAAGAAACGGGCTGTGGAAACCGAGACCACGGAAGATCAGCCACCAACTGCCTGCCCGGTGAGACCGACCCCGAAGTCAGGGGAGGGAGAGCAAAAAGATAGCCCAGGGCAAGGGGGTTGGAGGGAGCCCAAGCCAGTAGCTAGTGATGAGGACAGTGGAGACTATCGGGAGGTGCCCACTGCACCACCCGTGGAGCAGGGAGATACGGAGGGGCGGGAAGAGAAGGACAATCGAACGGCGGAGAGACCTCCCGCCTATCCCTGGGAAGAGTTGGCTAAGCTAAAGATCAGGGAACAGGGCGAAGAACGGGCTCCTACGCAGGGAAAAAGGGGTGAAGAGGGAGACGGTCGGAGGCGACCGAGAGACGGGCCAAATAAGGAGAAAAACGAGGACTTGAATGTTGATTGGATACCGGGTACTCCGATCAGGAAGTGGGTGCGGTCAAGCGATGAGTCAGGGAGTGAGACGGAAGAGGAGGAGGAGCGAAAAGGCAGGGGGCGTAGACAGAGGAGGGTCCGGTTTCAGGAGGTGGAGAAAGAGGAGGGGCAGAATTGGGCGGAGCTGGAGCGGCTCTTTGAGCTGCTGAGAGAGGAAGTGGTGAAACAGAAGGAAACCACAAGCAAGCAGAGTGAACTATGCCGGAAAGCAATTCAGGCGTCACAAGATAGGGAGACAGAGCGAAAGGGGTATACCCTCCCGTTGACGGATTGGCAATTAGTCGCCACGGAGTGTGCATTACAAGGGCTCAAGTTACAACTACCACCCACTATTGCGCCTGTGCGCGCTTTGGCTGGGGGCCAAGGGGTGGAATGGCAGCCTTTAGACCCTAAGTTGGTCGCACAATTGAAGAGCGCTGTGACGGAGGAAGGGCCTGATGGTCCTTTAGCAGGTGTTTTGTTAGACCAGGTTCATGCGTCAGGGCTTCTTCCCTGGGATTGTCGCATGTTGGCGCGATGCCTGCTACCACCTACAATGTGCCAAATGTGGAAGATGGAATGGGTGAATGTGCTGCAGCAGCAATTAACGGAGGCGTCTAGGGACAGGGGACATCCATTGAGGCACGCCACCCTACAGCAGCTCAAGGGGTCTGACCCAGCTGCCAACACACCCCAGCTGCAGGCAGCTAGTCTGAGAGGCCGTGAAATCCGTGCCACCACTCAGGCGTCACGGGAAGCGTATCGGAAGATCGCGAAACTGGAAAAGAGGGGGGAGCCTTGGCTTTCGATTCGCCAGGGGCTTGATGAAGGGTTTCTTCCCTTCTGCGACCGCCTGCAACAGGCGTTAACAAAGGCAGACCTTCCCGAGGGGGCTAAGGGCCCGATTATGGCCGAATGTCTTCGACAGAGGGGGAACCCACAAACTCAGCAGCTCATGGTCGGTGCTCCAACGGGGCTAGACGTAGGGGGCCTAATTAAGTGGGTTTTGGAGAAACAGCAACAAGGAATAGCGCAGACACAAGCACAGGCTTTCGCTGCAGCTATCACTCAGGCAGGTCGGGAGAAAGTATGTTATAGGTGTGGTCGCCCAGGGCACTTTAAAGGTCAGTGTCCAGAAAGAATGGGGACAACGCAAAGGGCAGGAATAAGATGCTGGGCGTGTGGGGGATTTGGACATACAGCTAGGGAGTGCCGAAGAAGACAGGGAAACGGGGGACCGGCGGCCGGGAGGCGAGGCCTGACTGCTGGAGCCAACAGCCCTCGCCCAGAACAGCCACAGAGGCCCGGGATGCGGCAGAACTCCGGAGAGAACCCCCAGACCTCTCCACCGTCGCCTTGGTCGTAGACTTTGAGCAACGCCCGATGGTGCGACTGAGGTTGAGCAATCCTCGGTGCGCCGATGGGACGAGGACTATAGAAGTACAAGCTATGGTGGACACCGGCGCAGACGTCACAGTTATCGACATGAAGCACTGGCCACCTACATGGCCGCTGGAACGAACCTGTGGGGTGCAAGGAGTCGGCGGAATGGTAGAAGCATCTCGTAGTGTATATAAACTCTGTTGTGAGGTGGATGGCGGGGACTTTTGCGGCGTTCGACCTTATGTCTTCCAATTTGGGGCCAACTTGGTGGGACGAGACATCTTGGCTGCTATAGGCTGTCAGATGTCAAATTTACCCTGAGGGCCACTGTTCTAGTAATGGACGCGAAATGGGCGATACCACTGAAATGGAAAACAGATGACCCGGTGTGGGTAGAGCAGTGGCCCTTGACGACAGAAAAGCTGAACGCCCTCATGTTGATTGTACAAGACTTGCTGACTGATGGGCGCATTGAGCCCTCTCGGAGTCCATGGAATGCACCAGTCTTTGTAATTATGAAAAAAGATAAGAAACGATACCGCATGCTGCACGATCTACGTGCGATCAACAACTGTGTCGAGAGTTTTGGAGCTCTGCAGCCTGGCATTCCATGGCCGGGGGCGGTCCCGACCACCTGGCCAGTGGTGGTAATGGATATTAAGGACTGTTTCTTTTCGATACCACTAGCCGAGCAGGATCGGGAGCGCTTTGCATTTACAGTACCCACGACTAATTTACAGCAACCGGCGAACAGGTATCAGTGGACAGTGCTGCCTCAAGGAATGAAGAATTCACCCACCATTTGTCAACAAGTAGTGGCAGCGGTTTTAAGGCCTGTCCGTGAACAGTATCCGCACGTGTATTTTATTCATTACATGGACGATATTTTAGTAGCCGCAAGTACCGCTGCTGAACTCACACAAGCGGAAAAAGCGGTGTGTACTGCTTGCGAGAGTCAGGGACTGCAGTTACAGACGGCCAAGACACAAAGGAGCCCCGGCGTCATATACCTGGGGCTGAGTGTCCGAGATACCTCAGTAGTTCCGCAAACGGTAGAGCTACCCACGGACATTCGGACGCTACATGATGCCCAAAGGCTCTTAGGCTGCCTACAATGGCTACGACCTCTGTTACCTATTACGCCAGAACTATTGAACCCTCTATTTGACCTATTAAAGGGCAAACTGGAGGCGACAGAGAGTTGTCAGCTAAGTGAGGAAGCTAAGGAGAGTCTAAAGCGGATACAGGAATTGCTACAAACGAGTTCAGTACACAGATGGGATCCAGCCCTACCGCTTGTCTTGGCGGTTACCAATACCGAACATGGCGGTGTCGGGGTAATAGCACAAGGAGAACACTCGGCGTTGCGACCTCTTTATTGGCTGAGCTCCACACGGTTAGACCGAGCGTGGTCGAGTGTAGTACGTGTCATCATATTGCTCATACTCCAAGGACGACACGTATGCACGCGTTATTGGGGCAAAGAGCCAGATGTAATCCTACTCCCCTTTACGCGACAGGAATGGGAGCTTCTTTGTCACAGTGATGATTACCTCCTTAGCACGCTGAAAGACACAGCACATCGAATACAGATACAAGCCACTCTAGACATCTTTAGACATTGCCGGACTCTGATCCCTGTACAGCCGAAGGTTTCCAAACAACCAGTAAGCGGTCCTACGCTGTTCACAGACGCCTCATCTTTGACGCATCAAGCCGCAGTGGTGTGGCGTGAACAAGGGGAATGGAAACGCATCACCGAGACAGACAAAAAGGCCTCAGTTCAGCAATTGGAGGCCAGAGCTGTCGCCATGGCGCTGTTAGCCATGCCGCATACGGCCATCAACATAGTGTCTGACTCTCGTTTTACAGTGATGTTAGCAGAGCGCATGGGACAACCTGGCTGGCCCGGAACAAAAATAGCACTGAGTATCTATACAGCTTTACAGGCGAGGACGGAACCAGTGTTCTTCGCCTATGTAAAAGCGCACCAAAGTGCGGAAGGCTATTTTAAAGGCAATGCGGAAGCAGACCGTGTAGCTAAACAGATATGGACATTGGAGAAAGCGTTCCGGTTACACGAAGACCTACATATTGGTCCGCATGCGATAGCCAAAGAGTGCAACATTCCTATCAGCACAGCCAGAGAAGTTGTCAGTGCCTGCCCACACTGCCAAAAAACCCCTCTCTGGTTGTCGGGCGTCAATCCTCGTGGTCTATGTAGCAATGAGCTGTGGCAAACCGACTTTACCTGGTTTGCGCCGTTCAAGCCTAATGCATGGTTGGCGGTCACTGTCGACACCTACAGTGGAGTCATCTTGGCTACACACCATAGAGGCACCAAAGCTTCTCACGCACGACATCATTGGATGGCCGTCATAGCCTGCCTGGGCCGTCCACAGTGCATTAAAACAGATAACGGCTCTGCGTTTACTGCTGCGAGCACCCGAGAATGGGCACACCGTTGGGGCATACAGTTAAAACAGGGCCTCCCCTATAATTCCCAAGGCCAAGGCATTGTCGAGCGGGCGAACCAGACACTCAAAGCCAAACTAGTTGTGCTTGGGGAGGGGGAAGGTTTCTCCCAGGGGATTCCCGTGGCACATCAAGGCCCACTTCTAGCGAGAGCACTCTACTCTCTCAATTTTTTCGCCCGCTCGGGAGCCACAGGGGCCCCGATGGCCCGACACTGGGCGGCAGCATCCCCAGCGATCGGGCCGCCTGTGCGCGTTAAGGACTTGAAGACCGGTCAATGGGAGGAGGGGTATCGGCTGGTAACGGTGGGGCGTGGATACGCTGCCGTGCAAGACGACACGGGGCAGACCCGTTGGGTACCAGCACGGTGCGTGAAACCTCAAATGTAACTGTGTCTTTTACAGGTGTGGTACCTACGTAACCGGGTGGTGTGCCCGGACTGCAGAGATTGTGCCCCTTGGCTGCTTGTGCAGTGTCCTGACTGTGGGAAACGCTCTTGGCTGCACGCCAGTTGGCTGTTAACTCGTTGCAGGCCTTGTCTTGTGTCTTATAGAGAAGGCCTACAGCATCTAAGTGAGTCAAGAGCAGGTGCGTCAGCAGACCATGAAAGTCGACAAGATGCCGCCTCTGATGCCGCCGCTGAAGTCATCCACGTCAACGCTTTGGGCGCGTGGGGAAGCCGCGTGGAGTGCCGGAGAAACATCTGGGTCCCGCAGATTTGGCAGATTGCGGAAAATGACTGGGAGAAGGTCAAACGCCAGCAGGCGAAGCGGAGGGCAGGGCGGTGGGCTCGGCGGTAGCGGGGTAGTGTGGGTGCTCGGCTATTTTATGGCCGTGCTTGGGGGAGCACAAGGACAGTTTATGGAAGCCTTACGGCACGTGGCGCAGAAACGTTCCTATGGGGAAGTGTGTGTGCCGTTGGGGACACAGAGCTGCTAGGTAGCAATACCTCTCAACCATAGCGAGCTACCTACAGGAGGTTGGTCGTGTTGCGTGACTCTCAATACGGAAGGCGGCTTTAGGGGCGAGACACCGTTACAGTGTACTGGGTCCGAGCTTGAGCTTGGGGTACGGAATACCCAAGCTTTGCAAGGCATAACATGTCAAGTATTAAAGCAAGGGAAAGTATTGGAGTGGTTAGGAAATGAGACGGTAAGAGTCACAAAGCAGACCCAGCACGTTCTTCTGGCACACCGGGAGATGATAGAGGTGCTGGCCGCTGTCATAGTGCAAGGGGGTTGCAAGGCAGCGGTGCTAAGCAACACCACCTTTTGTTGTCTCACAACTGACGACTATCAGCAACTTGCCATTAATGAGTCGCGGTGGAGGGACATGGCTCGAGAAATAATTAAGCTCGTAGAGGCAAAACAAGGGGGATGGGAATGGTTGGGTAATATCTTTGACTCAGTATGGCAATGGCTATTGTTGTTGTTGAATTGGGAGTGGATTTGGTGGATTTTAGGTGGAGTATTGATTGCTTGGATATGTTTATGTTGTGTTTTACCCGTAGCAGTGCGCTGGTTACGCTCAGCAGGGCAACGGCTGATAAGGGTAGAGAATCGCGTTTTATATATGCGCTTAACGCAAGAAGATACAGCACTTTAGGATGGGGAGGGGGAACTGTGGGGAACTAGTGGCAATGCAGTATAAGTATTGCACCGGCCTCCTCGGAGGGGTGGCGCTTGGGGGTAGAGGGTGACACCCACGAAGGGGAGGGCGCGATTTTGGACACTATAAATGTAATTGTTGCGACGCAATAAACGCCATTTGCTGCTTCTACTCCATGAGTGTCTGAGTCGTCAATGGCCCGGAGCGGGGAGAGCTCTGACCTGGTAAGACACAAGCCTGAGGTTGTCAAAGGGAAAGACAACACACAACAGCTCATGGCGCTCGGCCGCGGCAGAGCCTCTTGCCAAAAAGGCAAACGTCCGGCTCCTTCTCCCACGAGGAAAGGCCCAGCCCTGAAAGATGTTGCTGCTCTTCACGGTGCCTTGGCACCCTATCTACAGGCACAACAGCACTGGGGATCTGTGCTTTCCCAGAGACGCAAGATCCCATGGCGCTCGGCCGCGGCAGAGCCTCTTGCCGAAAAGGCAAACGTCCGGCTCCTTCTCCCACAAGGAAGGGCCCAGCCCTGAAAGCTCTTGCTGCTCTTCACCTACCCTTGGAACCCTATCTACAGGCACAACAGCAGTGGGGATCTGTGCTTTCCCCCTAGACGCGTCATGTCATGGATCTCGGCCGCGGCAGAGCCTCTTGCCGAAAAGGCAAACGTCCGGCTCCTTCTCCCACAAGGAAGGGCCCAGCCCTGAAAGCTCTTGCTGCTCTTCACCTACCCTTGGAACCCTATCTACAGGCAGAACAACAGTGGGGATCTGTGCTTTCCCAGAGACGCAACATCTCATGGCGCTCGGCCGCGGCAGAGCCTCTTTCCAAAAAGGCAGACGTCCGGCTCCTTCTCCCACATGGAAGTTCGCAGCCCTGAAAGCTGTTGCTGCTCTTCACCTGCCCTTGGCGCCCTATCTACAGGCACAGCAGCAGTGGGGATCTGTGCTTTCCCAGAGACGCAACATCTCATGGCGCTTGGCCGCGGCAGAGCCTCTTGCCGAAAAGGCAAACGTCCGGCTCCTTCTCCCACAAGGAAGGCACCAGCCCTGAAAGCTCTTGCTGCTCTTCACGGTGCCTTGGCGCCCTATCTACAGGCACAACAGCAGTGGGGATCTGTGCTTTCCCAGAGACGCGTCATCTAATGGCGCTCAGCCGCGGAAGAGCCTCTTGCCGAAAAGGCAAACGTCCGGCTCCTTCTCCCACAAGGAAGGGCCCAGCCCTGAAAGCTCTTGCTGCTCTTCACGGTGCCTTGGCGCCCTATCTACAGTCATAACAGCAGTGGGGATCTGTGCTTTCCCAGAGACGCGTCATCTAATGGCGCTCAGCCGCGGAAGAGCCTCTTGCCGAAAAGGCAAACGTCCGGCTCCTTCTCCCACAAGGAAGGGCCCAGCCCTGAAAGCTGTTTCTGCTCTTCACCTACACTTGGAACCCTATCTACAGTCACAACAGCAGTGGGGATCTGTGCTTTCCCAGAGACGCGTCATCTCATGGCGCTCAGCCGCGGCAGAGCCTCTTGCCGAAAAGGCAAACGTCCGGCTCCTTCTCCCACAAGGAAGGGCCCAGCCCTGAAAGCTCTTGCTGCTCTTCACGGTGCCTTGGCGCCCTATCTACAGGCACAACAGCAGTGGGGATCTGTGCTTTCTCAGAGACGCAACAGGTCATGGCGCTCGGCCGCGGCGCAGCCTCTTGCCAAAAAGGCAAACGTCCGGCTCCTTCTCCCACAAGGAAGGGCCCAGCCCTGAAAGCTCTTGCTGCTCTTCACGGTGCCTTGGCGCCCTATCTACAGGCACAGCAGCAGTGGGGATCTGTGCTCTCCCAGAGACGCAACATCTCATGGCGCTCGGCCGCGGCAGAGCCTCTTGCCGAAAAGGCAAACGTCCGGCTCCTTCTCCCACAAGGAAGGGCCCAGCCCTGAAAGCTCTTGCTGCTCTTCACGGTGCCTTGGCGCCCTATCTACAGGCACAGCAGCAGTGGGGATCTGTGCTTTCCCAGAGACGCAACATCTCATGGCGCTCGGCCGCGGCAGAGCCTCTTGCCAAAATGGCCAACATCCGGCTCCTTCTCCCACAAGGAAGGGCCGAGCCCTGAAAGCTCTTGCTGCTCTTCACCTACCCTTGGAACCCTATCTACAGGCACAGCAGCAGTGGGGTTCTGTGCTTTCCCAGAGACGCAACATCTCATGGCGCTCGGCCGCGGCAGAGCCTCTTGCCAAAAAGGCAAACGTCCGGCTCCTTCTCCCACAAGGAAGGGACCAACCCTGAAAGCTGTTGCTGCTCTTCACCTACCCTTGGAACCCTATCTACAGGCGCAACAACAGTGGGGATTTGTGCTTTCCCAGAGACGCAACATCTCATGGTGCTCGGCCGCGGCAGAGCCTCTTGCCGAAAAGGCAAACGTCCGGCTCCTTCTCCCACAAGGAAGGGCCCAGCCCTGAAAGATGTTGATGCTCTTCACGGTGCCTTGGCACCCTATCTACAGGCACAGCAGCAGTGGGGATCTGTGCTTTCCCAGAGATGCAACAGCTCAGGGCGCTCGGCCGCGTCAGAGCCTCTTGCCGAAAAGGCAAACGTCCGGCTCCTTCTCCCACAAGGAAGGGCCCAGCCCTTAAAGCTCTTGCTGCTCTTCACCTACCCTTAGAACCCTATCTACAGGCAGAGCAGCAGTGGGGATCTGTGCTTTCCTAGAGACGCAACAGATCATGGCGCTCGGCCGCGGCACAGCCTCTTGCCGAAAAGGCAAACGTCCGGCTCCTTCTCCCACGAGGAAGGGCCCAGCCCTGAAAGATGTTGCTGCTCTTCACGGTGCCTTGGCGCCCTATCTACAGGCACAACAGCAGTGGGGATCTGTGCTTTCCCATAGACGCAACATCTCATGGTGCTCGGCCGCGGCACAGCCTCTTGCCGAAAAGGCAAACGTCCGGCTCCTTCTCCCACAAGGAATGGCCCAGCCCTGAAAGCTCTTGCTGCTCTTTAAGGTGCCTTGGCGCCCTACCTACAGGAACAACAGCAGTGGGGATCTGTGCTTTCCCAGAGACGCAACAGCTCATGGCGCTCGGCCGCGGCAGAGCCTCTTGCCAAAAAGGCAAACGTCCGGCTCTTTCTCCCACGAGGAAGGGCCCAGCCATGAAAGATGTTGCTGCTCTTCACGGTGCCTTGGCACCCTATCTACAGGCACAACAGCACTGGGGATCTGTGCTTTCCCAGAGACGCAACATTACATGGTGCTCGGCCGAGGCATAAACTCTTGCCGTAAAGGCAAACGTCCGTCTCTTTCTCCCACAAGGAAGGGCCCAGCCCTGAAAGCTCTTGCTGCTCTTCACGGTGCCTTGGCGCCCTATCTACAGGCACAACAGCAGTGGGGATCTGTGCTTTCCCAGAGACGCAACATCTCATGGCGCTCGGCCGCGGCAGAGACTCTTGCCGAAAAGGCAAACGTCCGGCTCCTTCTCCCACAAGGAAGGGCCCAGCCCTGAAAGCTCTTGCTGCTCTTCACCTACCCTTGGAACCCTATCTACAGGCACAACAGCAGTGGGGATCTGTGCTTTCCCAGAGACGCAACATCTCATGGCGCTCGGCCGCGGCAGAGCCTCTTGCCGAAAAGGCAAACGTCCGGCTCCTTCTCCCACAAGGAAGGGACCAACCCTGAAAGCTCTTGCTGCTCTTCACCTACACTTGGAACCCTATCTACAGGCAGAGCAGCAGTGGGGATCTGTGCTTTCCCAGAGACGCAACATCTCATGGCGCTCGGCCGCGGCAGAGCCTCTTGCCGAAAAGGCAAACGTCCGGCTCCTTCTCCCACAAGGAAGGGCCCAGCCATGAAATCTCTTGCTCCTCTTCACGGTGCCTTGGCGCCCTATCTACAGGCACAGCAGCAGTGGGGATCTGTGCTTTCCCAGAAACGCAACATCTCATGGCGCTCGGCCGCGGCAGAGCCTCTTGCCGAAAAGGCAAATGTCCGGCTCCTTCTCCCACAAGGAAGGGCCCAGCCCTCAAAGCTGTTACTGCTCTTCACGGTGCCTTGGCGCCCTATCTACAGGCACAACAACAGTGGGGATCTGTGCTTTCCCAGAGACGCGTCATCTCATGGCGCTCGGCCGCGGCAGAGCCTCTTGCCGAAAAGGGAAACGTCTGGCTCCTTCTCCCACAAGGAAGGGCCCAGCCCTGAAAGCTGCTGCTGCTCTTCACGGTGCCTTGGCGCCCTATCTACAGTCACAATAGCAGTGGGGATCTGTGCTTTCCCAGAGACGCGTCATCTCATGGCGCTCGGCCGCGGCAGAGCCTCTTGCCGAAAAGGGAAACGTCTGGCTCCTTCTCCCACAAGGAAGGGCCCAGCCCTGAAAGCTCTTGCTGCTCTTCACCTACCCTTGGAACCCTATCTACAGGCACAACAGCACTGGGGATCTGTGCTTTCCCAGAGACGCAACATCTCATGGCGCTCGGCCGCGGCAGAGCCTCTTTCCAAAAAGGCAAACGTCCGGCTCCTTCTCCCACAAGGAAGGGCCCAGCCCTGAAAGCTATTGCTGCTCTTCACGGTGCCTTGGCGCCCTATCTACAGGCACAACAACAGTGGGGATCTGTGCTTTCCCAGAGACGCAACATCTCATGGCGCTCGGCCGCGGCAGAGCCTCTTGCCGAAAAGGCAAACGTCCGGCTCCTTCTCCCACAAGGAAGGGCCCAGCCCTGAAAGATGTTGCTGCTCTTCACCTACCCTTGGAACCCTATCTACAGGCACAACAGCAGTGGGGATCTGTGCTTTCCCAGAGACGCAACATCTCATGGCGCTCGGCCGCGGCACAGTCTCTTGCCAAAAAGGCAAGCATCCGGCTCCTTCTCCCACAAGGAAGGGCCCAGCCCTGAAAGCTCTTGCTGCTCTTCACCTACCCTTGGAACCCTATCTACAGGTGCAACAGCAGTGGGGATCTGTGCTTTCCCAGAGACGCAACATCTCATGGCGCTCGGCCGCGGCAGAGCCTCTTGCCGAAAAGGCAAACGTCTGGCTCCTTCTCCCACAAGGAAGGGCCCAGCCCTGAAAGCTCTTGCTGCTCTTCACGGTGCCTTGGCGCCCTATCTACAGTCACAACAGCAGTGGGGATCTGTGCTTTCCCAGAGACGCAAGATCTCATGGCGCTCGGCTGCGGAAGAGCCTCTTGCCGAAAAGGCAATCGTCTGGCTCCTTCTCCCACAAGGAAGGGCCCAGCCATGAAAGATGTTGCTGCTCTTCACGGTGCCTTGGCGCCCTATCTACAGGCACAACAGCAGTGGGGATCTGTGCTTTCCCAGAGACGCAACATCTCATGGCTCTCGGTCGCGGCAGAGCCTCTTGCCGAAAAGGCAAACGTCCGGCTCATTCTCCCACAAGGAAGGGACCAGCCCTGAAAGATGTTGCTGCTCTTCACGGTGCCTTGGCGCTCTATCTACAGGCACAGCAGCAGTGGGGATCTGTGCTTTCCCAGAGACGCAACATCTCATGGCGCTCGGCCGCGGCAGAGCCTCTTGCCGAAAAGGCAAACGTCCGGCTCCTTCTCCCACAAGGAAGGGCCCAGCCCTGAAAGCTCTTGCTGCTCTTCACCTACCCTTGGAACCCTATCTAGAGGCACAACAGCACTGGGGATCTGTGCTTTCCCAGAGACGCAACATCTCATGGGGCTCGGTCGCGGCAGAAACTCTTGCCGTAAAGGCAAACGTCCGGCTCTTTCTCCCACAATGAAGGGCCCAGCCCTGAAAGCTCTTGCTGCTCTTCACGGTGCCTTGGCGCCCTATCTACAGGCACAACAGCAGTGGGGATCTGTGCTTTCCCAGAGACGCAACATCTCATGGCGCTCGGCCGCGGCAGAGACTCTTGCCGAAAAGGCAAACATCCGGCTCCTTCTCCCACAAGGAAGGGCCCAGCCCTGAAAGCTCTTGCTGCTCTTCACCTACCCTTGGAACCCTATCTACAGGCACAACAGCAGTGGGGATCTGTGCTTTCCCCCTAGACGCGTCATGTCATGGAGCTCGGCCGCGGCAGAGCCTCTTGCCGAAAAGGCAAACGTCCGGCTCCTTCTCCCACAAGGAAGGGCCCAGCCCTGAAAGCTCTTGCTGCTCTTCACGGTGCCTTGGCGCCCTATCTACAGGCACAACAGCAGTGGGGATCTGTGCTTTCGCAGAGACGCGTCATCTCATGGCGCTCAGCCGCGGAAGAGCCTCTTGCCGAAAAGGCAAACGTCCGGCTCCTTCTCCCACAAGGAAGGGCCCAGCCCTGAAAGCTCTTGCTGCTCTTCACGGTGCCTTGGAACCCTATCTACAGGCACAACAGCAGTGGGGATCTGTGCATTCCCAGAGACGCAACATCTCATGGTGCTCGGCCGCGGCAGAGCCTCTTGCCGAAAAGGCAAACGTCCGGCTCCTTCTCCCACAAGGAAGGGCCCAGCCCTGAAAGCTCTTGCTGCTCTTCACTGTGCCTTGGCGCCCTATCTACAGGCACAGCAGCAGTGGGGATCTGTGCTTTCCCAGAGAGGCAACATCTCATGGCGCTCGGCCGCGGCTGAGCATCTTGCCGAAAAGGCAAACGTCCGGCTCCTTCTCCCACAATTTAGGGCCCAGCCCTGAAAGCTGTTGCTGCTCTTCACGGTGCCTTGGCGCCCTATCTACAGGCACAACAGCAGTGGGAATCTGTGCTTTCCCAGAGACGCAACATCTCATGGCGCTCGGCCGCGGCAGAGCCTCTTGCCGAAAAGGCAAACGTCCGGCTCCTTCTCCCACAAGGAAGGGCCCAGCCCTGAAAGCTGCTGCTGCTCTTCACGGTGCCTTGGTGCCCTATCTACAGGCACAACAGCAGTGGGGATCTGTGCTTTCCCAGAGACGCAACATCTCATGGCGCTCGGCCGCGGCAGAGCCTCTTGCCGAAAAGGCAAACGTCCGGCTCCTTCTCCCACAAGGAAGGGCCCAGCCCTGAAAGCTCTTGCTGCTCTTCACCTACCCTTGGAACCCTATCTACAGGCACAACAGCAGTGGGGATCTGTGCTTTCCCAGAGACGCAACATCTCATGGCGCTCGGCCGCGGCAGAGCCTCTTTCCAAAAAGGCAAACGTCCGGCTCCTTCTCCCACAAGGAAGGGCCCAGCCCTGAAAGCTCTTGCTGCTCTTCACGATGTCTTGGCGCCCTATCTACAGGCACAACAGCAGTGGGGATCTGTGCTTTCCCAGAGACGCAACATCTCATGGCACTCGGCCGCGGCAGAGCCTCTTGCCGAAAAGGCAAACGTCCGGCTCCTTCTCCCACAAGGAAGGGCCCAGCCCTGAAAGCTCTTGCTGCTCTTCATGGTGCCTTGGCGCCCTATCTACAGGCAGAGCAGCAGTGGGGATCTGTGCTTTCCCAGAGACGCAAAATCTCATGGCGCTCGGCCGCGGCACAGCCTCTTTCCAAAAAGGCAAACATCCGGCTCCTTCTCCCACAAGGAAGGGCCCAGCCCTGAAAGATGTTGCTGCTCTTCACGGTGCCTTGGCACCCTATCTACAGGCACAGCAGCAGTGGGGATCTGTGCTTTCCCAGAGATGCAACAGCTCATGGCGCTCGGCCGCGTCAGAGCCTCTTGCCGAAAAGGCAAACGTCCGGCTCCTTCTCCCACAAGGAAGGGCCCAGCCCTTAAAGCTCTTGCTGCTCTTCACCTACCCTTAGAACCCTATCTACAGGCAGAGCAGCAGTGGGGATCTGTGCTTTCCTAGAGACGCAACAGATCATGGCGCTCGGCCGCGGCACAGCCTCTTGCCGAAAAGGCAAACGTCCGGCTCCTTCTCCCACGAGGAAGGGCCCAGCCCTGAAAGATGTTGCTGCTCTTCACGGTGCCTTGGCGCCCTATCTACAGGCACAACAGCAGTGGGGATCTGTGCTTTCCCAGAGACGCAACATCTCATGGTGCTCGGCCGCGGCACAGCCTCTTGCCGAAAAGGCAAACGTCCGGCTCCTTCTCCCACAAGGAATGGCCCAGCCCTGAAAGCTCTTGCTGCTCTTTAAGGTGCCTTGGCGCCCTACCTACAGGAACAACAGCAGTGGGGATCTGTGCTTTCCCAGAGACGCAACAGCTCATGGCGCTCGGCCGCGGCAGAGCCTCTTGCCAAAAAGGCAAACGTCCGGCTCTTTCTCCCACGAGGAAGGGGCCAGCCATGAAAGATGTTGCTGCTCTTCACGGTGCCTTGGCACCCTATCTACAGGCACAACAGCACTGGGGATCTGTGCTTTCCCAGAGACGCAACATCTCATGGCGCTCGGCCGCGGCAGAGCCTCTTGCCGAAAAGGCAAATGTCTGGCTCCTTCTCCCACAAGGAAGGGCCCAGCCCTGAAAGCTGCTGCTGCTCTTCACGGTGCCTTGGTGCCCTATCTACAGGCACAACAGCAGTGGGGATCTGTGCTTTCCCAGAGACGCAACATCTCATGGCGCTCGGCTGCGGCAGAGCCTCTTGCCGAAAAGGCAAACGTCCGGCTCCTTCTCCCACAAGGAAGGGCCCAGCCCTGAAAGCTCTTGCTGCTCTTCACCTACCCTTGGAACCCTATCTACAGGCACAACAGCAGTGGGGATCTGTGCTTTCCCAGAGACGCAACATATCATGGCGCTCGGCCGCGGCAGAGCCTCTTTCCAAAAAGGCAAACGTCCGGCTCCTTCTCCCACAAGGAAGGGCCCAGCCCTGAAAGCTCTTGCTGCTCTTCACGATGCCTTGGCGCCCTATCTACAGGCACAACAACAGTGGGGATCTGGGCTTTCCCAGAGACGCAACATCTCATGGCACTCGGCCGCGGCAGAGCCTCTTGCCGAAAAGGCAAACGTCCGGCTCCTTCTCCCACAAGGAAGGGCCCAGCCCTGAAAGCTCTTGCTGCTCTTCATGGTGCCTTGGCGCCCTATCTACAGGCAGAGCAGCAGTGGGGATCTGTGCTTTCCCAGAGACGCTACATCTCATGGCGCTCGGCCGCGGCATAAACTCTTGCCGTAAAGGCAAACGTCCGGCTCTTTCTCCCACAATGAAGGGCCCAGCCCTGAAAGCTCTTGCTGCTCTTCACGGTGCCTTGGCGCCCTATCTACAGGCACAACAGCAGTGGGGATCTGTGCTTTCCCAGAGACGCAACATCTCATGGCGCTCGGCCGCAGCAGAGAATCTTGCCGAAAAGGCAAACATCCGGCTCCTTCTCCCACAAGGAAGGGCCCAGCCCTGAAAGCTCTTGCTGCTCTTCACCTACCCTTGGAACCCTATCTACAGGCACAACAGCAGTGGGGATCTGTGCTTTCCCCCTAGACGCGTCATGTCATGGAGCTCGGCCGCGGCAGAGCCTCTTGCCGAAAAGGCAAACGTCCGGCTCCTTCTCCCACAAGGAAGGGACCAGCCCTGAAAGCTCTTGCTGCTCTTCACGGTGCCTTGGCGCCCTATCTACAGGCACAACAGCAGTGGGAATCTGTGCTTTCCCAGAGACGCAACATCTCACGGCGCTCGGCCCCGGCAGAGCCTCTTGCCGAAAAGGCAAACGTCCAGCTCATTCTCCCACAAGGAAGGGCCCAGCCCTGAAAGATGTTGCTGCTCTTCACGGTGCCTTGGCGCTCTATCTACAGTCACAGCAGCAGTGGGGATCTGTGCTTTCCCAGAGACGCAAGATCTCATGGCGCTCGGCCGCGGCAGAGCCTCTTGCCGAAAAGGCAAACGTCCGGCTCCTTCTCCCACAAGGAAGGGCCCAGCCCTGAAAGCTCTTGCTGCTCTTCACCTACCCTTGGCACCCTATCTAGAGGCACAACAGCAGTGGGGATCTGTGCTTTCCCAGAGACGCAACATCTCATGGGGCTCGGCCACGGCAGAAACTCTTGCCGTAAAGGCAAACGTCCGTCTCTTTCTCCCACAATGAAGGGCCCAGCCCTGAAAGCTCTTGCTGCTCTTCACGGTGCCTTGGTGCCCTATCTACAGGCACAACAGCAGTGGGGATCTGTGCTTTCCCAGAGACGCAACATCTCATGGCGCTCGGCCGTGGCAGAGCCTCTTGCCGAAAAGGCAAACGTCCGGCTCCTTCTCCCACAAGGAAGGGCCCAGCCCTGAAAGCTCTTGCTGCTCTTCACCTACCCTTGGAACCCTATCTAGAGGCACAACAGCACTGGGGATCTGTGCTTTCCCAGAGACGCAACATCTCATGGCGCTCGGCCGCGGCAGAAACTCTTGCCGTAAAGGCAAACGTCCGGCTCTTTCTCCCACAATGAAGGGCCCAGCCCTGAAAGCTCTTGCTGCTCTTCACGGTGCCTTGGCGCCCTATCTACAGGCACAACAGCAGTGGGGATCTGTGCTTTCCCCCTAGACGCGTCATGTCATGGAGCTCGGCCGCGGCAGAGCCTCTTGCCGAAAAGGCAAACGTCCGGCTCCTTCTCCCACAAGGAAGGGCCCAGCCCTGAAAGCTCTTGCTGCTCTTCACCTACCCTTGGAACCCTATCTACAGGCACAGCAGCAGTGGGGATCTGTGCTTTCCCCCTAGACGCGTCATGTCATGGAGCTCGGCCGCGGCAGAGCCACTTGCCGAAAAGGCAAACGTCCGGCTCCTTCTCCTACAAGGAAGGGCCCAGCCCTGAAAGCTCTTGCTGCTCTTTAAGGTGCCTTGGCGCCCTACCTACAGGAACAACAGCAGTGGGGATCTGTGCTTTCCCAGAGACACAACAGCTCATGGCGCTCGGCCGCGGCAGAGCCTCTTGCCGAAAAGGCAAACGTCCGGCTCCTTCTCCCACAAGGAAGGGCCCAGCCCTGAAAGCTCTTGCTGCTTTTCATGGTGCCTTGGCGCCCTATCTACAGGCAGAGCAGCAGTGGGGATCTGTGCTTTCCCAGAGACGCAACATCTCATGGCGCTCGGCCGCGGCATAAACTCTTGCCGTAAAGGCAAACGTCCGGCTCTTTCTCCCACAATGAAGGGACCAGCCCTGAAAGCTCTTGCTGCTCTTCACGGTGCCTTGGCGCCCTATCTACAGGCACAACAGCAGTGGGGATCTGTGCTTTCCCAGAGACGCAACATCTCATGGCGCTCGGCCGCGGCAGAGACTCTTGCCGAAAAGGCAAACATCCGGCTCCTTCTCCCACAAGGAAGGGCCCAGCCCTGAAAGCTCTTGCTGCTCTTCACCTACCCTTGGAACCCTATCTACAGGCACAACAGCAGTGGGGATCTGTGCTTTCCCCCTAGACGCGTCATGTCATGGAGCTCGGCCGCGGCAGAGCCTCTTGCCGAAAAGGCAAACGTCCGGCTCCTTCTCCCACAAGGAAGGGACCAGCCCTGAAAGCTCTTGCTGCTCTTCACGGTGCCTTGGCGCTCTATCTACAGGCACAGCAGCAGTGGGGATCTGTGCTTTCCCAGAGACGCAACATCTCATGGCGCTCGGCCGCGGCAGAGCCTCTTGCCGAAAAGGCAAACGTCCGGCTCCTTCTCCCACAAGGAAGGGCCCAGCCCTGAAAGCTCTTGCTGCTCTTCACCTACCCTTGGCACCCTATCTAGAGGCACAACAGCAGTGGGGATCTGTGCTTTCCCAGAGACGCAACATCTCATGGGGCTCGGCCGCGGCAGAAACTCTTGCCGTAAAGGCAAACGTCCGGCTCTTTCTCCCACAATGAAGGGCCCAGCCCTGAAAGCTCTTGCTGCTCTTCACGGTGCCTTGGCGCCCTATCTACAGGCACAACAGCAGTGGGGATCTGTGCTTTCCCAGAGACGTAACATCTCATGGCGCTCGGCCGCGGCAGAGCCTCTTGCCGAAAAGGCAAACGTCCGGCTCCTTCTCCCACAAGGAAGGGCCCAGCCCTGAAAGCTCTTGCTGCTCTTCACCTACCCTTGGAACCCTATCTACAGGCACAGCAGCAGTGGGGATCTGTGCTTTCCCCCTAGACGCGTCATGTCATGGAGCTCGGCCGCGGCAGAGCCTCTTGCCGAAAAGGCAAACGTCCGGCTCCTTCTCCCACAAGGAATGGCCCAGCCCTGAAAGCTCTTGCTGCTCTTTAAGGTGCCTTGGCGCCCTACCTACAGGAACAACAGCAGTGGGGATCTGTGCTTTCCCAGAGACACAACAGCTCATGGCGCTCGGCCGCGGCAGAGCCTCTTGCCAAAAAGGCAAACGTCCGGCTCCTTCTCCCACAAGGAAGGGCCCAGCCCTGAAAGCTCTTGCTGCTCTTCATGGTGCCTTGGCGCCCTATCTACAGGCAGAGCAGCAGTGGGGATCTGTGCTTTCCCAGAGACGCTACATCTCATGGCGCTCGGCCGCGGCATAAACTCTTGCCGTAAAGGCAAACGTCCGGCTCTTTCTCCCACAATGAAGGGCCCAGCCCTGAAAGCTCTTGCTGCTCTTCACGGTGCCTTGGCGCCCTATCTACAGGCACAACAGCAGTGGGGATCTGTGCTTTCCCAGAGACGCAACATCTCATGGCGCTCGGCCGCGGCAGAGACTCTTGCCGAAAAGGCAAACATCCGGCTCCTTCTCCCACAAGGAAGGGCCCAGCCCTGAAAGCTCTTGCTGCTCTTCACCTACCCTTGGAACCCTATCTACAGGCACAACAGCAGTGGGGATCTGTGCTTTCCCCCTAGACGCGTCATGTCATGGAGCTCGGCCGCGGCAGAGCCTCTTGCCGAAAAGGCAAACGTCCGGCTCCTTCTCCCACAAGGAAGGGACCAGCCCTGAAAGCTCTTGCTGCTCTTCACGGTGCCTTGGTGCTCTATCTACAGGCACAGCAGCAGTGGGGATCTGTGCTTTCCCAGAGACGCAACATCTCATGGCGCTCGGCCGCGGCAGAGCCTCTTGCCGAAAAGGCAAACGTCCGGCTCCTTCTCCCACAAGGAAGGGCCCAGCCCTGAAAGCTCTTGCTGCTCTTCACCTACCCTTGGCACCCTATCTAGAGGCACAACAGCAGTGGGGATCTGTGCTTTCCCAGAGACGCAACATCTCATGGGGCTCGGCCGCGGCAGAAACTCTTGCCGTAAAGGCAAACGTCCGGCTCTTTCTCCCACAATGAAGGGCCCAGCCCTGAAAGCTCTTGCTGCTCTTCACGGTGCCTTGGCGCCCTATCTACAGGCACAACAGCAGTGGGGATCTGTGCATTCCCAGAGACGCAACATCTCATGGCGCTCGGCCGCGGCAGAGACTCTTGCCGAAAAGGCAAACATCCGGCTCCTTGTCCCACAAGGAAGGGCCCAGCCCTGAAAGCTCTTGCTGCTCTTCACCTACCCTTGGAACCCTATCTAGAGGCACAACAGCACTGGGGATCTGTGCTTTCCCAGAGACGCAACATCTCATGGCGCTCGGCCGCGGCAGAAACTCTTGCCGTAAAGGCAAACGTCCGGCTCTTTCTCCCACAATGAAGGGCCCAGCCCTGAAAGCTCTTGCTGCTCTTCACGGTGCCTTGGCGCCCTATCTACAGGCACAACAGCAGTGGGGATCTGTGCTTTCCCAGAGACGCAACATCTCATGGCGCTCGGCCGCGGCAGAGCCTCTTGCCGAAAAGGCAAACATCCGGCTCCTTCTCCCACAAGGAAGGGCCCAGCCCTGAAAGCTCTTGCTGCTCTTCACCTACCCTTGGAACCCTATCTACAGGCACAGCAGCAGTGGGGATCTGTGCTTTCCCCCTAGACGCGTCATGTCATGGAGCTCGGCCGCGGCAGAGCCTCTTGCCGAAAAGGCAAACGTCCGGCTCCTTCTCCCACAAGGAATGGCCCAGCCCTGAAAGCTCTTGCTGCTCTTTAAGGTGCCTTGGCGCCCTACCTACAGGAACAACAGCAGTGGGGATCTGTGCTTTCCCAGAGACACAACAGCTCATGGCGCTCGGCCGCGGCAGAGCCTCTTGCCAAAAAGGCAAACGTCCGGCTCTTTCTCCCACGAGGAAAGGCCCAGCCATGAAAGATGTTGCTGCTCTTCACGGTGCCTTGGCACCCTATCTACAGGCACAACAGCAGTGGGGATCTGTGCTTTCCCCCTAGACGCGTCATGTCATGGATCTCGGCCGCGGCAGAGCCTCTTGCCGAAAAGGCAAACGTCCGGCTCCTTCTCCCACAAGGAAGGGCCCAGCCCTGAAAGCTCTTGCTGCTCTTCACCTACCCTTGGAACCCTATCTACAGGCAGAACAACAGTGGGGATCTGTGCTTTCCCAGAGACGCAACATCTCATGGCGCTCGGCCGCGGCAGAGCCTCTTTCCAAAAAGGCAGACGTCCGGCTCCTTCTCTCACATGGAAGTTCGCAGCCCTGAAAGCTGTTGCTGCTCTTCACCTGCCCTTGGCGCCCTATCTACAGGCACAGCAGCAGTGGGGATCTGTGCTTTCCCAGAGACGCAACATCTCATGGCGCTCGGCCGCGGCAGAGCCTCTTGCCGAAAAGGCAAACGTCCGGCTCCTTCTCCCACAATGAAGGGCCCAGCCCTGAAAGCTCTTGCTGCTCTTCACGGTGCCTTGGCGCCCTATCTACAGGCACAACAGCAGTGGGGATCTGTGCTTTCCCAGAGACGCAACATCTCATGGCGCTCGGCCACGGCAGAGCCTCTTGCCGAAAAGGCAAACGTCCGGCTCCTTCTCCCACAAGGATGGGCCCAGCCCTGAAAGCTGCTGCTGCTCTTCACGGTGCCTTGGCGCCCTATCTACAGGCACAACAGCAGTGGGGATCTGTGCTTTCCCCCTAGACGCGTCATGTCATGGAGCTCGGCCGCGGCAGAGCCTCTTGCCGAAAAGGCAAACGTCCGGCTCCTTCTCCCACAAGGAAGGGCCCAGCCCTGAAAGCTCTTGCTGCTCTTCACCTACCCTTGGAACCCTATCTACAGGCACAACAGCAGTGGGGATCTGTGCTTTCCCAGAGACGCAACATCTCATGGCGCTCGGCCGCGGCAGAGCCTCTTGCCGAAAAGGCAAACGTCCGGCTCCTTCTCCCACAAGGAAGGGCCCAGCCCTGAAAGCTCTTGCTGCTCTTCACCTACACTTGGAACCCTATCTACAGGCACAACAGCAGTGGGGATCTGTGCTTTCCCAGAGACGCAACATCTCATGGCGCTCGGCCGCGGCAGAGCCTCTTGCCGAAAAGGCAAACGTCCGGCTCCTTCTCCCACAAGGAAGGGCCCAGCCATGAAATCTCTTGCTGCTCTTCACGGTGCCTTGGCGCCCTATCTACAGGCACAGCAGCAGTGGGGATCTGTGCTTTCCCAGAAACGCAACATCTCATGGCGCTCGGCCGCGGCAGAGCCTCTTGCCGAAAAGGCAAATGTCCGGCTCATTCTCCCACAAGGAAGGGCCCAGCCCTCAAAGCTGTTACTGCTCTTCACGGTGCCTTGGCGCCCTATCTACAGTCACAACAGCAGTGGGGATCTGTGCTTTCCCAGAGACGCGTCATCTCATGGCGCTCGGCCGCGGCAGAGCCTCTTGCCGAAAAGGGAAACGTCTGGCTCCTTCTCCCACAAGGAAGGGCCCAGCCCTGAAAGCTGCTGCTGCTCTTCACGGTGCCTTGGCGCCCTATCTACAGTCACAACAGCAGTGGGGATCTGTGCTTTCCCAGAGACGCGTCATCTCATGGCGCTCGGCCGCGGCAGAGCCTCTTGCCGAAAAGGGAAACGTCTGGCTCCTTCTCCCACAAGGAAGGGCCCAGCCCTGAAAGCTCTTGCTGCTCTTCACCTACCCTTGGAACCCTATCTACAGGCACAACAGCACTGGGGATCTGTGCTTTCCCAGAGACGCAACATCTCATGGCGCTCGGCCGCGGCAGAGCCTCTTTCCAAAAAGGCAAACGTCCGGCTCCTTCTCCCACAAGGAAGGGCCCAGCCCTGAAAGCTATTGCTGCTCTTCACGGTGCCTTGGCGCCCTATCTACAGGCACAACAACAGTGGGGATCTGTGCTTTCCCAGAGACGCAACATCTCATGGCGCTCGGCCGCGGCAGAGCCTCTTGCCGAAAAGGCAAACGTCCGGCTCCTTCTCCCACGAGGAAGGGCCCAGCCCTGAAAGATGTTGCTGCTCTTCACCTACCCTTGGAACCCTATCTACAGGCACAGCAGCAGTGGGGATCTGTGCTTTCCCAGAGACGCAACATCTCATGGCGCTCGGCCGCGGCACAGTCTCTTGCCAAAAAGGCAAGCATCCGGCTCCTTCTCCCACAAGGAAGGGCCCAGCCCTGAAAGCTCTTGCTGCTCTTCACCTACCCTTGGAACCCTATCTACAGGCGCAACAGCAGTGGGGATCTGTGCTTTCCCAGAGACGCAACATCTCATGGCGCTCGGCCGCGGCAGAGCCTCTTGCCGAAAAAGCAAAAGTCTGGCTCCTTCTCCCACAAGGAAGGGCCCAGCCCGGAAAGCTCTTGCTGCTCTTCACGGTGCCTTGGCGCCCTATCTACAGTCACAACAGCAGTGGGGATCTGTGCTTTCCCAGAGACGCAAGTTCTCATGGCGCTCGGCTGCGGAAGAGCCTCTTGCCGAAAAGGCAATCGTCTGGCTCCTTCTCCCACAAGGAAGGGCCCAGCCATGAAAGATGTTGCTGCTCTTCACGGTGCCTTGGCGCCCTATCTACAGGCACAACAGCAGTGGGGATCTGTGCTTTCCCAGAGACGCAACATCTCATGGCTCTCGGTCGCGGCAGAGCCTCTTGCCGAAAAGGCAAACGTCCGGCTCATTCTCCCACAAGGAAGGGACCAGCCCTGAAAGATGTTGCTGCTCTTCACGGTGCCTTGGCGCTCTATCTACAGGCACAACAGCACTGGGGATCTGTGCTTTCCCAGAGACGCAACATCTCATGGCGCTCGGCCGCGGCAGAGCCTCTTGCCGAAAAGGCAAACGTCCGGCTCCTTCTCCCACAAGGAAGGGCCCAGCCCTGAAAGCTCTTGCTGCTCTTCACCTACCCTTGGAACCCTATCTAGAGGCACAACAGCACTGGGGATCTGTGCTTTCCCAGAGACGCAACATCTCATGGGGCTCGGTCGCGGCAGAAAATCTTGCCGTAAAGGCAAACGTCCGGCTCTTTCTCCCACAATGAAGGGCCCAGCCCTGAAAGCTCTTGCTGCTCTTCACGGTGCCTTGGCGCCCTATCTACAGGCACAACAGCAGTGGGGATCTGTGCTTTCCCAGAGACGCAACATCTCATGGCGCTCAGCCGCGGCAGAGACTCTTGCCGAAAAGGCAAACATCCGGCTCCTTCTCCCACAAGGAAGGGCCCAGCCCTGAAAGCTCTTGCTGCTCTTCACCTACCCTTGGAACCCTATCTACAGGCACAACAGCAGTGGGGATCTGTGCTTTCCCCCTAGACGCGTCATGTCATGGAGCTCGGCCGCGGCAGAGCCTCTTGCCGAAAAGGCAAACGTCCGGCTCCTTCTCCCACAAGGAAGGGCCCAGCCCTGAAAGCTCTTGCTGCTCTTCACGGTGCCTTGGCGCCCTATCTACAGGCACAACAGCAGTGGGGATCTGTGCTTTCGCAGAGACGCGTCATCTCATGGCGCTCAGCCGCGGAAGAGCCTCTTGCCGAAAAGGCAAACGTCCGGCTCCTTCTCCCACAAGGAAGGGCCCAGCCCTGAAAGCTCTTGCTGCTCTTCACGGTGCCTTGGAACCCTATCTACAGGCACAACAGCAGTGGGGATCTGTGCATTCCCAGAGACGCAACATCTCATGGTGCTCGGCCGCGGCAGAGCCTCTTGCCGAAAAGGCAAACGTCCGGCTCCTTCTCCCACAAGGAAGGGCCCAGCCCTGAAAGCTCTTGCTGCTCTTCACTGTGCCTTGGCGCCCTATCTACAGGCACAGCAGCAGTGGGGATCTGTGCTTTCCCAGAGACGCAACATCTCATGGCGCTCGGCCGCGGCTGAGCATCTTGCCGAAAAGGCAAACGTCCGGCTCCTTCTCCCACAATTTAGGGCCCAGCCCTGAAAGCTGTTGCTGCTCTTCACGGTGCCTTGGCGCCCTATCTACAGGCACAACAGCAGTGGGAATCTGTGCTTTCCCAGAGACGCAACATCTCATGGCGCTCGGCCGCGGCAGAGCCTCTTGCCGAAAAGGCAAACGTCCGGCTCCTTCTCCCACAAGGAAGGGCCCAGCCCTGAAAGCTCTTGCTGCTCTTCACGGTGCCTTGGCGCCCTATCTACAGGCACAGCAGCAGTGGGGATCTGTGCTTTCCCAGAGACGCAACATCTCATGGCGCTCGGCCGCGGCAGAGCCTCTTGCCGAAAAGGCAAATATCCGGCTCCTTCTCCCACAAGGAAGGGCCCAGCCCTGAAAGCTGCTGCTGCTCTTCACGGTGCCTTGGTGCCCTATCTACAGGCACAACAGCAGTGGGGATCTGTGCTTTCCCAGAGACGCAACATCTCATGGCGCTCGGCCACGGCAGAGCCTCTTGCCGAAAAGGCAAACGTCCGGCTCCTTCTCCCACAAGGAAGGGCCCAGCCCTGAAAGCTCTTGCTGCTCTTCACCTACCCTTGGAACCCTATCTACAGGCACAACAGCAGTGGGGATCTGTGCTTTCCCAGAGACGCAACATCTCATGGCGCTCGGCCGCGGCAGAGCCTCTTTCCAAAAAGGCAAACGTCCGGCTCCTTCTCCCACAAGGAAGGGCCCAGCCCTGAAAGCTCTTGCTGCTCTTCACGATGTCTTGGCGCCCTATCTACAGGCACAACAACAGTGGGGATCTGTGCTTTCCCAGAGACGCAACATCTCATGGCACTCGGCCGCGGCAGAGCCTCTTGCCGAAAAGGCAAACGTCCGGCTCCTTCTCCCACAAGGAAGGGCCCAGCCCTGAAAGCTCTTGCTGCTCTTCATGGTGCCTTGGCGCCCTATCTACAGGCAGAGCAGCAGTGGGGATCTGTGCTTTCCCAGAGACGCGTCATCTCATGGCGCTCGGCCGCGGCAGAGCCTCTTGCCGAAAAGGGAAACGTCTGGCTCCTTCTCCCACAAGGAAGGGCCCAGCCCTGAAAGCTGCTGCTGCTCTTCACGGTGCCTTGGCGCCCTATCTACAGTCACAACAGCAGTGGGGATCTGTGCTTTCCCAGAGACGCGTCATCTCATGGCGCTCGGCCGCGGCAGAGCCTCTTGCCGAAAAGGGAAACGTCTGGCTCCTTCTCCCACAAGGAAGGGCCCAGCCCTGAAAGCTCTTGCTGCTCTTCACCTACCCTTGGAACCCTATCTACAGGCACAACAGCACTGGGGATCTGTGCTTTCCCAGAGACGCAACATCTCATGGCGCTCGGCCGCGGCAGAGCCTCTTTCCAAAAAGGCAAACGTCCGGCTCCTTCTCCCACAAGGAAGGGCCCAGCCCTGAAAGCTGCTGCTGCTCTTCACGGTGCCTTGGTGCCCTATCTACAGGCACAACAGCAGTGGGGATCTGTGCTTTCCCAGAGACGCAACATCTCATGGCGCTCGGCCACGGCAGAGCCTCTTGCCGAAAAGGCAAACGTCCGGCTCCTTCTCCCACAAGGAAGGGCCCAGCCCTGAAAGCTCTTGCTGCTCTTCACGATGTCTTGGCGCCCTATCTACAGGCACAACAACAGTGGGGATCTGTGCTTTCCCAGAGACGCAACATCTCATGGCACTCGGCCGCGGCAGAGCCTCTTGCCGAAAAGGCAAACGTCCGGCTCCTTCTCCCACAAGGAAGGGCCCAGCCCTGAAAGCTCTTGCTGCTCTTCATGGTGCCTTGGCGCCCTATCTACAGGCAGAGCAGCAGTGGGGATCTGTGCTTTCCCAGAGACGCTACATCTCATGGCGCTCGGCCGCGGCACAGCCTCTTTCCAAAAAGGCAAACATCCGGCTCCTTCTCCCACAAGGAAGGGCCCAGCCCTGAAAGCTCTTGCTGCTCTTCACGGTGCCTTGGCACCCTATCTACAGGCACAGCAGCAGTGGGGATCTGTGCTTTCCCAGAGATGCAACAGCTCATGGCGCTCGGCCGCGTCAGAGCCTCTTGCCGAAAAGGCAAACGTCCGGCTCCTTCTCCCACAAGGAAGGGCCCAGCCCTTAAAGCTCTTGCTGCTCTTCACCTACCCTTAGAACCCTATCTACAGGCAGAGCAGCAGTGGGGATCTGTGCTTTCCTAGAGACGCAACAGATCATGGCGCTCGGCCGCGGCACAGCCTCTTGCCGAAAAGGCAAAAGTCCGGCTCCTTCTCCCACGAGGAAGGGCCCAGCCCTGAAAGATGTTGCTGCTCTTCACGGTGCCTTGGCGCCCTATCTACAGGCACAACAGCAGTGGGGATCTGTGCTTTCCCAGAGACGCAACATCTCATGGTGCTCGGCCGCGGCACAGCCTCTTGCCGAAAAGGCAAACGTCCGGCTCCTTCTCCCACAAGGAATGGCCCAGCCCTGAAAGCTCTTGCTGCTCTTTAAGGTGCCTTGGCGCCCTACCTACAGGAACAACAGCAGTGGGGATCTGTGCTTTCCCAGAGACGCAACAGCTCATGGCGCTCGGCCGCGGCAGAGCCTCTTGCCAAAAAGGCAAACGTCCGGCTCTTTCTCCCACGAGGAAGGGGCCAGCCATGAAAGATGTTGCTGCTCTTCACGGTGCCTTGGCACCCTATCTACAGGCACAACAGCACTGGGGATCTGTGCTTTCCCAGAGACGCAACATTACATGGTGCTCGGCCGAGGCATAAACTCTTGCCGTAAAGGCAAACGTCCGTCTCTTTCTCCCACAATGAAGGGCCCAGCCCTGAAAGCTCTTGCTGCTCTTCACGGTGCCTTGGCGCCCTATCTACAGGCACAACAGCAGTGGGGATCTGTGCTTTCCCAGAGACGCAACATCTCATGGCGCTCGGCCGCGGCAGAGACTCTTGCCGAAAAGGCAAACGTCCGGCTCCTTCTCCCACAAGGAAGGGCCCAGCCCTGAAAGCTCTTGCTGCTCTTCACCTACCCTTGGAACCCTATCTACAGGCACAACAGCAGTGGGGATCTGTGCTTTCCCCCTAGACGCGTCATGTCATGGAGCTCGGCCGCGGCAGAGCCTCTTGCCGAAAAGGCAAACGTCCGGCTCCTTCTCCCACAAGGAAGGGCCCAGCCCTGAAAGCTCTTGCTGCTCTTCACCTACCCTTGGAACCCTATCTACAGGCACAACAGCAGTGGGGATCTGTGCTTTCCCAGAGACGCAACATCTCATGGCGCTCGGCCGCGGCAGAGCCTCTTGCCGAAAAGGCAAACGTCCGGCTCCTTCTCCCACAAGGAAGGGACCAACCCTGAAAGCTCTTGCTGCTCTTCACCTACACTTGGAACCCTATCTACAGGCACAACAGCAGTGGGGATCTGTGCTTTCCCAGAGACGCAACATCTCATAGCGCTCGGCCGCGGCAGAGCCTCTTGCCGAAAAGGCAAACGTCCGGCTCCTTCTCCCACAAGGAAGGGCCCAGCCCTCAAAGCTGTTACTGCTCTTCACGGTGCCTTGGCGCCATATCTACAGGCACAACAACAGTGGGGATCTGTGCTTTCCCAGAGATGCAACATCTCATGGCACTCGGCCGCGGCAGAGCCTCTTGCCAAAAAGGCAAACGTCCGGCTCCTTCTCCCACAAGGAAGGGCCCAGCCCTGAAAGCTCTTGCTGCTCTTCACCTACCCTTGGAACCCTATCTAGAGGCACAACAGCACTGGGGATCTGTGCTTTCCCAGAGACGCAACATCTCATGGCGCTCGGCTGCGGCAGAAACTCTTGCCGTAAAGGCAAACGTCCGGCTCTTTCTCCCACAATGAAGGGCCCAGCCCTGAAAGCTCTTGCTGCTCTTCACGGTGCCTTGGCGCCCTATCTACAGGCACAACAGCAGTGGGGATCTGTGCTTTCCCAGAGACGCAACATCTCATGGCGCTCGGCCGCGGCAGAGACTCTTGCCGAAAAGGCAAACATCCGGCTCCTTCTCCCACAAGGAAGGGCCCAGCCCTGAAAGCTCTTGCTGCTCTTCACCTACCCTTGGAACCCTATCTACAGGCACAACAACAGTGGGGATCTGTGCTTTCCCCCTAGACGCGTCATGTCATGGAGCTCGGCCGCGGCAAAGCCTCTTGCCGAAAAGGCAAACGTCCGGCTCCTTCTCCCACAAGGAAGGGACCAGCCCTGAAAGCTCTTGCTGCTCTTCACGGTGCCTTGGCGCCCTATCTACAGGCACAACAGCAGTGGGAATCTGTGCTTTCCCAGAGACGCAACATCTCATGGCGCTCGGCCGCGGCAGAGCCTCTTGCCGAAAAGGCAAATGTCTGGCTCCTTCTCCCACAAGGAAGGGCCCAGCCCTGAAAGCTCTTGCTGCTCTTCACGGTGCCTTGGTGCCCTATCTACAGGCACAACAGCAGTGGGGATCTGTGCTTTCCCAGAGACGCAACATCTCATGGCGCTAGGCCGCGGCAGAGCCTCTTGCCGAAAAGGCAAACGTCCGGCTCCTTCTCCCACAAGGAAGGGCCCAGCCCTGAAAGCTCTTGCTGCTCTTCACCTACCCTTGGAACCCTATCTACAGGCGCAACAGCAGTGGGGATCTGTGCTTTCCCAGAGACGCAACATCTCATGGCGCTCGGCCGCGGCAGAGCCTCTTGCCGAAAAAGCAAACGTCTGCCTCCTTCTCCCACAAGGAAGGGCCCAGCCCGGAAAGCTCTTGCTGCTCTTCACGGTGCCTTGGCGCCCTATCTACAGTCACAACAGCAGTGGGGATCTGTGCTTTCCCAGAGACGCAAGATCTCATGGCGCTCGGCTGCGGAAGAGCCTCTTGCCGAAAAGGCAAACGTCCGGCTCCTTCTCCCACAAGGAAGGGCCCAGCCATGAAAGATGTTGCTGCTCTTCACGGTGCCTTGGCGCCCTATCTACAGGCACAACAGCAGTGGGGATCTGTGCTTTCCCAGAGACGCAACATCTCATGGCTCTCGGTCGCGGCAGAGCCTCTTGCCGAAAAGGCAAACGTCCGGCTCATTCTCCCACAAGGAAGAGACCAGCCCTGAAAGATGTTGCTGCTCTTCACGGTGCCTTGGCGCTCTATCTACAGGCACAGCAGCAGTGGGGATCTGTGCTTTCCCAGAGACGCAACATCTCATGGCGCTCGGCCGCGGCAGAGCCTCTTGCCGAAAAGGCAAACGTCCGGCTCCTTCTCCCACAAGGAAGGGCCCAGCCCTGAAAGCTCTTGCTGCTCTTCACCTACCCTTGGAACCCTATCTAGAGGCACAACAGCACTGGGGATCTGTGCTTTCCCAGAGACGCAACATCTCATGGGGCTCGGTCGCGGCAGAAAATCTTGCCGTAAAGGCAAACGTCCGGCTCTTTCTCCCACAATGAAGGGCCCAGCCCTGAAAGCTCTTGCTGCTCTTCACGGTGCCTTGGCACCCTATCTACAGGCACAACAGCAGTGGGGATCTGTGCTTTCCCAGAGACGAAACATCTCATGGCGCTCGGCCGCGGCAGAGACTCTTGCCGAAAAGGCAAACGTCCGGCTCCTTCTCCCACAAGGAAGGGCCCAGCCCTGAAAGCTCTTGCTGCTCTTCACCTACCCTTGGAACCCTACCTACAGGCACAACAGCAGTGGGGATCTGTGCTTTCCCAGAGACGCAACATCTCATGGCGCTCGGCCGCGGCAGAGCCTCTTTCCAAAAAGGCAAACGTCCGGCTCCTTCTCCCACAAGGAAGGGCCCAGCCCTGAAAGCTCTTGCTGCTCTTCACGATGTCTTGGCGCCCTATCTACAGGCACAACAACAGTGGGGATCTGTGCTTTCCCAGAGACGCAACATCTCATGGCACTCGGCCGCGGCAAAGCCTCTTGCCGAAAAGGCAAACGTCCGGCTCCTTCTCCCACAAGGAAGGGCCCAGCCCTGAAAGCTCTTGCTGCTCTTCATGGTGCCTTGGCGCCCTATCTACAGGCAGAGCAGCAGTGGGGATCTGTGCTTTCCCAGAGACGCTACATCTCATGGCGCTCGGCCGCGGCACAGCCTCTTTCCAAAAAGGCAAACATCCGGCTCCTTCTCCCACAAGGAAGGGCCCAGCCCTGAAAGCTCTAGCTGCTCTTCACCTAACCTTGGAACCCTATCTACAGGCACAACAGCAGTGGGGATCTGTGCTTTCCCAGAGACGCAACATCTCATGGCGCTCGGCCGCGGCAGAGCCTCTTGCCGAAAAGGCAAACGTCCGGCTCCTTCTCCCACAAGGAAGGGACCAACCCTGAAAGCTCTTGCTGCTCTTCACCTACACTTGGAACCCTATCTACAGGCACAACAGCAGTGGGGATCTGTGCTTTCCCAGAGACGCAACATCTCATGGCGCTCGGCCGCGGCAGAGCCTCTTGCCGAAAAGGCAAACGTCCGGCTCCTTCTCCCACAAGGAAGGGCCCAGCCCTCAAAGCTGTTACTGCTCTTTAAGGTGCCTTGGCGCCCTACCTACAGGAACAACAGCAGTGGGGATCTGTGCTTTCCCAGAGACGCAAGATCTCATGGCGCTCGGCCGCGGCAGAGCCTCTTGCCAAAAAGGCAAACGTCCGGCTCCTTCTCCCACAAGGAAGGGCCCAGCCCTGAAAGCTCTTGCTGCTCTTCACCTACCCTTGGAACCCTATCTAGAGGCACAACAGCACTGGGGATCTGTGCTTTCCCAGAGACGCAACATCTCATGGCGCTCGGCCGCGGCAGAAACTCTTGCCGTAAAGGCAAACGTCCGGCTCTTTCTCCCACAATGAAGGGCCCAGCCCTGAAAGCTCTTGCTGCTCTTCACGGTGCCTTGGCGCCCTATCTACAGGCACAACAGCAGTGGGGATCTGTGCTTTCCCAGAGACGCAACATCTCATGGCGCTCGGCCGCGGCAGAGACTCTTGCCGAAAAGGCAAACATCCGGCTCCTTCTCCCACAAGGAAGGGCCCAGCCCTGAAAGCTCTTGCTGCTCTTCACCTACCCTTGGCACCCTATCTACAGGCACAACAACAGTGGGGATCTGTGCTTTCCCCCTAGACGCGTCATGTCATGGAGCTCGGCCGCGGCAAAGCCTCTTGCCGAAAAGGCAAACGTCCGGCTCCTTCTCCCACAAGGAAGGGACCAGCCCTGAAAGCTCTTGCTGCTCTTCACGGTGCCTTGGCGCCCTATCTACAGGCACAACAGCAGTGGGAATCTGTGCTTTCCCAGAGACGCAACATCTCATGGCGCTCGGCCGCGGCAGAGCCTCTTGCCGAAAAGGCAAATGTCTGGCTCCTTCTCCCACAAGGAAGGGCCCAGCCCTGAAAGCTCTTGCTGCTCTTCACGGTGCCTTGGTGCCCTATCTACAGGCACAACAGCAGTGGGGATCTGTGCTTTCCCAGAGACGCAACATCTCATGGCGCTCGGCCGCGGCAGAGCCTCTTGCCGAAAAGGCAAACGTCCGGCTCCTTCTCCCACAAGGAAGGGCCCAGCCCTGAAAGCTCTTGCTGCTCTTCACCTACCCTTGGAACCCTATCTACAGGCACAACAGCAGTGGGGATCTGTGCTTTCCCAGAGACGCAACATATCATGGCGCTCGGCCGCGGCAGAGCCTCTTGCCGAAAAGGCAAACGTCCGGCTCCTTCTCCCACAAGGAAGGGCCCAGCCCTGAAAGCTCTTGCTGCTCTTCACGATGCCTTGGCGCCCTATCTACAGGCACAACAACAGTGGGGATCTGTGCTTTCCCAGAGACGCAACATCTCATGGCACTCGGCCGCGGCAGAGCCTCTTGCCGAAAAGGCAAACGTCCGGCTCCTTCTCCCACAAGGAAGGGCCCAGCCCTGAAAGCTCTTGCTGCTCTTCATGGTGCCTTGGCGCCCTATCTACAGGCAGAGCAGCAGTGGGGATCTGTGCTTTCCCAGAGACGCTACATCTCATGGCGCTCGGCCGCGGCATAAACTCTTGCCGTAAAGGCAAACGTCCGGCTCTTTCTCCCACAATGAAGGGCCCAGCCCTGAAAGCTCTTGCTGCTCTTCACGGTGCCTTGGCGCCCTATCTACAGGCACAACAGCAGTGGGGATCTGTGCTTTCCCAGAGACGCAACATCTCATGGCGCTCGGCCGCGGCAGAGACTCTTGCCGAAAAGGCAAACATCCGGCTCCTTCTCCCACAAGGAAGGGCCCAGCCCTGAAAGCTCTTGCTGCTCTTCACCTACCCTTGGAACCCTATCTACAGGCACAACAGCAGTGGGGATCTGTGCTTTCCCCCTAGACGCGTCATGTCATGGAGCTTGGCCGCGGCAGAGCCTCTTGCCGAAAAGGCAAACGTCCGGCTCCTTCTCCCACAAGGAAGGGACCAGCCCTGAAAGCTCTTGCTGCTCTTCACGGTGCCTTGGCGCCCTATCTACAGGCACAACAGCAGTGGGAATCTGTGCTTTCCCAGAGACGCAACATCTCACGGCGCTCGGCCCCGGCAGAGCCTCTTGCCGAAAAGGCAAACGTCCGGCTCATTCTCCCACAAGGAAGGGCCCAGCCCTGAAAGATGTTGCTGCTCTTCACGGTGCCTTGGCGCTCTATCTACAGGCACAGCAGCAGTGGGGATCTGTGCTTTCCCAGAGACGCAACATCTCATGGCGCTCGGCCGCGGCAGAGCCTCTTGCCGAAAAGGCAAACGTCCGGCTCCTTCTCCCACAAGGAAGGGCCCAGCCCTGAAAGCTCTTGCTGCTCTTCACCTACCCTTGGCACCCTATCTAGAGGCACAACAGCAGTGGGGATCTGTGCTTTCCCAGAGACGCAACATCTCATGGGGCTCGGCCGCGGCAGAAACTCTTGCCGTAAAGGCAAACGTCCGGCTCTTTCTCCCACAATGAAGGGCCCAGCCCTGAAAGCTCTTGCTGCTCTTCACGGTGCCTTGGCGCCCTATCTACAGGCACAACAGCACTGGGGATCTGTGCATTCCCAGAGACGCAACATCTCATGGCGCTCGGCCGCGGCAGAGACTCTTGCCGAAAAGGCAAACATCCGGCTCCTTGTCCCACAAGGAAGGGCCCAGCCCTGAAAGCTCTTGCTGCTCTTCACCTACCCTTGGAACCCTATCTACAGGCACAGCAGCAGTGGGGATCTGTGCTTTCCCAGAGACGCAACATCTCATGGCGCTCGGCCGCGGCAGAAACTCTTGCCGAAAAGGCAAACGTCCGGCTCCTTCTCCCACAAGGAAGGGCCCAGCCCTGAAAGCTCTTGCTGCTCTTCACCTACCCTTGGAACCCTATTTACAGGCACAACAGCAGTGGGGATCTGTGCTTTCCCAGAGACGCGTCATCTCATGGCGCTCGGCCCCGGCAGAGCCTCTTGCCGAAAAGGCAAACGTCCGGCTCCTTCTCCCACAAGGAAGGGCCCAGCCCTGAAAGCTCTTGCTGCTCTTCACGGTGCCTTGGCGCCCTATCTACAGGCACAGCAGCAGTGGGGATCTGTGCTTTCCCAGAGACGCAACATCTCATGGCGCTCGGCCGCGGCAGAGCCTCTTGCCGAAAAGGCAAATGTCCGGCTCCTTCTCCCACAAGGAAGGGCCCAGCCCTGAAAGCTGCTGCTGCTCTTCACGGTGCCTTGGTGCCCTATCTACAGGCACAACAGCAGTGGGGATCTGTGCTTTCCCAGAGACGCAACATCTCATGGCGCTCGGCCGCGGCAGAGCCTCTTGCCGAAAAGGCAAACGTCCGGCTCCTTCTCCCACAAGGAAGGGCCCAGCCCTGAAAGCTCTTGCTGCTCTTCACCTACCCTTGGAACCCTATCTACAGGCACAACAGCAGTGGGGATCTGTGCTTTCCCAGAGACGCAACATCTCATGGCGCTCGGCCGCGGCAGAGCCTCTTTCCAAAAAGGCAAACATCCGGCTCCTTCTCCCACAAGGAAGGGCCCAGCCCTGAAAGCTATTGCTGCTCTTCACGATGCCTTGGCGCCCTATCTACAGGCACAACAACAGTGGGGATCTGTGCTTTCCCAGAGACGCAACATCTCATGGCACTCGGCCGCGGCAGAGACTCTTGCCGAAAAGGCAAACGTCCGGCTCCTTCTCCCACAAGGAAGGGCCCAGCCCTGAAAGCTCTTGCTGCTCTTCATGGTGCCTTGGCGCCCTATCTACAGGCGCAACAGCAGTGGGGATCTGTGCTTTCCCAGAGACGCTACATCTCATGGCGCTCGGCCGCGGCAGAGACTCTTGCCGAAAAGGCAAACATCCGGCTCCTTCTCCCACAAGGAAGGGCCCAGCCCTGAAAGCTCTTGCTGCTCTTCACCTACCCTTGGAACCCTATCTACAGGCACAACATCAGTGGGGATCTGTGCTTTCCCCCTAGACGCGTCATGTCATGGAGCTCGGCCGCGGCAGAGCCTCTTGCCGAAAAGGCAAACGTCCGGCTCCTTCTCCCACAAGGAAGGGACCAGCACTGAAAGCTCTTGCTGCTCTTCACGGTGCCTTGGCGCCCTATCTACAGTCACAACAGCAGTGGGGATCTGTGCTTTCGCAGAGCGTCATCTCATTGCGCTCAGCCGCGGAAGAGCCTCTTGCCGAAAAGGCAAACGTCCGGCTCCTTCTCCCACAAGGAAGGGCTCAGCCCTGAAAGCTCTTGCTGCTCTTCACGGTGCCTTGGAACCCTATCTACAGTCACAACAGCAGTGGGGATCTGTGCTTTCCCAGAGACGCAACATCTCATGGCGCTCGGCCGCGGCAGAGCCTCTTGCCGAAAAGGCAAACGTCCGGCTCCTTCTCCCACAAGGAAGGGGCCCAGCCCTGAAAGCTCTTGCTGCTCTTCACTGTGCCTTGGCGCCCTATCTACAGGCACAGCAGCAGTGGGGATCTGTGCTTTCCCAGAGACGCAACATCTCATGGTGATCGGCCGCGGCAGAGACTCTTGCCGAAAAGGCAAACGTCCGGCTCCTTCTCCCACAAGGAAGGGCCCAGCCCTGAAAGCTCTTGCTGCTCTTCATGGTGCCTTGGCGCCCTATATACAGGCAGAGCAGCAGTGGGGATCTGTGCTTTCCCAGAGACGCTACATCTCATGGCGCTCGGCGCCGCGGCACAGCCTCTTTCCAAAAAGGCAAACATCCGGCTCCTTCTCCCACAAGGAAGGGCCCAGCCCTGAAAGATGTTGCTGCTCTTCACGGTGCCTTGGCACCCTATCTACAGGCACAGCAGCAGTGGGGATCTGTGCTTTCCCAGAGATGCAACAGCTCATGGCGCTCGGCCGCGTCAGAGCCTCTTGCCGAAAAGGCAAACGTCCGGCTCCTTCTCCCACAAGGAAGGGCCCAGCCCTTAAAGCTCTTGCTGCTCTTCACCTACCCTTAGAACCCTATCTACAGGCAGAGCAGCAGTGGGGATCTGTGCTTTCCTAGAGACGCAACAGATCATGGCGCTCGGCCGCGGCACAGCCTCTTGCCGAAAAGGCAAATGTCCGGCTCCTTCTCCCACGAGGAAGGGCCCAGCCCTGAAAGATGTTGCTGCTCTTCACGGTGCCTTGGCGCCCTATCTACAGGCACAACAGCAGTGGGGATCTGTGCTTTCCCAGAGGCGCAACATCTCATGGTGCTCGGCCGCGGCACAGCCTCTTGCCGAAAAGGCAAACGTCCGGCTCCTTCTCCCACAAGGAATGGCCCAGCCCTGAAAGCTCTTGCTGCTCTTTAAGGTGCCTTGGCGCCCTACCTACAGGAACAACAGCAGTGGGGATCTGTGCTTTCCCAGAGACGCAACAGCTCATGGCGCTCGGCCGCGGCAGAGCCTCTTGCCAAAAAGGCAAACATCCGGCTCTTTCTCCCACGAGGAAGGGGCCAGCCATGAAAGATGTTGCTGCTCTTCACGGTGCCTTGGCACCCTATCTACAGGCACAACAGCACTGGGGATCTGTGCTTTCCCAGAGACGCAACATTACATGGTGCTCGGCCGAGGCATAAACTCTTGCCGTAAAGGCAAACGTCCGTCTCTTTCTCCCACAATGAAGGGCCCAGCCCTGAAAGCTCTTGCTGCTCTTCACGGTGCCTTGGCGCCCTATCTACAGGCACAACAGCAGTGGGGATCTGTGCTTTCCCAGAGACGCAACATCTCATGGCGCTCGGCCGCGGCAGAGACTCTTGCCGAAAAGGCAAACGTCCGGCTCGCCCTTCTCTCCACAAGGAAGGGCCCAGCCCTGAAAGCTCTTGCTGCTCTTCACCTACCCTTGGAACCCTATCTACAGGCACAACAGCAGTGGGATCTGTGCTTTCCCCCTAGACCGCGTCATGTCATGGAGCTCGGCCGCGGCAGAGCCTCTTGCGAAAAGGCAAACGTCCGGCTCCTTCTCCCCACAAGGAAGGGCCCAGCCCTGAAAGCTCTTGCTGCTCTTCACCTACCCTTGGAACCCTATCTACAGGCACAACAGCAGTGGGGATCTGTGCTTTCCCAGAGCCAACATCTCATGGCGCTCGGCCGCGGCAGAGCCTCTTGCCGAAAAGGCAAACGTCCGGCTCCTTCTCCCACAAGGAAGGGACCAACCCTGAAAGCTCTTGCTGCTCTTCACCTACACTTGGAACCCTATCTACAGGCACAAACAGGCAGTGGGGATCTGTGCTTTCCCAGAGACGCAACATCTCATGCGCTCGGCCGCGGCAGAGCCTCTTGCCGAAAAGGCAAACGTCCGGCTCCTTCTCCCACAAGGAATGGCCCAGCCCTGAAAGCTCTTGCTGCTCTTTAAGGTGCCTTGGCGCCCTACCTACAGGAACAACAGCAGTGGGGATCTGTGCTTTCCCAGAGACGCAAGATCTCATGGCGCTCGCCGCGGCAGAGCCTCTTGCCAAAAAGGCAAACGTCCGGCTCCTTCTCCCACAAGGAAGGCCCAGCCCTGAAAGCTCTTGCTGCTCTTCACGGTGCCTTGGAACCCTATCTAGAGGCACAACAGCACTGGGGATCTGTGCTTTCCCAGAGACGCAACATCTCATGGCGCTCGGCCGCGGCAGAAACTCTTGCCGTAAAGGCAAACGTCCGGCTCTTTCTCCCACAATGAAGGGGCCCAGCCCTGAAAGCTCTTGCTGCTCTTCACGGTGCCTTGGCGCCCTATCTACAGGCACAACAGCAGTGGGGATCTGTGCTTTCCCAGAGACGCAACATCTCATGGCGCTCGGCCGCGGCAGAGACTCTTGCCGAAAAGGCAAACATCCGGCTCCTTCTCCCACAAGGAAGGGCCCAGCCCTGAAAGCTCTTGCTGCTCTTCACCTACCCTTGGCACCCTATCTACAGGCACAACAACAGTGGGATCTGTGCTTTCCCCCTAGACGCGTCATGTCCATGGAGCTCGGCCGCGGCAAAGCCTCTTGCCGAAAAGGCAAACGTCCGGCTCCTTCTCCCACAAGGAAGGGACCAGCCCTGAAAGCTCTTGCTGCTCTTCACGGTGCCTTGGCGCCCTATCTACAGGCACAACAGCAGTGGGAATCTGTGCTTTCCCAGAGACGCAACATCTCATGGCGCTCGGCGCGCGCAGAGCCTCTTGCCGAAAAGGCAAATGTCCTGGCTCCTTCTCCCACAAGGAAGGGCCCAGCCCTGAAAGCTCTTGCTGCTCTTCACGGTGCCTTGGAACCCTATCTACAGGCACAACAGCGAGTGGGGATCTGTGCTTTCCCAGAGACGCAACATCTCATGGCGCTCGGCCCGCGGCAGAGCCTCTTGCCGAAAAAGCAAACGTCTGGCTCCTTCTCCCACAAGGAAGGGCCCAGCCCGGAAAGCTCTTGCTGCTCTTCACGGTGCCTTGGCGCCCTATCTACAGTCACAACAGCAGTGGGGATCTGTGCTTTTCCCAGAGACGCAAGATCTCATGGCGCTCGGACCGCGCAGAAACTCTTGCCGAAAAGGCAATCGTCTGGCTCCTTCTCCCACAAGGAAGGGCCCAGCCATGAAAGATGTTGCTGCTCTTCACGGTGCCTTGGCGCCCTATCTACAGGCACAACAGCAGTGGGGATCTGTGCTTTCCCAGAGACGCAACATCTCATGGCTCTCGGTCGCGGCAGAGCCTCTTGCCGAAAAGGCAAAACGTCCGGCTCATTCTCCCACAAGGAAGGGACCAGCCCTGAAAGATGTTGCTGCTCTTCACGGTGCCTTGCGCTCTATCTACAGGCACAGCAGCAGTGGGGATCTGTGCTTTCCAGAGACGCAACATCTCATGGCGCTCGGCCGCGGCAGAGCCTCTTGCCGAAAAGGCAAACGTCCGCGTCCTTCTCCCACAAGGAAGGGCCCAGCCCTGAAAGCTCTTGCTGCTCTTCACCTACCCTTGGAACCCTATCTAGAGGCACAACAGCACTGGGGATCTGTGCTTTCCCAGAGACGCAACATCTCATGGGGCTCGGTCGCGGCAGAGCCTCTTGCCGTAAAGGCAAACGTCCGGCTCTTTCTCCCACAATGAAGGGCCCAGCCCTGAAAGCTCTTGCTGCTCTTCACGGTGCCTTGGCGCCCTATCTACAGGCACAACAGCAGTGGGGATCTGTGCTTTCCCAGAGACGCAACATCTCATGGCGCTCGGCCGCGGCAGAGACTCTTGCCGAAAAGGCAAACGTCCGGCTCCTTCTCCCACAAGGAAGGGCCAGCCCTGAAAGCTCTTGCTGCTCTTCACCTACCCTTGGAACCCTATCTACAGGCACAACAGCAGTGGGGATCTGTGCTTTCCCAGAGACGCAACATCTCATGGCGCTCGGCGCCGCGCAGAGCCTCTTTCCAAAAAGGCAAACGTCCGCTCCTTCTCCCACAAGGAAGGGCCCAGCCCTGAAAGCTCTTGCTGCTCTTCACGATGTCTTGGCGCCCTATCTACAGTCACAACAGCAGTGGGGATCTGTGCTTTCCCAGAGACGCGTCATCTCATGGCACTCGGCCGCGGCAGAGCCTCTTGCCGAAAAGGCAAACGTCCGGCTCCTTCTCCCACAAGGAAGGGCCCAGCCCTGAAAGCTCTTGCTGCTCTTCATGGTGCCTTGGCGCCCTATCTACAGGCAGAGCAGCACTGGGGATCTGTGCTTTCCCAGAGACGCAAAATCTCATGGCGCTCGGCCGCGCACAGCCTCTTTCCAAAAAGGCAAACATCCGGCTCCTTCTCCCACAAGGAAGGGCCCAGCCCTGAAAGATGTTGCTGCTCTTCACGGTGCCTTGGCACCCTATCTACAGGCACAGCAGCAGTTGGGGATCTGTGCTTTCCCAGAGATGCAACAGCTCATGGCGCTCGGCCCGCGTCAGAGCCTCTTGCCGAAAAGGCAAACGTCCGGCTCCTTCTCCCACAAGGAAGGCCCAGCCCTTAAAGCTCTTGCTGCTCTTCACCTACCCTTAGAACCCTATCTACAGGCAGAGCAGCAGTGGGGATCTGTGCTTTCCTAGAGACGCAACAGATCATGGCGCTCGGCCGCGGCACAGCCTCTTGCCGAAAAGGCAAAAGTCCGGCTCCTTCTCCCACGAGGAAGGGCCCAGCCCTGAAGGATGTTGCTGCTCTTCACGGTGCCTTGGCGCCCTATCTACAGGCACAACAGCAGTGGGGATCTGTGCTTTCCCAGAGACGCAACATCTCATGGTGCTCGGCCGCGGCAGAGCCTCTTGCCGAAAAGGCAAACGTCCGGCTCCTTCTCCCACAAGGAATGGCCCAGCCCTGAAAGCTCTTGCTGCTCTTTAAGGTGCCTTGGCGCCCTACCTACAGGAACAACAGCAGTGGGGATCTGTGCTTTCCCAGAGACGCAACAGCTCATGGCGCTCGGCCGCGGCAGAGCCTCTTGCCAAAAAGGCAAACGTCCGGCTCTTTCTCCCACGAGGAAGGGGCCAGCCATGAAAGATGTTGCTGCTCTTCACGGTGCCTTGGCACCCTATCTACAGGCACAACAGCACTGGGGATCTGTGCTTTCCCAGAGACGCAACATTACATGGTGCTCGGCCGAGGCATAAACTCTTGCCGTAAAGGCAAACGTCCGTCTCTTTCTCCCACAATGAAGGGCCCAGCCCTGAAAGCTCTTGCTGCTCTTCACGGTGCCTTGGCGCCCTATCTACAGGCACAACAGCAGTGGGGATCTGTGCTTTCCCAGAGACGCAACATCTCATGGCGCTCGGCCGCGGCAGAGACTCTTGCCGAAAAGGCAAACGTGCGGCTCCTTCTCCCACAAGGAAGGGCCCAGCCCTGAAAGCTCTTGCTGCTCTTCACCTACCCTTGGAACCCTATCTACAGGAACAACAGCACTGGGGATCTGTGCTTTCCCCCTAGACGCGTCATGTCATGGAGCTCGGCCGCGGCAGAGCCTCTTGCCGAAAAGGCAAACGTCCGGCTCCTTCTCCCACAAGGAAGGGCCCAGCCCTGAAAGCTCTTGCTGCTCTTCACCTACCCTTGGAACCCTATCTACAGGCACAACAGCAGTGGGGATCTGTGCTTTCCCAGAGACGCAACATCTCATGGCGCTCGGCCGCGGCAGAGCCTCTTGCCGAAAAGGCAAACGTCCGGCTCCTTCTCCCACAAGGAAGGGACCAACCCTGAAAGCTCTTGCTGCTCTTCACCTACACTTGGAACCCTATCTACAGGCACAACAGCAGTGGGGATCTGTGCTTTCCCAGAGACGCAACATCTCATGGCGCTCGGCCGCGGCAGAGCCTCTTGCCGAAAAGGCAAACGTCCGGCTCCTTCTCCCACAAGGAAGGGCCCAGCCCTCAAAGATGTTACTGCTCTTCACGGTGCCTTGGCGCCATATCTACAGGCACAACAACAGTGGGGATCTGTGCTTTCCCAGAGATGCAACATCTCATGGTACTCGGCCGCGGCAGAGCCTCTTGCCGAAAAGGCAAACGTCCGGCTCCTTCTCCCACAAGGAATGGCCCAGCCCTGAAAGCTCTTGCTGCTCTTTAAGGTGCCTTGGCGCCCTACCTACAGGATCAACAGCAGTGGGGATCTGTGCTTTCCCAGAGACGCAAGATCTCATGGCGCTCGGCCGCGGCAGAGCCTCTTGCCAAAAAGGCAAACGTCCGGCTCCTTCTCCCACAAGGAAGGGCCCAGCCCTGAAAGCTCTTGCTGCTCTTCACCTACCCTTGGAACCCTATCTAGAGGCACAACAGCACTGGGGATCTGTGCTTTCCCAGAGACGCAACATCTCATGGCGCTCGGCCGCGGCAGAAACTCTTGCCGTAAAGGCAAACGTCCGGCTCTTTCTCCCACAATGAAGGGCCCAGCCCTGAAAGCTCTTGCTGCTCTTCACGGTGCCTTGGCGCCCTATCTACAGGCACAACAGCAGTGGGGATCTGTGCTTTCCCAGAGACGCAACATCTCATGGCGCTCGGCCGCGGCAGAGACTCTTGCCGAAAAGGCAAACATCCGGCTCCTTCTCCCACAAGGAAGGGCCCAGCCCTGAAAGCTCTTGCTGCTCTTCACCTACCCTTGGCACCCTATCTACAGGCACAACAACAGTGGGGATCTGTGCTTTCCCCCTAGACGCGTCATGTCATGGAGCTCGGCCGCGGCAAAGCCTCTTGCCGAAAAGGCAAACGTCCGGCTCCTTCTCCCACAAGGAAGGGACCAGCCCTGAAAGCTCTTGCTGCTCTTCACGGTGCCTTGGCGCCCTATCTACAGGCACAACAGCAGTGGGAATCTGTGCTTTCCCAGAGACGCAACATCTCATGGCGCTCGGCCGCGGCAGAGCCTCTTGCCAAAAAGGCAAATGTCTGGCTCCTTCTCCCACAAGGAAGGGCCCAGCCCTGAAAGCTCTTGCTGCTCTTCACGGTGCCTTGGTGCCCTATCTACAGGCACAACAGCAGTGGGGATCTGTGCTTTCCCAGAGACGCAACATCTCATGGCGCTCGGCCGCGGCAGAGCCTCTTGCCGAAAAGGCAAACGTCCGGCTCCTTCTCCCACAAGGAAGGGCCCAGCCCTGAAAGCTCTTGCTGCTCTTCACCTACCCTTGGAACCCTATCTACAGGCACAACAGCAGTGGGGATCTGTGCTTTCCCAGAGACGCAACATATCATGGCGCTCGGCCGCGGCAGAGCCTCTTTCCAAAAAGGCAAACGTCCGGCTCCTTCTCCCACAAGGAAGGGCCCAGCCATGAAAGCTCTTGCTGCTCTTCACGATGCCTTGGCGCCCTATCTACAGGCACAACAACAGTGGGGATCTGTGCTTTCCCAGAGACGCAACATCTCATGGCACTCGGCCGCGGCAGAGCCTCTTGCCGAAAAGGCAAACGTCCGGCTCCTTCTCCCACAAGGAAGGGCCCAGCCCTGAAAGCTCTTGCTGCTCTTCATGGTGCCTTGGCGCCCTATCTACAGGCAGAGCAGCAGTGGGGATCTGTGCTTTCCCAGAGACGCTACATCTCATGGCGCTCGGCCGCGGCATAAACTCTTGCCGTAAAGGCAAACGTCCGGCTCTTTCTCCCACAATGAAGGGCCCAGCCCTGAAAGCTCTTGCTGCTCTTCACGGTGCCTTGGCGCCCTATCTACAGGCACAACAGCAGTGGGGATCTGTGCTTTCCCAGAGACGCAACATCTCATGGCGCTCGGCCGCGGCAGAGACTCTTGCCGAAAAGGCAAACATCCGGCTCCTTCTCCCACAAGGAAGGGCCCAGCCCTGAAAGCTCTTGCTGCTCTTCACCTACCCTTGGAACCCTATCTACAGGCACAACAGCAGTGGGGATCTGTGCTTTCCCCCTAGACGCGTCATGTCATGGAGCTCGGCCGCGGCAGAGCCTCTTGCCGAAAAGGCAAACGTCCGGCTCCTTCTCCCACAAGGAAGGGCCCAGCCCTGAAAGCTCTTGCTGCTCTTCACGGTGCCTTGGCGCCCTATCTACAGGCACAACAGCAGTGGGAATCTGTGCTTTCCCAGAGACGCAACATCTCACGGCGCTCGGCCGCGGCAGAGCCTCTTGCCGAAAAGGCAAACGTCCGGCTCATTCTCCCACAAGGAAGGGCCCAGCCCTGAAAGATGTTGCTGCTCTTCACGGTGCCTTGGCGCTCTATCTACAGGCACAGCAGCAGTGGGGATCTGTGCTTTCCCAGAGACGCAACATCTCATGGCGCTCGGCCGCGGCAGAGCCTCTTGCCGAAAAGGCAAACGTCCGGCTCCTTCTCCCACAAGGAAGGGCCCAGCCCTGAAAGCTCTTGCTGCTCTTCACCTACCCTTGGCACCCTATCTAGAGGCACAACAGCAGTGGGGATCTGTGCTTTCCCAGAGACGCAACATCTCATGGGGCTCGGCCGCGGCAGAAACTCTTGCCGTAAAGGCAAACGTCCGGCTCTTTCTCCCACAATGAAGGGCCCAGCCCTGAAAGCTCTTGCTGCTCTTCACGGTGCCTTGGCGCCCTATCTACAGGCACAACAGCAGTGGGGATCTGTGCATTCCCAGAGACGCAACATCTCATGGCGCTCGGCCGCGGCAGAGACTCTTGCTGAAAAGGCAAACATCCGGCTCCTTGTCCCACAAGGAAGGGCCCAGCCCTGAAAGCTCTTGCTGCTCTTCACCTACCCTTGGAACCCTATCTACAGGCACAACAGCACTGGGGATCTGTGCTTTCCCAGAGACGCAACATCTCATGGCGCTCGGCCGCGGCAGAAACTCTTGCCGTAAAGGCAAACGTCCGGTTCTTTCTCCCACGAGAAAGGGCCCAGCCCTGAAAGCTCTTGCTGCTCTTCACGGTGCCTTGGCGCCCTATCTACAGGCACAACAGCAGTGGGAATCTGTGCTTTCCCAGAGACGCAACATCTCATGGCGCTCGTCCGCGGCAGAGCCTCTTGCCGAAAAGGCAAACGTCCGGCTCCTTCTCCCACAAGGAAGGGCCCAGCCCTGAAAGCTGCTGCTGCTCTTCACCTACCCTTGGAACCCTATCTACAGGCACAGCAGCAGTGGGGATCTGTGCTTTCCCAGAGACGCAACATCTCATGGCGCTCGGCCGCGGCAGAGCCTCTTTCCAAAAAGGCAAACATCCGGCTCCTTCTCCCACAAGGAAGGGCCCAGCCCTGAAAGCTATTGCTGCTCTTCACGATGCCTTGGCGCCCAATCTACAGGCACAACAACAGTGGGGATCTGTGCTTTCCCAGAGACGCAACATCTCATGGCACTCGGCCGCGGCAGAGCCTCTTGCCGAAAAGGCAAACGTCCGGCTCCTTCTCCCACAAGGAAGGGCCCAGCCCTGAAAGCTATTGCTGCTCTTCACGATGCCTTGGCGCCCTATCTACAGGCACAACAACAGTGGGGATCTGTGCTTTCCCAGAGACGCAACATCTCATGGCACTCGGCTGCGGCAGAGACTCTTGCCGAAAAGGCAAACGTCCGGCTCCTTCTCCCACAAGGAAGGGCCCAGCCCTGAAAGCTCTTGCTGCTCTTCACCTACCCTTGGAACCCTATCTACAGGCACAACAGCAGTGGGGATCTGTGCTTTCCCAGAGACGCAACATCTCATGGCGCTCGGCCGCGGCAGAGCCTCTTTCCAAAAAGGCAAACATCCGGCTCCTTCTCCCACAAGGAAGGGCCCAGCCCTGAAAGCTATTGCTGCTCTTCACGATGCCTTGGCGCCCTATCTACAGGCACAACAACAGTGGGGATCTGTGCTTTCCCAGAGACGCAACATCTCATGGCACTCGGCCGCGGCAGAGACTCTTGCCGAAAAGGCAAACGTCCGGCTCCTTCTCCCACAAGGAAGGGCCCAGCCCTGAAAGCTCTTGCTGCTCTTCATGGTGCCTTGGCGCCCTATCTACAGGCAAAACAGCAGTGGGGATCTGTGCTTTCCTAGAGACGCTACATCTCATGGCGCTCGGCCGCGGCAGAGACTCTTGCCGAAAAGGCAAACATCCGGCTCCTTCTCCCACAAGGAAGGGCCCAGCCCTGAAAGCTCTTGCTGCTCTTCACCTACCCTTGGAACCCTATCTACAGGCACAACATCAGTGGGGATCTGTGCTTTCCCCCTAGACGCGTCATGTCATGGAGCTCGGCCGCGGCAGAGCCTCTTGCCGAAAAGGCAAACGTCCGGCTCCTTCTCCCACAAGGAAGGGACCAGCACTGAAAGCTCTTGCTGCTCTTCACGGTGCCTTGGCGCCCTATCTACAGTCACAACAGCAGTGGGGATCTGTGCTTTCGCAGAGACGCGTCATCTCATTGCGCTCAGCCGCGGAAGAGCCTCTTGCCGAAAAGGCAAACGTCCGGCTCCTTCTCCCACAAGGAAGGGCTCAGCCCTGAAAGCTCTTGCTGCTCTTCACGGTGCCTTGGAACCCTATCTACAGTCACAACAGCAGTGGGGATCTGTGCTTTCCCAGAGACGCAACATCTCATGGCGCTCGGCCGCGGCAGAGCCTCTTGCCGAAAAGGCAAACGTCCGGCTCCTTCTCCCACAAGGAAGGGCCCAGCCATGAAAGCTCTTGCTGCTCTTCACTGTGCCTTGGCGCCCTATCTACAGGCGCAACAGCAGTGGGGATCTGTGCTTTCCCAGAGACGCAACATCTCATGGTGATCGGCCGCGGCAGAGACTCTTGCCGAAAAGGCAAACGTCCGGCTCCTTCTCCCACAAGGAAGGGACCAACCCTGAAAGCTTTTGCTGCTCTTCACGGTTCCTTGGCGCCCTATCTACAGGCACAGCAGCAGTGGGGATCTGTGCTTTCCCAGAGACGCAGCAGCTCATGGCGCTCGGCCGCGGCGCAGCCTGTTGCCTAAAAGGCAAACGTCCGGCTCCTTCTCCCACAAGGAAGGGCCCAGCCCTGAAAGCTCTTGCTGCTCTTCACGGTGCCTTGGCGCCCTATCTACAGGCACAGCAGCAGTGGGGATCTGTGCTTTCCCAGAGACGCAACATCTCATGGCGCTCGGCCGCGGCAGAGCCTCTTGCCGAAAAGGCAAACGTCCGGCTCCTTCTCCCACAAGGAAGGGCCCAGCCCTGAAAGCTCTTGCTGCTCTTCACTGTGCCTTGGCGCCCTATCTACAGGCGCAACAGCAGTGGGGATCTGTGCTTTCCCAGAGACGCAACATCTCATGGTGCTCGGCCGCGGCAGAGCCTCTTGCCGAAAAGGCAAACGTCCGGCTCCTTCTCCCACAAGGAAGGGACCAACCCTGAAAGCTGTTGCTGCTCTTCACGGTTCCTTGGCGCCCTATCTACAGGCACAGCAGCAGTGGGGATCTGTGCTTTCCCAGAGACGCAGCAGCTCATGGCGCTCGGCCGCGGCGCAGCCTGTTGCCGAAAAGGCAAACGTCCGGCTCCTTCTCCCACAAGGAAGGGCCCAGCCCTGAAAGCTCTTGCTGCTCTTCACGGTGCCTTGGCGCCCTATCTACAGGCACAGCAGCAGTGGGGATCTGTGCTTTCCCAGAGACGCAACATCTCATGGTGCTCGGCCGCGGCAGAGCCTCTTGCCGAAAAGGCAAACGTCCGGCTCCTTCTCCCACAAGGAAGGGCCCAGCCCTGAAAGCTCTTGCTGCTCTTCACGGTGCCTTGGCGCCCTATCTACAGGCACAGCAGCAGTGGGGATCTGTGCTTTCCCAGAGACGCAACATCTCATGGCGCTCGGCCGCGGCAGAGCCTCTTGCCGAAAAGGCAAATGTCCGGCTCCTTCTCCCACAAGGAAGGGCCCAGCCCTGAAAGCTGCTGCTGCTCTTCACGGTGCCTTGGTGCCCTATCTACATGCACAACAGCAGTGGGGATCTGTGCTTTCCCAGAGACGCAACATCTCATGGCGCTCGGCCGCGGCAGAGCCTCTTGCCGAAAAGGCAAACGTCCGGCTCCTTCTCCCACAAGGAAGGGCCCAGCCCTGAAAGCTCTTGCTGCTCTTCACCTACCCTTGGAACCCTACCTACAGGCACAACAGCAGTGGGGATCTGTGCTTTCCCAGAGACGCAACATCTCATGGCGCTCGGCCGCGGCAGAGCCTCTTGCCAAAAAGGCAAACGTCCGGCTCCTTCTCCCACGAGGAAGGGCCCAGCCATGAAAGATGTTGCTGCTCTTCACCTACCCTTGGAACCCTATCTACAGGAACAACAGCACTGGGGATCTGTGCTTTCCCAGAGACGCAACATCTCATGGCGCTCGGCCGCGGCAGAGCCTCTTGCCGAAAAGGCAAACGTCCGGCTCCTTCTCCCACAAGGAAGAGACCAGCCCTGAAAGCTCTTGCTGCTCTTCACGGTGCCTTGGCGCCCTATCTACAGGCACAACAGCAGTGGGGATCTGTGCTTTCCCAGAGACGCAACATCTCATGGCGCTCGGCCGCGGCAGAGCCTCTTGCCGAAAAGGCAAACGTCCGGCTCCTTCTCCCACAAGGAAGGGCCCAGCCCTGAAAGCTCTTGCTGCTCTTCACTGTGCCTTGGCGCCCTATCTACAGGCACAGCAGCAGTGGGGATCTGTGCTTTCCCAGAGACGCAACATTTCATGGCGCTCGGCCGCGCCAGAGACTCTTGCCGAAAAGGCAAACGTCCGGCTCCTTCTCCCACAAGGAAGGGACCAACCCTGAAAGCTGTTGCTGCTCTTCACGGTTCCTTGGCGCCCTATCTACAGGCACAGCAGCAGTGGGGATCTGTGCTTTCCCAGAGACGCAGCAGCTCATGGCGCTCGGCCGCGGCGCAGCCTGTTGCCGAAAAGGCAAACGTCCGGCTCCTTCTCCCACAAGGAAGGGCCCAGCCCTGAAAGCTCTTGCTGCTCTTCACGGTGCCTTGGCGCCCTATCTACAGGCACAGCAGCAGTGGGGATCTGTGCTTTCCCAGAGACGCAACATCTCCTGGCGCTCGGCCGCGGCAGAGCCTCTTGCCGAAAAGGCAAATGTCCGGCTCCTTCTCCCACAAGGAAGGGCCCAGCCCTGAAAGCTGCTGCTGCTCTTCACGGTGCCTTGGTGCCCTATCTACAGGCACAACAGCAGTGGGGATCTGTGCTTTCCCAGAGACGCAACATCTCATGGCGCTCGGCCGCGGCAGAGCCTCTTGCCGAAAAGGCAAACGTCCGGCTCCTTCTCCCACAAGGAAGGGCCCAGCCCTGAAAGCTCTTGCTGCTCTTCACCTACCCTTGGAACCCTACCTACAGGCACAACAGCAGTGGGGATCTGTGCTTTCCCAGAGACGCAACATCTCATGGCGCTCGGCCGCGGCAGAGCCTCTTTCCAAAAAGGCAAACGTCCGGCTCCTTCTCCCACAAGGAAGGGCCCAGCCCTGAAAGCTATTGCTGCTCTTCACGATGCCTTGGCGCCCTATCTACAGGCACAACAACAGTGGGGATCTGTGCTTTCCCAGAGACGCAACATCTCATGGCACTCGGCCGCGGCAGAGCCTCTTGCCGAAAAGGCAAACGTCCGGCTCCTTCTCCCACAAGGAAGGGCCCAGCCCTGAAAGCTCTTGCTGCTCTTCATGGTGCCTTGGCGCCCTATCTACAGGCACAACAGCACTGGGGATCTGTGCTTTCCCAGAGACGCAACATCTCATGGCGCTCGGCCGCGGCAGAGCCTCTTGCCGAAAAGGCAAACGTCCGGCTCCTTCTCCCACAAGGAAGGGCCCAGCCCTGAAAGCTCTTGCTGCTCTTCACCTACCCTTGGAACCCTATCTAGAGGCACAACAGCACTGGGGATCTGTGCTTTCCCAGAGACGCAACATCTCATGGCGCTCGGCCGCGGCAGAAACTCTTGCCGTAAAGGCAAACGTCCGGCTCTTTCTCCCACAATGAAGGGCCCAGCCCTGAAAGCTCTTGCTGCTCTTCACGGTGCCTTGGCGCCCTATCTACAGGCACAACAGCAGTGGGGATCTGTGCTTTCCCAGAGACGCAACATCTCATGGCGCTCGGCCGCGGCAGAGACTCTTGCCGAAAAGGCAAACATCCGGCTCCTTCTCCCACAAGGAAGGGCCCAGCCCTGAAAGCTCTTGCTGCTCTTCACCTACCCTTGGCACCCTATCTACAGGCACAACAACAGTGGGGATCTGTGCTTTCCCCCTAGACGCGTCATGTCATGGAGCTCGGCTGCGGCAAAGCCTCTTGCCGAAAAGGCAAACGTCCGGCTCCTTCTCCCACAAGGAAGGGACCAGCCCTGAAAGCTCTTGCTGCTCTTCACGGTGCCTTGGCGCCCTATCTACAGGCACAACAGCAGTGGGAATCTGTGCTTTCCCAGAGACGCAACATCTCATGGCGCTCGGCCGCGGCAGAGCCTCTTGCCGAAAAGGCAAATGTCTGGCTCCTTCTCCCACAAGGAAGGGCCCAGCCCTGAAAGCTCTTGCTGCTCTTCACGGTGCCTTGGTGCCCTATCTACAGGCACAACAGCAGTGGGGATCTGTGCTTTCCCAGAGACGCAACATCTCATGGCGCTCGGCCGCGGCAGAGCCTCTTGCCGAAAAGGCAAACGTCCGGCTCCTTCTCCCACAAGGAAGGGCCCAGCCCTGAAAGCTCTTGCTGCTCTTCACCTACCCTTGGAACCCTATCTACAGGCACAACAGCAGTGGGGATCTGTGCTTTCCCAGAGACGCAACATATCATGGCGCTCGGCCGCGGCAGAGCCTCTTTCCAAAAAGGCAAACGTCCGGCTCCTTCTCCCACAAGGAAGGGCCCAGCCATGAAAGCTCTTGCTGCTCTTCACGATGCCTTGGCGCCCTATCTACAGGCACAACAACAGTGGGGATCTGTGCTTTCCCAGAGACGCAACATCTCATGGCACTCGGCCGCGGCAGAGCCTCTTGCCGAAAAGGCAAACGTCCGGCTCCTTCTCCCACAAGGAAGGGCCCAGCCCTGAAAGCTCTTGCTGCTCTTCATGGTGCCTTGGCGCCCTATCTACAGGCAGAGCAGCAGTGGGGATCTGTGCTTTCCCAGAGACGCTACATCTCATGGCGCTCGGCCGCGGCATAAACTCTTGCCGTAAAGGCAAACGTCCGGCTCTTTCTCCCACAATGAAGGGACCAGCCCTGAAAGCTCTTGCTGCTCTTCACGGTGCCTTGGCGCCCTATCTACAGGCACAACAGCAGTGGGGATCTGTGCTTTCCCAGAGACGCAACATCTCATGGCGCTCGGCCGCGGCAGAGACTCTTGCCGAAAAGGCAAACATCCGGCTCCTTCTCCCACAAGGAAGGGCCCAGCCCTGAAAGCTCTTGCTGCTCTTCACCTACCCTTGGAACCCTATCTACAGGCACAACAGCAGTGGGGATCTGTGCTTTCCCCCTAGACGCGTCATGTCATGGAGCTCGGCCGCGGCAGAGCCTCTTGCCGAAAAGGCAAACGTCCGGCTCCTTCTCCCACAAGGAAGGGCCCAGCCCTGAAAGCTCTTGCTGCTCTTCACGGTGCCTTGGCGCCCTATCTACAGGCACAACAGCAGTGGGAATCTGTGCTTTCCCAGAGACGCAACATCTCACGGCGCTCGGCCGCGGCAGAGCCTCTTGCCGAAAAGGCAAACGTCCGGCTCATTCTCCCACAAGGAAGGGCCCAGCCCTGAAAGATGTTGCTGCTCTTCACGGTGCCTTGGCGCTCTATCTACAGGCACAGCAGCAGTGGGGATCTGTGCTTTCCCAGAGACGCAACATCTCATGGCGCTCGGCCGCGGCAGAGCCTCTTGCCGAAAAGGCAAACGTCCGGCTCCTTCTCCCACAAGGAAGGGCCCAGCCCTGAAAGCTCTTGCTGCTCTTCACCTACCCTTGGCACCCTATCTAGAGGCACAACAGCAGTGGGGATCTGTGCTTTCCCAGAGACGCAACATCTCATGGGGCTCGGCCGCGGCAGAAACTCTTGCCGTAAAGGCAAACGTCCGGCTCTTTCTCCCACAATGAAGGGCCCAGCCCTGAAAGCTCTTGCTGCTCTTCACGGTGCCTTGGCGCCCTATCTACAGGCACAACAGCAGTGGGGATCTGTGCATTCCCAGAGACGCAACATCTCATGGCGCTCGGCCGCGGCAGAGACTCTTGCTGAAAAGGCAAACATCCGGCTCCTTGTCCCACAAGGAAGGGCCCAGCCCTGAAAGCTCTTGCTGCTCTTCACCTACCCTTGGAACCCTATCTACAGGCACAACAGCACTGGGGATCTGTGCTTTCCCAGAGACGCAACATCTCATGGCGCTCGGCCGCGGCAGAAACTCTTGCCGTAAAGGCAAACGTCCGGTTCTTTCTCCCACGAGAAAGGGCCCAGCCCTGAAAGCTCTTGCTGCTCTTCACGGTGCCTTGGCGCCCTATCTACAGGCACAACAGCAGTGGGAATCTGTGCTTTCCCAGAGACGCAACATCTCATGGCGCTCGTCCGCGGCAGAGCCTCTTGCCGAAAAGGCAAACGTCCGGCTCCTTCTCCCACAAGGAAGGGCCCAGCCCTGAAAGCTGCTGCTGCTCTTCACCTACCCTTGGAACCCTATCTACAGGCACAGCAGCAGTGGGGATCTGTGCTTTCCCCCTAGACGCGTCATGTCATGGAGCTCGGCCGCGGCAGAGCCTCTTGCCGAAAAGGTAAACGTCCGGCTCCTTCTCCCACAAGGAAGGGCCCAGCCCTGAAAGCTCTTGCTGCTCTTCACCTACCCTTGGAACCCTATTTACAGGCACAACAGCAGTGGGGATCTGTGCTTTCCCAGAGACGCGTCATCTCATGGCGCTCGGCCCCGGCAGAGCCTCTTGCCGAAAAGGCAAACGTCCGGCTCCTTCTCCCACAAGGAAGGGCCCAGCCCTGAAAGCTCTTGCTGCTCTTCACGGTGCCTTGGCGCCCTATCTACAGGCACAGCAGCAGTGGGGATCTGTGCTTTCCCAGAGACGCAACATCTCATGGCGCTCGGCCGCGGCAGAGCCTCTTGCCGAAAAGGCAAACGTCCGGCTCCTTCTCCCACAAGGAAGGGCCCAGCCCTGAAAGCTGCTGCTGCTCTTCACGTTGCCTTGGTGCCCTATCTACAGGCACAACAGCAGTGGGGATCTGTGCTTTCCCAGAGACGCAACATCTCATGGCGCTCGGCCGCGGCAGAGCCTCTTGCCGAAAAGGCAAACGTCCGGCTCCTTCTCCCACAAGGAAGGGCCCAGCCCTGAAAGCTATTGCTGCTCTTCACGATGCCTTGGCGCCCTATCTACAGGCACAACAACAGTGGGGATCTGTGCTTTCCCAGAGACGCAACATCTCATGGCACTCGGCCGCGGCAGAGACTCTTGCCGAAAAGGCAAACGTCCGGCTCCTTCTCCCACAAGGAAGGGCCCAGCCCTGAAAGCTCTTGCTGCTCTTCACCTACCCTTGGAACCCTATCTACAGGCACAACAGCAGTGGGGATCTGTGCTTTCCCAGAGACGCAACATCTCATGGCGCTCGGCCGCGGCAGAGCCTCTTTCCAAAAAGGCAAACATCCGGCTCCTTCTCCCACAAGGAAGGGCCCAGCCCTGAAAGCTATTGCTGCTCTTCACGATGCCTTGGCGCCCAATCTACAGGCACAACAACAGTGGGGATCTGTGCTTTCCCAGAGACGCAACATCTCATGGCACTCGGCCGCGGCAGAGCCTCTTGCCGAAAAGGCAAACGTCCGGCTCCTTCTCCCACAAGGAAGGGCCCAGCCCTCAAAGCTCTTGCTGCTCTTCACGGTGCCTTGGCGCCCTATCTACAGGCACAACAACAGTGGGGATCTGTGCTTTCCCAGAGACGCAACATCTCATGGCACTCGGCCGCGGCAGAGACTCTTGCCGAAAAGGCAAACGTCCGGCTCCTTCTCCCACAAGGAAGGGCCCAGCCCTGAAAGCTCTTGCTGCTCTTCACCTACCCTTGGAACCCTATCTACAGGCACAACAGAAGTGGGGATCTGTGCTTTCCCAGAGACGCAACATCTCATGGCGCTCGGCCGCGGCAGAGCCTCTTTCCAAAAAGGCAAACATCCGGCTCCTTCTCCCACAAGGAAGGGCCCAGCCCTGAAAGCTATTGCTGCTCTTCACGATGCCTTGGCGCCCTATCTACAGGCACAACAACAGTGGGGATCTGTGCTTTCCCAGAGACGCAACATCTCATGGCACTCGGCCGCGGCAGAGACTCTTGCCGAAAAGGCAAACGTCCGGCTCCTTCTCCCACAAGGAAGGGCCCAGCCCTGAAAGCTCTTGCTGCTCTTCATGGTGCCTTGGCGCCCTATCTACAGGCAAAACAGCAGTGGGGATCTGTGCTTTCCTAGAGACGCTACATCTCATGGCGCTCGGCCGCGGCAGAGACTCTTGCCGAAAAGGCAAACATCCGGCTCCTTCTCCCACAAGGAAGGGCCCAGCCCTGAAAGCTCTTGCTGCTCTTCACCTACCCTTGGAACCCTATCTACAGGCACAACATCAGTGGGGATCTGTGCTTTCCCCCTAGACGCGTCATGTCATGGAGCTCGGCCGCGGCAGAGCCTCTTGCCGAAAAGGCAAACGTCCGGCTCCTTCTCCCACAAGGAAGGGACCAGCACTGAAAGCTCTTGCTGCTCTTCACGGTGCCTTGGCGCCCTATCTACAGTCACAACAGCAGTGGGGATCTGTGCTTTCGCAGAGACGCGTCATCTCATTGCGCTCAGCCGCGGAAGAGCCTCTTGCCGAAAAGGCAAACGTCCGGCTCCTTCTCCCACAAGGAAGGGCTCAGCCCTGAAAGCTCTTGCTGCTCTTCACGGTGCCTTGGAACCCTATCTACAGTCACAACAGCAGTGGGGATCTGTGCTTTCCCAGAGACGCAACATCTCATGGCGCTCGGCCGCGGCAGAGCCTCTTGCCGAAAAGGCAAACGTCCGGCTCCTTCTCCCACAAGGAAGGGCCCAGCCCTGAAAGCTCTTGCTGCTCTTCACTGTGCCTTGGCGCCCTATCTACAGGCGCAACAGCAGTGGGGATCTGTGCTTTCCCAGAGACGCAACATCTCATGGTGATCGGCCGCGGCAGAGACTCTTGCCGAAAAGGCAAACGTCCGGCTCCTTCTCCCACAAGGAAGGGACCAACCCTGAAAGCTTTTGCTGCTCTTCACGGTTCCTTGGCGCCCTATCTACAGGCACAGCAGCAGTGGGGATCTGTGCTTTCCCAGAGACGCAGCAGCTCATGGCGCTCGGCCGCGGCGCAGCCTGTTGCCTAAAAGGCAAACGTCCGGCTCCTTCTCCCACAAGGAAGGGCCCAGCCCTGAAAGCTCTTGCTGCTCTTCACGGTGCCTTGGCGCCCTATCTACAGGCACAGCAGCAGTGGGGATCTGTGCTTTCCCAGAGACGCAACATCTCATGGCGCTCGGCCGCGGCAGAGCCTCTTGCCGAAAAGGCAAACGTCCGGCTCCTTCTCCCACAAGGAAGGGCCCAGCCCTGAAAGCTCTTGCTGCTCTTCACTGTGCCTTGGCGCCCTATCTACAGGCGCAACAGCAGTGGGGATCTGTGCTTTCCCAGAGACGCAACATCTCATGGTGCTCGGCCGCGGCAGAGCCTCTTGCCGAAAAGGCAAACGTCCGGCTCCTTCTCCCACAAGGAAGGGACCAACCCTGAAAGCTGTTGCTGCTCTTCACGGTTCCTTGGCGCCCTATCTACAGGCACAGCAGCAGTGGGGATCTGTGCTTTCCCAGAGACGCAGCAGCTCATGGCGCTCGGCCGCGGCGCAGCCTGTTGCCGAAAAGGCAAACGTCCGGCTCCTTCTCCCACAAGGAAGGGCCCAGCCCTGAAAGCTCTTGCTGCTCTTCACGGTGCCTTGGCGCCCTATCTACAGGCACAGCAGCAGTGGGGATCTGTGCTTTCCCAGAGACGCAACATCTCATGGTGCTCGGCCGCGGCAGAGCCTCTTGCCGAAAAGGCAAACGTCCGGCTCCTTCTCCCACAAGGAAGGGCCCAGCCCTGAAAGCTCTTGCTGCTCTTCACGGTGCCTTGGCGCCCTATCTACAGGCACAGCAGCAGTGGGGATCTGTGCTTTCCCAGAGACGCAACATCTCATGGCGCTCGGCCGCGGCAGAGCCTCTTGCCGAAAAGGCAAATGTCCGGCTCCTTCTCCCACAAGGAAGGGCCCAGCCCTGAAAGCTGCTGCTGCTCTTCACGGTGCCTTGGTGCCCTATCTACATGCACAACAGCAGTGGGGATCTGTGCTTTCCCAGAGACGCAACATCTCATGGCGCTCGGCCGCGGCAGAGCCTCTTGCCGAAAAGGCAAACGTCCGGCTCCTTCTCCCACAAGGAAGGGCCCAGCCCTGAAAGCTCTTGCTGCTCTTCACCTACCCTTGGAACCCTACCTACAGGCACAACAGCAGTGGGGATCTGTGCTTTCCCAGAGACGCAACATCTCATGGCGCTCGGCCGCGGCAGAGCCTCTTGCCAAAAAGGCAAACGTCCGGCTCCTTCTCCCACGAGG